>NC_134462.1:103389810-103754716 GCF_047948215.1 Lycorma delicatula
GTTGTAAGTGACAACATCTGTAGGATACTGAGGGATAAGGAAGGAGACACAATTGCTTTTTTACAGAGCAATGGTTGACATATGGAACTGAGACTTGGATATTACTTTCAAAAGAGGAATTCAGTTAGCCGAAATGAGATTTTTACGATTTAGTCAAAAGTTTTTTCCTGAATGGACCGAATTAAAATCCAAGATACAAATTAAATTATGGATTGCAAATTGAACAAATTAATGATGTCATAAAGTAGGTACAACAGGAATTTCGACCAAACACCGTTTTCTTATGCCAACATTAGATTTCTTTTACGTGTCTGACATTACAAGCCGATTGGAAGAAGAGATCGAGGCCGACGGAGGAAAAGAAGAATGCCGGAACTTGCTGTATAACCTAAATCATGCGGGACGAAAAAGAATATATTAAAATTAAACTAACAACTAGGTCTTGACTGATCTCCAGATCTTTTTAAAAAGAATGTAAACTTTATTGGATTATTATTTATAAAAACAAAATAAACTAATAACAGGAAACTAAACATGTATCCCAGATTTATAAAATTATTTTTTTTAAATTATGATTGACATCCGTTCAAATATCTCAAAGACATTCCATTTTTTAAATAAAATTTAAATACGCTTATTATACTCTTTTATTTGTCATATAAGATATTTGAAACAGTACATAAATAATAAATTACATTAAATAATATTTATTTATTAAATATTAAAAATAAAACAAAGTTGAAATTATTTTTCAACTTTATACTTTATTTTTATAGTATGAATATAGAATAATATATAACATTGCAGCTACTCTATATAGTAACATAAAGGTTAGTATAGAAATACAATGAAAGCGTCATACCATCTATAATTCAGTCCCTTTTAAAATCATCACCCTTACCACCCTTACTGAAGCCCTATATCTTTTTTGCTATATATCCCTTAACTCTTACAATATATAAAAAAAAGTAAATAAAAACGCTACTTTTCAATTTTACTTTATTTTATCTTCTTCCGAAAGTACTCTTTTTATCCTTTGATCATTTATAGTTTTTATGACAGAATAAACTTTATTCCTGTTACAAAAATCCAAGGATGAAAAGTAAACTAATTCATAAAATTTGTAAATCTATACTATAATATAAAGAGGAAAAGGGTTTTTGTTTGTTTGAGATTTCTTGGCATAACTGAGAAGATTTTTGGATATATTTCATCTCAAAAAAATTCTAAAATATATATATATATATGTAATAGTGGAGATTTGCTGGTTGAAGCACAAAATATAATGAATTAATGAATTTTGAACTGTGACGGTCTTATCACAGTGTGAGCTGGGTTTTTACTGAATGATTATGAATATCTAAAAACCAATTTCATGATTTTTTTTTAAATTCCAAGTTCCAAGGGTTAAAATTGATTTTTGCATTTTTTGGAACCCTGTTATTTTTTTTTAATTTCTCGGAAATAAATAAAAAAATCAACTTGTATTTTGGTGAGTGTAATCTTCATGCCAATAAACCAATTTTTACATTTTTGAAATTCGACCTTGAAAGGGGATGAAGTAAGGTAAAAAAAATATATTAACAATGATTGTAAATTTTTCCAATCCCGACTATAGTAAACGAGATGTTCAGTAAATTTGAGCTTGCAAATAATATTCTTTAGATAAATATTTAAACTCTATTCGGTTTTTTTTTAAATTTCGATTCTTTTAAGGGGTGCGAAGGTATATGATGCTGTGGCTCAACCACCGCAACCACTGCCATCGTGACTATATCGGACTCGCTGCACCCGCCTCCGGTTATTTGACTAACATACATAAAATAAAAAGATTGATCGCTACAGAAAACGCAAGTAGCTATAAATCGTAGCTTCGCGATGGCGAAGCTACGATTTATAGCGTGGGCGAAGGTAGCTGTGACGGGGAGCTAGTATTAAATTAATCTATTTAGCAAATTTATGTATAAATTATCGAACTAAAATCACGTCTGATCATCATTGGTGTAAGCTGTTAAATAAAGTCAAGGTATTATTCCGTTAAGTTTAGAAAAGTCAGTTGACGCGCAGTTATCTATCATGTTTGTCTAGTGGTGAACGCGTCTTCCCAAATCAGGGGGAGATCGCCTAGGCACTCAGTCATACGTCATACCATACTACAAGTACAGATCTTAATTAAAAAACACAATATAGATTCTTACATCATTAAATAGTCAGTATAAAATACAGTACAAATTATACATGATACATGTACAAATACAGCTAACCATATGCAACAAACAATGTTATATCTAAAACTAAACAGTTCTTTGGTGGTTGGGGTTCCATTAACCACACATCTCAGGAATGGTCGAACTGAGACTGTACAAAACTACACTTCATTTACACTCACACATATTATCCTCATTCATCCTCTTAAAAGTATTATCTGAAAGGTAATTACCGGAGGCTAAACAGGAAAAAGAATAATTGACGCGTAGGTGGGGGCGTATTTCTGGACTGGCTTCTTGTTATATATGTCCTGTCACTGTACATTATCCTCTCCACTGTATTATTTATTAATTGTTCTATTCCTACAAACCCTTGATAGAATTACTGAGCATTTATTTGTTTATGCTTTTTAAACTTTGATACCTGTGAGCGGTACAAAGCCAAGAGATAATCCTTTCCCCCCATCTCAGTATATAAATTGTATTAAGAATGTCACAGTCGATTTTTTAAAAATAAAATTTATAGATGTATATAAGTGATAAGATTAAGACAGACAGTGGAACCATGAAAATTTACACGAATGGAAAAAGATTAGCAATTAAAATAGTTAAAGTAATTAGATATCATGTTAATGGAAAATGCAACATTGTTAACGAAATGAAATCGAGGACAGTAATATTTGCTGTTGTAATAAATTGATATTTTGTAGTAAGATAACAATAAGAAATCGACTTTAAGAATAATGTTGCGATGTGCTTTATTTGCAGTTTACTTTTGCATGGATGTTAAGAAAACGGTGAAAATAAATGCAGAGGAAATATGAAATATGACCATGAAAGAGATTGGAGAAGATTAAATGGACAGACCGAGTGAAAAATGAAAAAGCAATGAGGAGAGTTAAGACGAATAGAAATTTAATCAGAAATGCACAACAAAACGGTTCGGACATATATTAAAAAGGAAAAAGGAGTGAATGGTGAAAACTGTTAAAAAATGAAAAAAAAAAAGAAGAAAATGGAAGATATCAGAAAGTCAATAGTTTCTTGGGAATATAGGAAGATAGAGACGGACATGGTGCAAGGGACCCTGCCCAGGACGGATAATCATACGATGTTCACCCTTTGTGTAAGGTTAGGTTACTGTTAAAAATCTCAGAAAACTGTAACAAAATTCGTAAAACTGTAACATAAAATTCATTACTGCTCTTCCTTCCCTACATGAGTAAAATAAAGTTAAAGAAAATTTCAACAAAAACTACCTAATATGTATGATACATCCATTAAACTTACATAGAAGCCATATACTTATGGGTTATACAAAGCTATAATGTAACATTTATAAACGAACTGAAACAATACAAACATGGCATGGTCATTTTTTTTAAAAATACGCATCTCATGCCATGTTTACTAAGGAAAATGAGGTATGAAGTGGATTCCATTTTTTCATCACTTAACTAAGTACTCTAGTCGAGTTAAAGTCAGTTAAATAAAATGTGGGTAATATTAAGCTTTTCAGTGTACAACGTTACACTCTTCACTGTAAACAATGGCTGTTTAATGAACATCATTACTCTTAGAGAAAGAAAATTTTATTAATATTCCAGATGTTAAAAAAAAAAATCTGACTGTACACCACATGACTTCCTTGTACACCTATTAAATTACATTTACATTTTTTTTTTTAAATTAAAAGTACATAAAATTTTATTTCATTAATAACTTCTTATATTTTTTTATTTTTTTATTGTTATTATTGAATTTTATTTATCGTTAAATATTTTTACAGAGGTTAAAACAATATATTTAAATTTTAAAAAAAGTGTTAAAAAAAAGGAGATGAAATCTGATTCAAACCGATGTGTCTTCCGCTTGAATGTTTGTATTTCATTGATTAAAATATTATTTGGTTATAACTCTGGAACCATTGAAAATTAAAAACTCTCAATGAGCGCGTATTACTGCAATTAGAAAATTTTTTGGACACTTTTTGGTTCAGTCGATTGCAATCAAAAAGTCAGTTGCACAACTAGGCGTTACACCAGTCCTAAATCCAAAATTTCAACATCCTACGGATAATCAATTTTGAGTTATACGAGATACATACGTCCGAACGCACAGACGTCACGCCGAAAGTAGAATACAAATTTGGTTTCAGGAAAAGTATAGGGACAAGTGAAGCAATTTTAGGACTCAGATTAATAATAGAAGGAAGATTAAAGAAAAACAAACCAACATACTTGGAATTTATAGACCTAGAAAAGGCATTCGATAACGTAAGCTGGAATAATATGTTCAGCAATTTAAAAAAATTAGGGTTCAAATACAGAGATAGAAGAATAACTGCTAACATTTACAGGAACCGGACAGCAACAGTAATAATTGAAGAACATAAGAAAGAAGCCGTAATAAGAAAGGAAGTCCGACAAGGATGTTCCCTATCTCCGTTACTTTTTAATCATTACATAGAACTAGCAGTTAATGATGTTAAAGAACAAGTTAGATTCGGAGTAACAGTACAAGGTGAAAAGATAAAGATGCTACGATTTTCTGATGATATAGTAATTCTAGCCGACAGTAAAAAGGATTTAGAAGAAACAATAAATGGCATGAATGAAGTCCTACGTAAGAACTACCGCTTAAAAATAAACAAGAACAAAACGAAAGTAATGAAATGTAGTAGAAATAACCAAGATGGACCCCTGGATGTGAAATAGGAGGAGAAAAGATTATGGAGGTAGAAGAATTTTGTTATTTGGGATGTAGAATTACTAAAGATGGACGAAGCAGGAGCGATACAAAATTCCGAACAGCACAGGCGAAACGAGCCTTCAGTCAGAAATATAATTTGTTTACATCAAAAATTAATTTAAACGTCTGGAAAAAATTTTTGAAAGTATATGTTAGGAGCGTCGCTTTATAAGGAAGTGAAACTTGGACGATCGGAGTATCTGAGAAGAAAAGATTAGAAGCTTTTGAGATGCGGTGCTGTAGGAGAATGTTAAAAATCAGACGGGTGGATAAAGTGACAAATGAAGAGGTGTTGCGGCAAATAGATGAAGAAAGAAGCATTTGGAAAAATATAACTAAAAGAAGAGAGAGACTTATAGACCATATATTAAGGTATCCTGGAATAGTCGCTTTAATACTGGAGGGACAGGTAGAAGGAAAAAATTGTGTAGGCAGGCAACGTTTGGAATATGTAAAACAAATTATTAGGGATGTATGATGTACGGGGTATACTGAAATGAAACGACTAGCACTAGATAAGGAATCTTGGAGAGCTGCATCAAACCAGTCAAATGACTGAGGACCAAAAAAAAAGTTATCTACGGAAATAAGAGAAAAATTTTATATTGTTCGATTTCTTTACATTTTGTTTAATAAAACTTTAAACCCACCTTTTCCAACTGGCGCATAACGAAATATTCTTTTATGATGATATTTTGAAGGCATTAAAGTAAAAATTAGCGACCACGTAGAAAGAATCAAAATACGGCCATTTTAAAACAGATACCGCCTCAACTATCTGTACATTTCATCAAAGTACTATTTATAAAAGTCATTCGAGTGAATGATAAATTTTGTGAACGTGTAAATATTTGTAATAATTTTACTTGACACATTGACCACAAATAATACACTTGAGAAGGCTTTGATCTTTTTTTGTCATTTAGATTGTACATAAAAATGATATAAATATAAACAACGAAAAATTATGTTAAATTAAATCATAAAAGTTGAATTATTAATACAATTGTAAACAGACTATGTCTACTGATTATTACATATAACTGCGGCATCAATAGAGAATAGTAAGTCGACTGTCTGTCGTGATGTGCGCCGCGTTGCTGGTTATAAAACATGCGTGCGCAGCGCAGTTTAGTTGTGGGAGCTCAGGAATCAACATGTTTGCGAGTGCGTCGGTAAACATGAATGATGCATAAAACTGTTCGAATATTTAATCAGTTATTTAAATTAATTAATTATTTATTTAATTAATATTATAACTAAATTTGTATATAAAATTAATAACAATAAACCATACATGTAATGGATGCCTGTAAGTATTGTGTTTATCATAATACAACAAATTAATTAACATCTTAAACTATTATTATTACATTTGGAACGTTACATGTTTGTTGATTAGCTTTTAGTTTAACAGTTAGCTTCATAACAATGATAAATAATAGAGGTTGGCTTTTTAAATATTTTTTTTATAATTTAGGCTGTATGTTTGATGTACGTATTTCAAAACTGCTCGACCAGTGAAGCCGACATTTTGTCTACAGTTTCGTTACCAATAGCGGTGTTAAGTAGCTACATCAAAACTGAATATTCTTTCTAACTGTAGCTTCGACTATATTGGTAATTGTATGCAATTAACTGCCTCACCTCTGGTTTTGATAAAATTTGGAAAATTTCTTATTTAGGATGTAAATTAGCGTTTCAGTTAAAATTTTTCGTTGGAAACGCCTTTAACCTGAGTATATCCCTCGTAGGTTAGTACAAGCATCCAAAATGTAGTTATTTTGCCCTGTGCCGTGTAGTATACATTATTTTCGTTAAATAATTGATTTTAGTAAAATCAAGTTAAGAAAATCCTATTACTTAAGTAAATCTAACCTTATTCTTAATTTAATTGTACTTAAAAAAATGATTTAGTGCGCAAATAATTTATGTTCACTTGTTCAGAACAAAATAAATTTATTTTGTATACCGGTACTTTGTAATTTACGTGGGACGTAACTCGAGCTAATCGCTTTTCCGTCGAATAATTTCATTTTTAACGAAAAACTCAGGTTCTAAATAAAATATATTCCAAATTTCATCCAAATTTGATATGAAGCACTAATTGTAGTGTATTATGTTGTCACGAAAGACTAGTAAATGTAAAAATTCCCAGGTGAATGCAGACACGTACGAAATACGCCGGTGAAAGACAGAAATATTTGCTTATATTATTATACTTTCGGACCTTCACCGGTATATGTCGAAAAATAGATGTAAGCTCTGATGGAGATTGAAACGATAACTGGAAGTAAAAAAAAAAATCACCCAATACCAATCTCTAAGGTAAATAGATTAAGAAAAAACATCGTAAAAAAGGAAGCTTAAATTTAAGCTTGACCAAGTGCTTGACCAAGTTAACTTCGTCTAATTAATTTATAGTTATATTTATATTTTGTATTTAAATTAATTAAATTTAAACCTACGCTTGCTAACCCCGTCTAATTAACGTTAAATATGTAAATTATATGTTATTGTCCAACATTAGAGGCGATTAAATTCACCGCATTTATAAAAAAATTTAATTAAATTTTCAGCATTTTATTAATTGAAAGAGCCATTCAGGATTGACAGAATTTATTAACTGCGTGGATGAACGATAACGATACAAATAAATGGTCAGATTCTTTGGTTCATTATATATTTTTATAAAAAATATTTTTATTCAACTTTCATCAGTGCATACTGAATGTCGACAACACCGACCAAGGTCCGAATAAGTAAATATTTCAGTCTTTCACCGACGTATTTGGTATATGTCGATATTACCCGAAGAATTTTGACATTTGACAGATTTCACGGTGACGTATACATTTACTACTACTATCTTTTTCGTTGTAATAAAATTTTAAATGACAGGAATGTATGTGCGCTTGTTCGCCGTGTAGTATTTTGCGTTCTAACTATTTACGACGTAAGGATATTTATTGCATCATCGATTTGTTATGGGACTAAAAAATTTTAAATGAAAAGATTTAGTTGTGACATACCACTTTAAAGGGCATTTGAAAACAAAAAATTTCATTGGGGTATAACAACGCTAACCAAATCAACGGCCATTTAATGTTTTTCACAGCTTATATCAAACTTGATCCGCAACATCTTTTAAATAATCACTCAATATTTATTTTTTTTGTATTCCGCTTAAATGAAATAAAGGTTAGTGAATGCAACTGCCTCAAAACGATCCATTTTTCAGTTGAAGACTTGAACTTTACTGTACAGTTATTAACTTTGAAACTAGCTGTAAACAATGTATCCAACAAATTTACAATGAAATTGTAAACTCTGCGGTAAGAGTCTCGCAGATATCATTTCTTCCGCTCAAAAAACCAATTTTTTGTAATATAAATAAAATTGAAATTATTTTCTAACAAAATGATACTGATATAAAAAAAGGTAAGACACTACTTTCTATTATCAAAATCTTTATTAATTTAGAATTTTGGGTACTTACGTAATAACGCCACCGCAGCTACAACTTAATTTAAAAACAAAGTAATCAATCGGATTTCGGTGGAAAATGAACAGTCTCTATTAATTTTAATAAATGGTTATTTATATTTATTTTATTTTATAAATATAATTTAACCAAACTTAACCTACGCTCGGTAATAATAAAAAATAAAATTGTTTATTATCTGTTATTCTATATCTGTTGTCTATTACACATATTTAACATGCATTTTTTTAAAGCAAAATTCTAAATTAATAACAGATTCTGATAATAGAAATGTAGTGTGTTACCTTTTTTCATATCAGAATTATTTTGTTAAAAACAGTTTTATTTGTATTGCAGAAATTTTTGTTTTTTGAGCGGAAGAAATAATATCTAAGACACTGTTACCGTACGGTTTACAATTTCATTGTAAGTTTTTTTTGTATCACTGCGTTTCGTTAACTATTTTTTTAAAGAATTACTGATTGTTATCTTCTGGATTTATTATTGAAATTTATCGCCTTTCTAGAACAAAAAAATACAATGTTTTTTTATTTCTCGGCCATTTTTTTTTGTTGAGTCGTATCATTCACTTCATATCATATTTTCCCTTTTTTTTAATAAAATGACCTTTTTTCCGTGATGTACTATTGCACTTCTTACTTTGTAAGTGTAACTCTTGATTTTTATCGTATCCGTGGATACACTTTTTATATTATTACTAAATGAACTTTTTTTTATTTCTCCATCGATTAGTTTAAATAGTTCTAACTGTGCAATAAGAATGTTACCAATCGAATTTGTTTCTGTTTTATGTAACAAATCTTTGTTGCCATATTTGCAACACTTTCCTACCGTTTGTGTTTTATTAGCAGTTATAATCTCTTGTAAACTAATACTTTTATCCTTTTATAATGAAGTGATGGGAATTAAAAAAAATTGGTTCATCTTCTGTACTTTCTTTTACATAAGAACATTTACTATTAAAACAAGCTGTAATATATTTTCTTTTAACTTTTATTATTTCAAGTAGATTATCAAGTTTCTGTACACCACCCTCAACTATCAAGTACTGCTACCTAGTGTCGCGATTCGTAAACCGATCTTTTTGAGGAAAAAGTAACATATCCGACTCCCGCGGTTCATCAAATGGTCAAATGGAAGTACAAAACGAGGTAACAAAATTCGAGGTATTTTTTAAAAGTATTCTTTATTACAAATCTAATTGACTGAAATATAATGTTTTCATGCTTATTTTTTTAATTTTCTTTCCCATTTTCATTTCACTTTTAAGTTAGGTCATGTTTAGAACTGTAAACATAGTTCGTTGACTTTGCCGTGCCGTCCAGTTCCGCGGACTCTTACTACCGAACTTGATTAAATGTTCACAATTTTGATTAATTTTTCCGCAACCGTAAAATTTTCTTTGTCACAAATTACTTGTTTTTAAATTATTTGTTTGTTTTTTTTACACTTTTTCCGATCATTTTCCGAACAGGTTAAAACAAAAATACGATTTTTTATCAACTCTTTAATCTAGCATAACTTTATTCTTTCTTATTCGGCTTATAATTATCTACATCAATATATACAAAATTACTTATAAATTAGTGAAAATATATTAAGAAAATAAACAAAAGTTAAAATTTATTATTTATAAGGAACCAATTTAGTTAGAAATTATAACAATAATTCTGGTAGCCAACAAATTATAAAGATCATCAAATTTTACTAAAACAAATCTTATTTTTGTATTTCTGTCGTCAAAAAAATTCATTTGACGGAAAGAGTATTTTTGTAGAACATAAAATTTAATAAATAAATTTTAAGATGTTACTATAATTTTGTTTTTTTTTTGGAGTTCTTGTCCAGTAAATAAATTCTGGAGTTTAAATTTTTTTTCTCGTTAAAAATTATTATCGAGTAGAAATTTTCATGATACAAGACGTTTCCATTTAATACAAATTATTTTCCTGTTAATATCACATTAAAATGTTGGAGGATATAATAAAAACTCATTAGTTGAATAATTAGTTACCATTATTCCTAACCTAGAATGCTTTAAGACTTGATTAAAATGCAGTTCAGAGGAAAAATTACTTTTAATTAAATTTAAATGTCCAGTAGTTCTAGTGTAATAGTTTATTGGCGTCGCAATGGTAGATCTGTTATACTCGTAAGTCTGCTCAGGTTGAAAGAAGATTAAAAAAGAATTATCTAATTATGAACTGATTTAAGATTATAAGATCGATATTCGAAAAGGAACATTTATTTAAAACTATTCGCCATAAATATTTTGTTTTGTCGATCATAAGTGTGAAAGGGCAGTATGATTTCTCCTAAGTCAATAATTTTTCTGGGCCCATAAAAATATGAATAATGCTGTATTTTTATACCGGTTCAAAATAATAAATTCAAGTTTCATCACAAGTTATTAGGAGAGTTAAAAAAGCTGGCAAAGGATTGCATGAAATTCCCGATTAAGTTTTGCTAAATTTTTAAAGATTTATGGTAAAAAAAAAGAAAGAATATATATATTTTTTAATAGAATAAAAAAATAATTAAAAATTTTATATTCAGCTTACCAGCAAAAAAAAAGTTTTTTCTCGAGGTCTTTCGATTTATTTTAAACCATCATCAGCAGACAAAAATATTATAATAAATCAAAAATTAAAACAATTATACAATCATGACTGTTTGAATATCAAAAGCATACTCTATATACTTTTAGTATATTTCTAGTATACTTTTGACATTAAAACAGTCATGACTGTATAATTATTTAATTTTTGACTTTTATATTAATTTTATTACCTAAATGTTTAATTATTTTTTATTCTATTAAAAAAATTATCAGCGGAAACCACGTTTAAGAAATTTATATATTTTTTAGAGGTAGGAAAACATACTTTAAGAAAAATTGTTCTAAAAATATAAGAATAACAAATTAAAAATAAATAAAGTAAAGTTAAAATAAAATTAATTAAAGTAACGTTTTCTCTAAATCTAACCCCACTCCTTCAATAAAGGGTAAAATAAGAAAAATAAAATTTTCAAAAAACTTTTCTGCATTTTAGATCCGGTATCTATAATTCTAAAAAATCGTAGACGTTGCTTGATAACTCTATGTATGAAATAATTTTTTTTTTAATATTTAAACAGAAAGGAGATAGAGAGTTCCCTGATTTCAATTTTAAGAGGTGAGGTTGATCATTTGAAAGATTTTGGATTATTTATATTTGCACTGTAGGAAAGCGTTTGTTTTATAAACTTTTATCTAAAATGCCTTTGAAGAAAACCGAAATTGGTTTTACGCGAAATCTCCCCACGGCCTTAACGAATTTTGGAAAAAAAATTAATATAATCAATGTCCCAAATATAGATATTTGAAGAAAATCAGTTCGATCAAGCCTGAATTATAAACAAAAGCATTGCTACTCTCCCTGTTTTCTTGTTTAGCCTTTGGAACCACCGTAACGTTACTTCAGGGGCCGATATGTATGAAAATAAATGAAGTGTAGTCTTGTTCAGTCTCATGTCGACCATTCCTGAGATGTGTAGTCAATTGAAACCCAATCACCAAAGAACACCGGTATCCAAGATCTAGTATTCAAATCCGTATAAAAGGTTAACCTTTACTTGGATTTGAATCTTAGACTTCAAAACTCTTTGACTTTCGACTTCGAAATCAGCTGATTGCAATGTCGAGTTAACCGCTAGACCTGCCCGGTAAACTGAAAGTATTGCTACTCACATTCTTAGATACGTACGCACATACATAAATATTTTTTTTGGTCTAGATGAACTAATTTGACCTAAAATGTAAAGATTTGCAAAACCCCCAACCCTATTTTTAATACCATTGCCATAGCTTCCCGTTTAATATAGCCATTATTTATATATATATATATTTGCCAGAAAAGAAAACAGCTGGCAGCAGAGTAGTAGGACCTTCCCGTGACGTGGTTTTTTCCCGTGACGGCTTACATAAACATACACACACAATTAAAAATACTTATAATTTAATTTAAATTAATATTTTTTTGTTTTTTTAGATCAATTATTCTAACTAAAGCGTGCGCGCACATCTTATTTCATTCGCGCGGGTGTAACGGTACTAGCGGCCACCTGAAATACTTTTTTACACTTAAATATCATTTATTTATTTAATTTCACGGCTCACCTGTAACAGTACGACATAGCAGACGGGTGCAGCAAGCCCACCGGGCTGGTTCAGTGGTTGACTTCTCAACCCAAATCAGCTGATTTCAAAGTTGAGAGTTCTAAGGTTGAAATCCTAGTAAAGACAGTTACTTTTATACAGATTTGAATACTAGATCGTGGATACCGGTGTTCTTTGGTGGTTGGGTTTCAATTATCACACATGTCAGTAATGGTTAACTTGGGAGTGTACCAAACTACACTTAATTTACATTCATACATATCATCTTCATTTATCCTCTGAAGTAATATCTTACGGTAGTTCCGGAGGATAAACAGAAAAAGGAGAGACTACAGCAGCTGTACGTCAGTGCTAGACTAGCGCTACTTGTGGTGAGAGGAGTGATAATGATGCACTCAATATGCCCACTTGATCACTAGTTTAGAGTATTTTTTGGGGTAGTGGTGCGATTTTGTAATTTTTTTTTTGGAAATACTATTATTTTTAATAAAAAAATGTGCCTAAGAGAAATAAGACCTTAATTAGGCGAAATCTCAAGATACTAAGTGTAACCTTGCTCTACAGCCTCACCCCCTTGCTCTTTTAATATATAGAAGCTCCATATATAGAAGCAATTTCACCAAGTTTGGTGAAAATCGGTCGAGTAGTTCTTGAGATATAAGGTATGAATCATCGGACATACACACACACGCACGCACACACATACGTAAACATTTTCATCTGGTTATGGGATTTTGGGTTCCTTAGGTGTCAAAACGTAAATATCCGGTGAAAACCAAAGCAGTAAAAAATCAAAACTTCAACCAATCTTCTGCTACGATGAAGATCGCTTACACATGTTCTGTTCAATTTAAAAGGTTTAGACCATTTATAAAAATGTTCGTGTCAGTACACTGTATTTTACTGCTTTGTTAAAACTACTACGAGTGAATTTCGGCCATTTTTATACATTTAGAAAATAAAAAAGTTATCAAACACGCTGTTTTTTGACGGTGCACGTATCAAGTGAAGCCGATATTTTTAAATTATCATAATTGGTTGTTATAATGAAAATTCTTTTTGAACGGCTAACATTTTTTACGTCATGCGGACAAACCTGAATGTCTGACATTTTCAGTTTGTTCGATTACATAGTTTTTCCGCTGTTGCTATCTGTCTCCTTAATTTTTGCCTCGAATTTTATAAGACATTTACACACAAACTCGTTCTATAAAATGTAGAACAAGGCGGGGGGTTCCTGCTTCCGCGAATTCTGTTAGCTAGTTCAGAGGGCATCGACGTAGGACATTCAATAAGTCCGGATGAGGCCTGCAGCGGATGCAAAAGCTGAGTTTATGAAAAACTGATGTAAATATCTACCGACGCATTTACATCAGTGGTATTGCAAAGAGGCCTGCCTTATTACTATGAGATGTAAAAAGAGGACGAAAGACGACTCCCGTTAAAGCCCATCAGGGCTAGGAACGGGGGTGATGGTGTGGCGACCAGAACCGTCACAAGGCGGGTATCTTCCTCTATGGAGTTTATTTCTCTTTAATTACAGGAACGGGAGGGAGTGGTGTGGCGACCGGAATCATCACAAGGCGGGTGTCTTCCCGTACGGGGGTTGGGATATTTCTTTAATTATTAAACGACCCTGTTAACACAGCCTTTAATTATTAAAATCCAGGTAAACGAAACTAAAATTGTTAAAGATATTTTTTAAATTTATTATTTTTTAAAATACATTTTACGTCTGAAACTTTTTTCCTTTTATTTACAAAATTTGAGAAAAAATTTATCTCCTTTAACTAAAATTATTAGTTTAAATACTTTTGTAAAAAAGCAAATAAATATTACTCCACTGTTATTCTATATTGCCATTATTACTATTTTATGCATAAGTAATATTAATTAAATATATAATTAATTTTTCCCCGCGTGATATTCTTCTCCCCATATTTTAACGTTAAATTTTCGTATCAACATTGAAATAAATTCAGTTCTTAAAAAGAATAGTAGATTATTATTTTTATTAAGTGAAAACAGACTATGTTACTTGTATTATTATCCGTTGTACCTTACGGGTAATTTTATTTTTATATATGTTACTATGGAAAAGCTTTTAAGCATCGACTGTTCCAGTTTGAATATAGTCTGAAGAAGCAATTTAATATATTTCAGTACAATTTGACTGAAAAACAATTTTTATCGTTCTTTTTTATTTTGTAGAGGGAGTTTATTTAGTGGTCATTCACTATTAAATATAATGTACTTAAATAACTTAAATGAAGTATTTTTGAACCAAAAAATCATTGAATTTGATAATTAATGTATTTATATTTTGTATATATTTATCATAATGGTTGGTAAACTGTTATTGCATAATAATAGCGTAATTATCTACGATCTGATGTAAATTTAATCTTATCAAAATAATTTTTACGGGAAAAATTAGAAAAAATTATGATGACGTCTTTTCTCTTATGCGCTCCGCCTCTGGAATTTCGATAAGATAATGTTAACTTTACAATGGAACTGTTCTATTCATTTTTACTTTATTGATATTGTAAGTCGTTCAGTTTTTTATTTGCTGCAGGGGACTGCATTTACTCTGCTTTAAACTGTTCGTAGCACTATGTCGTGAAGTGAATTATTATGTTATACTAAAATGGTCTTTTTTACAGCTCGCCTGTACTTTAGACAGTAAAGTGAAACTCGTACAGTTTTAACTGCAGAAGTGTATACTGAATAAAAAATCATCGGTGCTGGAGTGATCGTTTGATGACATTGGTACTAAGAGAATATCCGATCGATGGCGATTTAATTCACGAAACCATTGGACAGAATATGGCTTGCGGAAAAACACCGGGTTGGATGGTAGCAAACTCGTTAGATACCTTAATTTTCGTTGTTTAAAGTCTGTCAAAGAAATTTTCATCTACAAAATCGTACATCAAAATACTGAAAAATTAGCAATCCTCTTAACGAAATGAAAAAATTATTAAAGTAAAATTTGTGCGAAAAGCATACTCGATAATCCAATGACGATAAGCGGTCCTAAGCAAATAACTGATACTCGTTTTACCCCATCCTGACCCCATAGGGGGCTCCTTAGTACCTAACCCTTATGGGCTTTACCGTAGGTCATCTCCAGTACCTCGGCAATGACATCTTTCAGTCAAGCCTCATCCAGGATGCCACCGACGCGAATGTCACAAGCGACATTCCCGTCAGTGTCCTACTAATTATTATAATCTCAAAACAAAACACATCTAGCCAAGTCTCAAACAATATTGAATGACTTTGAGAACGAAGAAACTGAACCCTACCTACCCGAAAGCTAAAAATGAGTTCGACACACAACGAATCGTAAAACGCAACATAAAAACACTAACAAAACATAACAATAAAAATAAATAATGTAACATAACAGTAACATAAAACATAACTAACGAAAAACAAGCAACTCCATAATCGAACAGAAACAAAAACAGCAACAGTTCAACAAACCATAAAACAAAATAACAGTAAAACCAAATGTAAACACAAAGAAGGAAAGTCTAAGCAGAACATCACACCCTTTCAGCGAACCTTTCTTTCGCCAAATATGTGGTAAAACTTTCTACGATCAACCATTCGGCCCGGCTTTTCCAATTACGTAACACGGAGATCAGTATCGATCAGAAAATATCAGATAAAGCGATAATATATTTCGCTCTACTCCAGACGAAAGAACAACACAATTAGGGTTTATCGCAGTAATAGGCGTGTAGATGAACAGCTGGTTATTTTTTTATACCTGACCAACACGTTACTAAGCATAATACCAGCGACCGGCAGAATAATGGCTTGGGATTTATAGAGAGCGTATCGTGATTATATTTATCGTGACATTCCTAACTTATCTGGTTTGCGGTTTCAGTATTGTAGTACCTACTAAATGCTTAACTTTACTGAATCCGTAAAGAGTGTTTCCACATGCAAACCTGAGTTATTGTGGGCTTCCGCTAAATTACGAAATGGACGTAATTGTGAAACTGGCTGCGCGTTAGAGGACAAATTTATATGAATTCATGTGGTGGAGACACAAACGGGAATGTCGACATATTTGAATAGATAATAGTGACATCGTAGTTTACTGACCACCATTCTGACTACAAATTGTACTGCAACTTCAACACTAAACACAAAATCTTTTTTATAATCAATAAGTACAATTTCGTACTAATATTAGTACCTACTAATATCAATAAATTTCAGTGGCTGGGCTATAAGAAAAAAAATCTGATGTGGACACCACATGACTTCCTTATACGACTATTAAATTACCTATATATACATTTTTTTTTTTTTTTTTAAATGAAAAATACATCAAAATTTTATTCATTAATAGCTTATGATATTCTTTCATGTTTTTATTATTATTATTGAATTATTATTTATTGTAAACCTTTTTTGGCAATCAGAGGTTAATAATTATTAATAAATCAATATATTTAAATTAAAATAAAGAAAAGAAAAGTTGAAGTCGGATTCGAACCGATGTGCCTTCTTCTCTTAAGATCCAAATTACGAAGAGAAGGCATCAATTATAAATTTATTTGGCTATAACTCTGGAACCAATGAAAATAAGTACCACTTATCATATATCGTTGAAAAGCTCCCAATGATGGTTTAATACTGCAGTTAAAAAAAAGTTCAAAATCCAAATTTTGGTGATTTTGAGCTTTGTTGAACACTTTGGGTCCAGTCAATTGCAATAAATAATATAATAATAATAATGTGAGATACATACGTACGAACGTATGTACATACATACAAACGTCACGTCGAAACTAGTCAAAACGGATTCAGGGATGGTCAAAATGGATATTTCCGTTGAAATTTGAAAAGTAAAGTATTATGATCACAATGAATTTACTTCGTACAAGGAAATAAAAATGAAATTCTGTTATCTTTAATTTCCTTTTACTGTTATAATTTGTTTTGAAAAATTTTAGTTTAAGCTGAATACAGAAAATTACACTTTACAGTTGTTTTTTGTTAACAAATTTAGATACATCTGTTAAAATCTTAATTATATCCTTTTTTTTCAACAGAGAAGATACATTTTACTCCAAAATTTGGGGAGGTCAGTATTAAGATTATTTTTTCTGTTATTAATTATTAAAATAACTAAATAAAATTAAAGTTTTTTAATTAAGTTATTTTTTTATTTTTCCAGTGGCTGGCGGTGGTGACAGGTGCCGTGTTATACAATCTGGTATTTGTGATAGGCCGGGCAGTGTTTTGGGAATTAAACAATGCTGTCCCAATCCTTTGGTTTCTTTTCGATTATACATGTGACAGTATTTATATTCTCGACACAATTATACATGCTCATGAAGGTAAATAACTCATTATTACTTTTGTTATTGTCAACTCTTTTATTTTATTTAATTATATATAATGTTATTAATTTTGTTTCTTTTAATATATTTATAGTTTAAATAAACCATATACTTAGGTTGTAATTTTGTATTGATTTTTTAAAAATTCTACATGATTGGTTTTTTTATTGAAATTTAATTGTTTTTAGGTTTAGTAAGTTTCTTTCCCAAGGTTTATATTTTGAAATCTTTCGCATAAAAAAGGATGGTGCGTGAATTTCTTTGTTTATTTTATGTATGTACTCAAATATTTATTTTAGCTCCTATTGGCACAGAGCGGATCACGTGGTGCGCCGGATAGCTGCGCGCATCGCACGAAAGATTTATACTTCTTGATACGAACGATTTATCTAAAATTGTATTTGTTTTTTGAGGATAAAAAAGAAAACACTGGAGTTACAGTTGTGTTCAAAATCACAACTCAAGAAATAGGTAAAAATGTTCAGGATTTTTAAGGTTTTCTTTGTAAAAGTCTTTATTGTTAGTACGCTAAGTTGTTGAGTTACAGTTGACAAAAAATTTTCACAAAATCATGTAATGAAACATAGCCCTTGTAATATTTTTTCTGCTGACCGTAGGCCCGCCTTTTTCCTATTACTCGTATAAAATCTACTTGTAAACATGTGCATTTAGTAATTGTTTTTTTTTTTTTTTTTTTGGGAGGATAAAATATAAAACGCTTGTACGTTATCATCGCCCGGAATTTTTTTTAATAAAAAGGTAAAATAACACCAAAATAATAAAACTACATAAGGCTTAAAACTAATATAACTTATATAATAAAAAAATTTAAAACTAAGTTAAAACAAAAGTTAAAAATTGAAATAAAACTCAAAACTAATATCACAGACGGGGTCTTTAAAATATAAAAGCTAAAATAATAGAAAAAGGAAATTATATAAAATTTAACCAATTCCGATAGGGAGTGCAAAAGGCTCCCTACTCGGATAATAAAATTAAAGACATAGAACCACAAAAATCAAAATCGAAATTAAGGGAAAAAATTATCAAAAACTCTTCTAGCATAAAAAATATATATGACAATATTAAATTTTTTGCAGTATCCCAGTACTACGCAAAAGCAGAAACATCCAGTTCAAAATTTCGTTATCATTGTACAAAATATCACGGATGTTTTTGGGTAGATTAAACTTACGACGCAACGCCGCATAACATATGCAGTCTATGAGTATGTGGTGCACAGTCATGCGGCAGTTGCATCGTGTACATAGATAAGGGTGCGTGTCCTCCTGACATTAGGTACTCGTGTGTGACTGAGCTAATATTTAATTATAAGTATGAGCTAATCCGTTTTTTCATGTTCAAATCTTTATATTGGATTAAATTGATGCGGGTTTTTACAAAAATGTTTGCGTTATTTTTTTAAAGATAATTTGATTATTTAAATATTAAAATTAGTTTATAATTTCTATTTCATATTCCCATAAACAAGCTTTGAGATAATATGGGAAAATTAATCACAAAAAAAATTAATTTATAAGCCTTATTTGGTACTTTTTCGTTTTACGCCCCCCCCCTCCGTTTTTCGCATTTTTCTAAAATATTTTTCTAAAAATAACTGAATATTGCATTTCATATAGTAACTGATGAATAAAACATTAGCAAAAACACACTAACATGCTGTTTTATACCGGTCATGTTCAACATTCTCCATATTAACATAGTTTACATATGAAAAATATAAACATTATTGCTTATAATTATAAATATAATTTAACCAAACAAGCAGGAGCGATATAAAATGCCGAATAGCACAAGTGAAACGAGCCTTCAGTCAGAAATATAATTTGTTTATATCAAAAATTAATTTAAATTTCAGGAAAAAATTTTGAAAGTATATGTTTGGAGTGTCGCTTTATATGGAAGTGAAGCTTGGACAATCGGAGTATCTGAGAAGAAAAGATTAGAAGCTTTTGAAATGTGGTGCTATAGGAGAATGTTAAAAATCAGATGGGTGGATAAAGTGACAAATGAAGAGGTGATGCGGCAATTAGATGAACAAAGAAGCATTTGGAAAAATATAGTTAAAAGAGGAGACAGACTTATAAGCCACATACTAAGGCATCCTGGAATAGTCGCTTTAATGTTGGAAGGACATGTAGAAGGAAAAAATTGTGTAGGCAGGCCACGTTTGGAATATGTAAAACAAATTGTTAGGGATGTAGGATGTAGAGTGTATACTGAACTAGCACTAGATAGCGAATCTTGGAGAGCTGCATCAAACCAGTCAAATGACTAAAAAAAAAAAATGCTATATGCACTAGAAAACTAGTGCATATATTAATATTAAAATTAATATATATATAGGTACTAGAACGGCTGGTCCAGTGGTTTTCACGTCGTCGTCACAAATCAGTTGTTTAACAGCTGATTTTGAAGTCGAAGGTTCAAATCTTAATAAAAGTTAGTTGCTTTTATACGGATTTGAATTTTAGAAATTAGATACCGGTATACATTGGTGGTTGGGGTTAAATTAACCAAACTTCTCTAGGATAGTCGGCCTGAGTCTGTACAAGGCTACACCTCATTGAATCGTGGGGGGGGGGGGGATTGCTCATTGTTCTTAGTTGAACAGATTACAACGTGTACACATTAGCAAACTAGAAAAATATTTAATATTTATGTATTAAATAACGTTCAGTTTATTTTATCCGTACTTTTTTTATTTGTTTTATAATACTCGTATTTTCGTAATTACTTTTTAAATAATATGAACATTTTATCTTTTAAAACTATTTTCTAAGTTTGATATTTTCTTGCAAATAATAAAAATAATACTATCTGCTCTAAACTTGCCCTGCTGTCTTTATAAAGAATAAAATTATTATTATCATCATATTTTGATTAAAATATGCTCTTTTTTTTTACATCTTTTAATATTAAATCCATAGATCTTCTATAACGATGATTTTATTTCTCAATGAGTTATGCGAGTGACCGAATAGATACGCAAAAATAAAACCAATTTTTTTCTCAGTTCCGCAAATTATTTTATCGTGAGTAAGTACTTCTGCTGTTGAACTCTTAGACGTTGCTTTAGGGATGAGACATGACAGTTACTGGCCCTGAAGGAGTGTTTTTTCTATCGTCGACAACCAGACTGTTTAGTCGGTGGTATGGTGTTGGTTAGCATGGGATGGAACAGTATTGGATAAAAGAGGCACTTCAGTATCTCAAGGACAGCCCAAGGGGTTTCAAAATGGATTTGGAGTGGGAAGAACAGTTGAAAAGAAAGAAAAAAGTAGAAGAGAGAGAAAACTGCAACCCAGCCGGTCTTACTCTTATCAAATTACATGACTTTTAGCTCTTGTATTATTGCAGAATGAAATCTACTCACCGAGATTTTATTTATACGAAAAACTTGAACAATTTAGAATTAGTACAACTAATATAACAACATTTTCCTCCTAAAAATGTTTGTATTATATATGGTAAAATGTCATAAGGAGAAATAAAATTAATATTATTTAACTGGTTATACTTAGATTCATACACTTAAATTAGTTTTTCGTTTTCAATTCTCGTTTCGCCCCAGAAAAATCATTTACTAGTCCACTTATCGTAGAAAAATAATGATGAATGCCCTATATTAAAATATCAAAGAAAAAAAATAATAAAAGTATATACAGTATATATATATATATATATATATATATATATATATATATATAGTTATTTACGAAAAATGTAATAGACTTTCAGGATATTACTGGTGAAAATAAGAAAGAAAGAGCATATAAACATAATTTCGGAAACGCTTTATGACGAGTGCCGGCTGGCGAAAGATTTCACTCTGATTTCTGAGCCTTCGGTAAAATTAAGCTAGACCGTAAAGCTTGGGATCCAAATTAAGTCATTAATTTTATAGTTTTACATGAAATCTGACTCTAAATTTGAAAATAAAAGTCCAGAATTGTATTTTTAGTAATTTTCGAGAAACCTTGGATAAAAGACAAAAGATTGGGATTAAAAAAAATATTATCAGGTTGTTTAAAACGTATTGAAAATTTGCAAGCCAAAATTGAGAATGCAGTTACTGTTATTGAAAAATAACATTATGAGACCACATATGCACCATTTTTGTTAATAACCTGCCTGCCATTTTTTTCCGGCAACACCATAAACCTGTCGCTGTAGAACTTCAGTAGATTTTTCTGGTCAAAAAAATTGTGACATGTGGTTTTCACAGGCCTCTTTTGAAACATCATTCAGGGAGTTCTACAGAGATCGAAAGAAATAATAGTTTGACTATGTCAGGTCCGAGCTATACGGTGAATGCATTAAAACCTCCCAGTCAAGTTTTTTCAATTTCTGTTCGTTTGTTCGAAAATTTTAAATTACCGAAAGTTCTTCACCGATTGCTTTGAAATTTTGACACAACGTTGCATTCGAATACGCGCGTGTTTTTATATACCTGCTATTTATATACCTAAGATATCAACACTTGTGACAGGTAAAAACATGCTGTTTTTATAAACAGCGCTATCTATTGGACGTAAAAGCAACACACGCTATACTAAATATTTTACGATTCCATTTCAGTATTTCCGATATGTGTGTCCGCTACAGATTAAAAAGGTACTGGACTGATTTACGTGGGGAAAAGGGTGAAAAGGGGAGAAGGAAAAACGGGAAAACGGGTAAAAGGAAATGGAAAGGGGAAAAAAAATAATAAAAGCTTAAAAGGAGGAAAGGTAAATTAGTGGGGGAAATGGGTAGTGAAGAAAGAGAAAGGGGGAAAAGAAAACGGGAAAGGGAAAAGGGATGATGGGGAAAGGAAAAGGGAAGATATGGTAAAATAAAAATGGGAAAAGAAAAGGAAAAAGGCAAGGGTAAAGGGTGAAAGGGTAGAAGGGAAAGGTTCAATTTTGTGAAGTTCCGTAATGTTCATTTTGTTAATGTTTTATCAAACTTTCAATTGTGTTAATTTAATGTATTTATATATATTGATATATATATACTCCGAACTGGCAATAGTGAAGCATTTTAGGGTCTGCCAGTTTACAAATAAATAAGTAATGCAACGTATTTCTTTGATGACAAGGAAATATTTGGTGATATTCTCGGGTGTGTAACTCGTACGTCTGATGACAAACTTGAAACATGCCATAATTAATCTAGTATGGATTTTCTGTTCTTTTCTCTTTTTTTTATGGCATCTCGTCCGTATATCCGGGAGTTCTGGATTCGTATCCTGATAGAATTCGTATCGTGAAGGAATTCTACAAGAATAAAAAACAAATCACCGTAAAAATGTATGGTTTTTATATATCTTCTGTAACGGCACACGAACAGAGATGAATTCAAATAAACCCTTGTGTTCCTAAAAAAAAAACTTTAAACTTCTAAAAAGTTGTTACATTTTTTGGGATTTTATTTTTTTATAAAAAAATATTAATTGACTTTTCAAAACTCTACTAAAAAATAATAAAATTCATATGTAATACATTTTGAACTATTATTTAAATTTACAATTTTTAAATTCTATGCTAAATAAAAAACAAACAGTTTAATCTTTAATTTGGCGTCTTTCTAAAACATCCAATTTAAAGAAGAATTTCTTTATTTGTTGTTCCTTGTGATACATAAGAATACTCGAGATATTAAGATTAATTTTCTTGATTTGGTGGCACGGGGATCCATAGATAGCCGTATCCCTTATTCATGTAATGATTGTACAATTAAGATTATATAATCGATGGATCTTCATGCCAGAATTTTAATAGGTAAAATTCAAATAATAACAAAAGTTAAATTACCTTGAGGCTGTTAACATAAAAAAATAACTGGTTACAAGGTTTAAAACTATTAATCTCACGCATAGGAAGATTAGCACTAATCACTTATTTATGCCACTCCGAAACATCTTATAAATTGGTTTTTCCCTAAGTAAAATCTTTTTAGATGCTCTTCAATATTTCCAATCAAGAGAATTTATTATAAATATTTTTACGAGTTCCTTTTTTCCTATTATAATAAAAAATAATTTGTTCAATTTTTCTATAGATGTAGTTAATTTAAAACATTATTTACGATTTCTACTATTCCTTTTTATTTTTATAATGTCAACTTATTTAATTTTACACGATTAATTTTTATTTATAGATATAGCTTCTTTTTCTAACAAATTGTCGTACAAGGGTTAAAAAAAAACAACATACAAAACAGAAGTAATTTTCAACTTGTATTTCTTGACATGAACGGTGGATGAAGTTAGATCCCTTGGGATTTATATACGTTCCTGTAGGATGTATAAAGACCTTACAAAAATATATGTCATTGCTAATATTTTTTCTAAAGAAAGAAAGAAAGAATTCCTGAATTATTTCTGAAAAAGTAATTACTTAATTTTTTTGCATTTACTCGTATATATCGTTTTATTTTATTTTTTACTTTACTTTTTTGTTTCATTTTAATAAAAATATAACCTTTTAAATAAAAAGAAAAAGAATAAAGTAATTACATTAATTTTGACCAAAGGGTTCTAAAAATGTATTAATTAGAAAATGTTTGTTGATTTTTATTTAATTTTTTTTTTTTTTTTGAGGATTATTTCACTAAAAAAGAATTACACTAGTACACTCAGTTGGACCTAAAATTAAAATATTTATTATAAAATTATTGTATAACTAATGCGAGTACACAAGAACTTCTAACTAAACTTACAACTTTTTATACCATATTCGTTCAACAACTGAAGAGAAAAATGAGTAAAAAATTATTATTTATTCACGAACAAAAAATATCATTAATTTTCAACATAAAATAACTAGAAAATAATAATTATAAAGAAAAAATTCCATTAAAATAGTAATATAAAAAATAATATAATAATAAAAATTTCAAAACCAAAATACTTTATAAAAAATGCCCTGCTAGATTTAAGCAGTTGTCCCTCCTTTATCTAAACTTTCTTATTCCAGTAGTCAGAATTAATCATCTTTGTGTCTCAGCCATTCTTGAACCGCTCATTGTAGCCGAATTTTTTTATATTTTTCTGTTTAATTTCCGGAACCACCGCAAGTATTAATTGAGAGAATTCATGAAGAAGATAACTATGAATTAAATGAAGTGTAGTCTTGTACAGTCTGAAGTTGACCATTCCTGAGAACTGTGGTTAATTGAAACCCAACCACCAAAGAACACTGGTATCCACGATCTAGTATTCAAATCCGTATAAAAGTACCTTTACTAGGATTTGAAACCTTAGAACTCTCGACTTCGAAATCAGCTGGTTTGCGTTGACGAGTTTACCACTAGACCAACCCAGTGGGTTAGTGTAGCCGAACTAAATTCCACGTAAAAACTCTTTTAAAGGACCAAATAAAAAAATTTGATATGACAGATCGAGACTGTAAGAAGAAAGCGGTAATACCTTCTGACCCAAGTTTTGAATAACTTTCTGTGACTTTTGTAAGGCATTATCATGGAAAAATGTTTTGTCTTAATTGGGAACCGGGACGTTTCCTCCTTATACCGGGTTTTACTTTATTTTGTACCACGTCAGAATAGTTTTCGCTGTTTATACATTTTCCTTCCAAATAGCCGTAATAATTTGAGACTTTATAACCCCAAAACATTGTTAGTATCATTTTAATGGCAGATACGTAGGTTTTTTCCTGGTGACCGAATTTGGATTTAATTCCATACTTGAGCTAGATTCTAGCTCAAAATGATGAAACAAAATTTCATCACAAATTATTATGTGATTTAAAAAAAAAATTCACTCCGCTAAAAAACAGTTACTTATTTTTCGTATAACTTAGAATTTTTGGACGTCTTTGTGATTTTAAGTTGGATTACTGTCCGAACTCACGTCGAACACGTTTTGAAGCAATTCAGCTTATCGTGGATAATCGAATGGAAAGTGAAAATACTCCAACTACAAATTACAAAAATTTAAGTTTTTGTGCGTCTATCCTTGCGAATAGGATCATTAATTTGATTTTGCCAAAGTCAATCGAAACTTCCAACGGTCTTCCGCTAATTTTCAAAATAATAATAAACTTTTTCTGCCTGATTTAATTTGTTCAATCCAATTATAATAATTTTCACTCTCAGTACGCTTTTACCGAACTGTTTTAGTATTTTTGAGTGAATTTCGCCCCATTTACACCTTCAGAAAATAAAAATCATATCACAGCACGCTGTTTTTCAACTACATACTTTTCTAATGGAGCCGAGATTTTGAGGTAAAGAAAACGGGGTATAATAATGGAAATTCTTTTCGAACAGTTGAATTTTCTACATCACGGGAGCCAATTGAACGATAGACAGTTTCAGTTTATTTTTTTTAATAATTTTTCTTCTGCAGCGATTTGTCTCTTTAATCTTTGATGTGACAGATAAAAAATATAAGGAATGGCCCATAAGTTACTACTTATAGGCCATACTTACTACTTAGTATATTGGCTAATTCTACTATTAGTATATTGGCTCTTCTACTTAGCACGGCGTGCTAAAAACTTTAGCACGCCGTAACTTCTAGCAGTGCAGGTATAAAGAGAAAACATATTGCTTATTTTGTAACACAGACTCTCTTTAATATCTGTTTTCCATTGTGTGATCAACTTGCATGCCATAAGCGTCAATAAAGACCTGTAATCACAAAGACACGATTTTGCTCACAGTTCATGAGGCAGTAAATTGCTCAGTAATCACATCCTTCAGTTTTTATAGGGTGTTGATGTTGCGAGAATCAATTATTTCCTTTAAATATGCCTAAAGGAAAACGTCTGGTTGGATGAGGTCAGGAGAGCAGGCCGGTCATTCAATTGCCCCGCTACTTTCGTTCCAACATTCAGAGAATGCCTTGTCCAATCAATTTCATACTGATGTGGAATAATGAGCGGGAGCCACCACAACTGATCAAAAAGGTCTCTCTGTTGGAGTAAAAGGTAAACAGTGTCCTTAATGCGCTCCAGGTAATTTTCCCCATCATCGCCATCTTCAAAGAAAGGACCAGTGACTCCTTGGTTCGTAACACCTTCCCAGACCATGATGACGGGATTTTCTATCATCGTGCTCGATTACCACATTTGGATTTAACGTACGCTTGTAAACAGAATTATGTTTGTTACGCTACCGGACAGGTGAAATTTGGTTTCATCAATCCACACCACAATCTCTTCCAACTGTAGATCCTCTTCTAACTTGCCACTTTTCAGTAAATTGTAGGCGGCAGTCGGTATCATCTTCATTCAACCTGTTGATAAGTCTCGGATGAAATGGTTTCAATTTCATATCTTTGTGCATTCGCTGTAGTGATTTTCTGGGAATTGTCAGTGCTGCGGACAGATGGTGTGTTGATTTCGATTTCTGGGGTGACGACACCTAAGCCTGCTGCAGCCACTGCTTGTTCTTGGTCATGCTGACATTGGTTTTTGCTCTCCCTGAATGCGGCATATTCAGTCGGTGCCAGTTGCATCGAGTTGTTTGTTTAAACGGGCAATGGTCTTCGGGTTTAGTGCATCCGGTGCATACTCCAGATGCATACGACGATGCACGTTGTGGGCTACGGAGTATAAGCGTAAAAAAAAAAAAAGTTAAAAAAACCCTTTTGGAATATTGTAGTACCTTTCCTTAAGTTAAACCCGTCAGAAAATGCATTTCTGCTGGAAGTTATGGCGATTCCAAACTTTTGTCTACTACTTATGGTCTCTACGTAAATAAAATTTATCTAGTAAAAAGCATTCTAATAATTCTTTCTCTACGACTGTATAATAACGTTTGAATTACACAGCTACCTGTGTCAGAATGAGAGCCATTATGAAACAGATTTTCATAACGATACAGTTGTTCAACAAATCAAAAGACTACTTTTTTCAACCCCTGACCAATCAGAAACGGGTGTTATTTAAATGTATCAGCTGTTTTTTCTTTGATTTTAATTCGGTCTAGTATCAAGCAGAAATTAATTTGGAAGTATATTATATTCTTTTAGTTTATTCGTTGGTTAATTACATTGGATTCTAAGGAAAAAATATCTTTAATATCGATCAGTATTAAAGAAAAGGCAAAATTTATGAGTAATAAACTATTGCCACAGAAATGTGCTGTTTAATGCATTTTTTGAAATATTAAAAAATATTATTCCGTAAACAATGTATTCTATTATTGATTTAAATAAATAATCCCAATAATTTCTTAACCGAAAAAAAAAGAAGATCTCTCTGTAACGGCCATTAATATAATCTTGCGAAATTTACGAGACTCCCTCACACTCGTTCATTAATGACTATCATTAGCTCGTTGCATTATGTACCATTATAAATTTACGTGCCTTTTTTATATTATATTAATTTTTAATAGAAATCTCATATCTTTTTATAGTTCGATTTATATTTTTTTATTTTGTTTTTAAATATAAGTAGGGACTCAAACTTTTTCACTATAATGGATTAATTTTTTTTTCTAAAAATAGAACATATTTGAAATAAAAACAAAGCGCATAAAACGTTATTTTTCTTCTTTCTTATACGATCTTTCAACCTCCGGGAGTTTTGGCTTCATCCGGCCTTATGTAAATCAATCTCGGCTTTCTTACAAAATCTCTCTCTTAGTTCATTCTATATTCTTCAATTCAAATTCTCCTATACATGAACCAAAAAGCTTCTTTACAAATTCATTTTATTATCTTATAAATTTTTTATTGTTTTTATTTTTTCCCGTTTAATATTGAAAACTTTTCGCTGAATAACAATGTTTATTGGTAATCATAATAAAAGATTTTATCATCTATTAATTTATATATATATATATATATATATATATTCTTATTTATATATATATATATATAAAAAAGAAATGTGTGAATAATTTTATTGTTCTGATTGATGATTTGACTCGTTCAGTTACTAAATTAGGTGTAGGTTTATATCCTATAAAATGTTTTTTTTTTTTTCATATTAATGAAAATAAAAATAATGGTCAAGAAACATTAATAATAAAAAACACTATCAACGATGTTGCTGAATTTTACAAATATTTATAAAGAGGATAAAATGTAATTTTTCAACTCTGAATTAAAATTTAATGATTATTAATATTATTGTTATTATTATTGTTATGATTTTAATTTGTATTATAATTTATGTTACCAAAATAGAAAAAGGCTTTCCAGAATGATCTTATCAAACAGAAAAAAAATAATCTGATGAAGACATCACATTACTTCCTTGTAGGCCTACTGAATTACATGTACACATTTTTTTTAAATGAGAAGTACATAAAGTTTTATTTCATTAATAACTTCTTTTTTTTATGTTATTATTGAAATATTATTTATCGTAATTTTTTTCTTTACCATCAGAGATTAATATTTTTTTATAAATCAATATATTTAAATTAAAAAAAAGTTGAGAAAAAAGGATATGAAGTCTGATTTCGAACCGATGTGCCTTTCTTTTATAAAATGCAAATATTTCATTAATTAAGATTTTATTTGGCTATAATTCTGGAACAAATGAAAATAAGTAAAGTAAAGAAAAGCTCTCAATGAGGGCTTATTACTGCAGTTAAGATAAAGTTTAAAATCAAAATTTTGGGGATTTTGGCCTTTTTTGGACACTTTTCGTCCAGTCGATTGCAATCAAAAGAGGAAGTGCACAATTATATTTTACAACAGTCCTAAATCCAAAATTTCAGCATTCTATGGCTAGTCGTTTTTGAGTTATGTGAGATACATACGTACGTACAAACGTCATTCTGAAACTAGTCAAAATGAATTCAGGGATGGTCAAAATGGATATTTCCGTTGAAATTTGAAAACCGAAATGTTTCGTGATCACAATACTTCCTTTACTTCGTATAAGGAAGTAAACACGTAAAAATTGCCATAAATTTCATCATTTATTAAAAGCCATAAAATGTATATATTTTAAAATTTCTAAACGAAATTTTAAGCTGCTAGAAAAACTATATATATATATATATATATATATATTTATTTTTTTACTGTTGTTTCAGAGTTACTCTTTATCAAATGAACTAATTTAAATGATTTTTTCTTTCTTGAGAAAGAATGGGTCTTATATATATGTAATAAATTACCCGACCATTAAAAAAAAATTAGACTACATTAATTTAATTAAATAACAGAAAAGAATTTCTTTAAAAGAAAAATTACTTTGTCAATAAATTTAAATGTTTCTTTTTTACCTTTCCTAATATTGCCAGAAAAATGTTTTTAGTTTATGCGTTTTGGATTACTTTCATTCTTAAAACTTTACTTTTAATCCTGTGTGGTAAAATTAGTTTCGAGGGTGGAAGTACTTCAAAATAGGTCAGGTACAAATGTTAGGGTACAATGCTAGGAAGGGCAGAAAATAACACTCAAATCAATTTTGATAATCCTAGCGGAAAATAAAATACTGTGGAAATTATTACATATTGTACCAATTTAGAAACGTAAAAAAGATTTGAATTTTTTGCATCTCGTTAAACGTGTATGTGAATATATCATCAAATAATTTTCAGTAACTTCTTTTACATTATGAATTATTTATTTTTTTTTTATATGGCTGTAGTTGCTTTAATATTTTATTATATTTAAATAATTAACGGACTTTAATTAATCATCTATTTTCTTTATTTTACAATTAATTGTGTACTTTACAATACTGTCCTGATCATGGTTTTACCATGGTTTTCAAAAAGAAATCAAGGTAAAAAAAGTTAATTAATTTGATCGATACAGGCAAATATTGGGACAATTCCTGTTTTATGATTGGAGCAGCATATATACCAGTTCCTGACGTGATATAATGTACTATTATGTTCCAATCAGAATAAATTTTACTTTCTTGTAGGAAGCATTGTGATGGCGAAAAATTTCGGTTTTCAGATTTCAATGGAAATATCCATTTTGACCATCCCTGAATCCATTTTCACAAGTTTCGGCGTGACGTCTGTTCGTACGTAAGTATATCACATAACTCAAAAAGGACTAGCCTTAGGATATTGAAATTTTCGATTTAGGACTGTTGTAACATCTTGTTGTGCAACTCCCCTTTTTATTGCAATCGATTGGACTAAAGTGTATAAAAAAGCCCAAAATTCCAAAAATTTGGATTTTGGACTTTTCCTTAACTGTATTAATAAATCCTTATTGAGAGCTTTTCAAAGATATTATCATAAGTGATACTTATTTTCATTGCTTCCAGAATTGTAGCCAAATAAAATAATTAAATATTTGGATCTTATACGAGGAAAGCACATCGGTTCGAATCATCGATTTTTTTAACTTTTTTTTTAATTTAAATAGATTGATTTATTACTAATTAATAATCTCTGATTGTAAAAAAAATTTACAATAAATAATAATTCAAAAACATCAAAAAATAAAATAAAAAAATATCAGAAGTTATAATGAAACAGAATTTTAGACTCGTTTCATTTTTTTAAAAATTGTATATGTATTAATCACTATATTATGTTTTTGTAGAGTCAAGGTTAAAGTATGGGTTGGAGCTTACTACAGTGTTTTTAGATCTGTTTATAATGCTCAGAAGCATTTAGTACGTATAATATTGGGTAAAAGTAGACGACATGAGTCCTTCCTATTATTCAGAGATCTTGCCACTGCATCATATGTATTTCTATAGAATACTAATGACGTATTATGAAGGCTGTATTAACAGCCGTATTAACAGGATAGGATCATTGGTACTTTGGTTACGAATTTGGTACTTTGGCAAGCGAATGGAGTAGTTCCTCCTAGGCCAAGAATTGAATTTTTCAACGTTTTTATTCATTCTTAGGTCCAAAAATATTTAAACACTTAACCAAGGGAATGTAGATTCATAGAAGACTCTAAAAGCTTTTCACTATCAATTTACGATTGGTTGTTGTCAGTTGAAGATGTAGAGAGTTTTTTTTTTTAATTGATTGCCCTGTGATTGTGGGTGGATTCGATGGCTAAAATATTCATATTTTTATTTACTTTTATTTATTTTTATTTTTGTTATCATTATTTTTGTTTCAATTTTTTATCTAGGATTAATTTCATTTTCAATTTTATCACTATCGTATTCTTGTATTTTATTTATGGTTCTGATTTATTTAACCTGTATGTATGTATGTATATATAATCTTGTCACTAGCTGAAATTATAGTACTGCAAGACTTGTATCGAATAATTATTTTTAATACCCATTTGGAAATCCACACTTGACCATTATTAAATAAATGGTTAGTTTATTATTTTACTCATTGAGAAATAATGGATGGTAACCGCCAATACAGATACTACTATAGGAGGTATTAGTTCCACAAGATTATGTAATATTTGTTTTCTTTAATTAGATTATATTTTTTGGTTGTATCTCTACTCAGCCTATGCATTAAGAATTTATAACTGTAAATAATTTTATTTTCATTTGTAAACTGTTTGTTTTGTGGAATAAAGATTTTTTGTCTTCTGTCATTTGACTGGTTTGATGCAGCTCTCTCTCTCCCTTTCTAGCAGCTCCCTATCTAGTTCTAGTCGTTTCATTTCGGTATATCCCCTACATACTACATCCTCAAACAATTTGTTTTACATATTCCAAACGTTGGCTGCCTACACAATGTTTTCCTTCTACCTGTCCCTCCAATATTAAAACGACTATTCCAGGATGCCTTAATATATGGCCTATAAGTCTGTCTTCTTTTAGTTTTTTTTCAAATGCTTCTTTCTTCATTTATTTGCCGCAACAGCTCTTCATTTGTCACTTTATCCACCCATCTAATTTTAACATTCTCCTATAGCTCCGCATTTCAAAAGCTTCTAATCTTTACTTCTCACATACTCCGATCGTCCAAGTTTCACTTCCATATAAAGCGACGCTCCAAACATATACTTTAAAAAATCTTTTCCAGACATTTAAATTAATTTTTGATGTAAACAAATTATATTTCTGACTGAAGGCTCGTTTTGCCTGTGCTGTTAGGCATTTTATATCGTTCCTGCTTCATCCATCTTTAGTAATTCTACTTCCCAAATAACAAAATTCTTCTCTCCATGATCTTTTCTCCTCCTATTTTCTCATTCAGTGGTCCATCTTTGTTATTTCTACTACATTTCATTACTTTCGTTTTGTTCTTGTTTATTTTCATGCGGTAGTTCTTGCGTAGAACTTCATCCATGCCATTTATTGTTTCTTCTAAATCCTTTTTACTCTCGGCTAGAATTACTATATCATCAGAAAATCGTAGCATCTTTATCTTTTCACCTTGTACTGTTACTCCGAATCTAAATTGTTCTTAACATCATTAACTGCTAGTTCTATGTAAAGATTATAAAGTAACGGGGATAGGGAACATCCTTGTCGGACTCCCTTTCTTATTACGGCTTCTTTCTTATGTTCTTCAATTATTACTGTTGCTGTCTTGTTCCTATAAATGTTAGTAATTGTTCTTCTATCTCTGTATTTGAACCCTAATTTTTTTAAAACGCTGAACATTTTATTCCAGTCTACATTATCGAATGCCTTTTCTAGGTCTATAAATTCCAAGTATGATGGTTTGTTTTTCTTCATTCTGCTTCCCTTGTCTCTATACTTTTCCTGAAACCAAATTGGTCTTCTACTAACACTTATTCCACAGTGGAAGAAGTGTTAGGAGAATAATCAAGATTATTATTATTATGTAATATAATAAGCGTACAAGGAAGTCATGTGGTGTCTATATCAATTTTTTTTATTTTACTATTAGAATGTTATCACGAAATATACGCATTTCAAAATAATTTCGCGTAATTCACGAAAATTAATTGCCAAAATTAATACAAGAAAATAATTATATATATATATATATATATATATATATATATATATATATATATATATATATATATATAGACGCATTGCATAGAATCTTATCTCATGGTAGTAGTCTCATCATTAATTTTATTTTTGTAATTTTGTTTATTCCAAACAATTTTTATATAAAGATATTTTACTGCCCTAATTATATTTGCACTTCAGAAAGTAAAAAATAAATTAAAAACTTTAATTTTTAGTCGTCTTTATATTTTCACCAAATTATTTTTTTTTATTTTTTTTTTTTAGTTTGGTTCATTTTTAATTTTTTTTTTACCGACGTAATTTTTTATTGTTTTTATTAAAATTTACGGTTGAATATAATAAATATTGTGTTAACTTAAATAGATCAAAGTTCTACTTCTTTTAAATTTAAAACTATGAAATAGTTTTTTTAGTAATTTAAAACATTCAACTTTGGATATATGAATTTATAGATATTTAATTTAAATTAGGTATAATTTTTCACGTATAATAATAATAATAATAATAATAATTAGGAAGCATTTGACTGTATTCTTATACAAAGTTTAAAAAAAACTTTTTTCTTACCTACCTGAAAAAAAATATAACTGTCGAAAGAATTAATAGCTACAGAAAATAAAATAAACGAAAAGAAAGAAGTTAGTAGGAAAAAGTTTATTTCCAGTTTGTTGACATTTCTCCTGAGAAATAAAGTAAAATGTGATAAATAGCATTACATGAAACATATCGTATATCTGAAACAAACAATAGAAAATGCTTCTGTATGTGTGTGCGCGCGTACACACGCACATACAGATACACACTAAACCTGAGAAACATTTTATACACAGTTAAGGTTATTTATTCTAATATACAGAGTGTCCGAAAAGTTCCGTACCGTAGGGAAACTTTGTTCAATATGTCCTCTAGAAAGCTCTGTAGGCAGAATTTCAGGTTGTTTAACACCCTAGGGTCACAGTAATTATCAATGGAATGACATTCTTCCTCAGTCCTGATGGGTAGGTAGGTACATTGCGAATCCTCACACTTAAAGCCCGTGATAATCCCAGAATGAAAAGTCTATTAGATTCTATTCGGTGACCTTGAAACCCATTCAACAGAGTCTCTGTGACCAATTTAATGTTCGGGAAAGGTTTCGTACGAACAGTGTCGTATAGCATTTGCGTAGTACTGTGGGGCTCCATCTTGCATGAACCATTCTGTACGCTCATCAATTATATCCAGTAAGGACATCCCTCAATTTCTACGCATTTAGAGGTAATTTTCACCGTTCACATTTTATTAAGAAAAGTACAAGCCAATGATACGATCAAAAAACACAACTACACGATCAGACTCCCGCTCTACGAAGGGATCGTACTAATGGGGATTTTTCCTGTAAACAGCAGCGCAGTTTTTGTCTGTTGACATCAACTTTCACTGTCTCATCGGAAAAAAACAAGAAAATGGGAAGTCTATATTTCCTTAATCCTGTCGAGAAATCATCCATACATTCCGTTCTACTAATCAGTATCATCTTCCAACAAGTGTTGCTTGAGTTGGAGCTTGAATGGGTGAAATATATCCTTTTTCAGGATGGACGGTGGAACGAGGAACGTTCAGTTCCAGTTAAGTTGGCCTGATTGACTTCTTTGGACTGCCGTATTGATATTCACAACTTCTTGTACTGCGTATTCATTCCACGGATTGAAGCAAAACCGCCAACATTACCAATCTCCTCAACCTTGCCAAGAAATTTCCCCACAATGCTGTTTGATACCGGTTGACACTGGATGAGATCGATAATACTCATCACGAACATTTCGACTTGATAACCTCTACACTACAAAATGATTTCCACACGTTCCACCTAAGACATCGTCATTACCTGCAACCAGACAAAACGTAACAGAAATATTAGATTTTCACATGTGGTGGAAAACTTTCAGATTCCTGTACAACTAAAATCTATTCCGGTAATTTAGAGATTAAAGTGATAAAACTTGAATAGGTTTAATGCCGATTATCTATGAATAAATGAATAATTTTATTTTCCACCATAAGGTATTTTACAAATCCAATTTATAATATATTTAATTTGAAAAACAAACCTACAGCGTTACTTACAAAATATTTAAAATCGGTTTCAGAACTTTTATATATAAATCTTCTTTTACAAAGTACTACGTTTTGATTCTGGTTAATGTTCAAATCGCCTATAAATATAATATTCTGTTTCACTTTAAGCCTTGTAGACAAGCCTTAAATTAGAATTGCCCCATCTGCATCAATTATATTAATTGATAACGATTTGTAGATGTTTCAGTGAACTGTAAACAGAAAATTGTGTATTTATATCAATATTAATTGCAGTTGTTCTTCAGCTATGCTATCCATTTCCGTAATGGTATCGCACAACTGTCAACAATCCATTAAAAGTTAATTATACGACTCGTAGATATTGCAGTAATATCATTGTGTTCATTTACCTCTGTTAACCGGTCAGTAATTAATTGGTGAAAATGAAATTTCCTTTTTAACTCACCTGTTCTCTATTTACGGTTTTTTTATTTAGTGCTGTTTTATTGTAAAAATATTATAAAAAATAATTATTTTCCATTTTAAAAAACTGTATCTGATTTCAGTTAAAACTTAACTGAAATATAATATCGGTAAAGATTTGAATGTTGCTGTAGTAAAATTTTGGATCATCCAACACTTAAAACTGTCAAATCAGATACGTCCAATTAAACCCACCGGGTTGGTCTAGTGGTGAATTCATCATCGCAAATCACCTGATTTTGAAGTCGAGAGTTCTATGGTTCAAATCCTAGTAAAGGCAGTTAGTTTTATACGGATTTGGATACTAGATCGTGGATACCGGTGTTCTTTGGTGGTTATCTTTCAATTAATTAACCACACATCTCAGGAATATTCGACCTGAGGCTGTACAAGACTACACTTCATTTACATTCATACATATCATACTTATTCATCCTTTGAAGTAATAGCTTAAGGTGGTTTCGGAGGCTAAAAGAAAAAGAAAGATATATCCAATTAAAATTGAAATATCTTAATGGGACTGATGCAATACTAGATGTGAATGACACATGCTGCGCTAACAAATTATTAATTATATATTCATATTATTCGATATTAATTCTGTGTTTACATTTTCAATAAACGTTTTCTCTTGGCTGCATTAATTCATCATCAGCTATGTTCAGCCTGTCGGCAGGTTCCTAATTCCATCGCTGTCATCCATTTCTATCCCGTTCCTTTACTTTCATTCCTTTGTAGTTTCCAAGCTTCCGATCCTCTATTAGTTTCATCCCTCCTTTTTTCTTGCTTTCTTTCTCCTTTTACTGGCTCTTCTAATGTAGTTGTTCAGATTTCACTGCAATATAGTTGTCTATGGTTGTAGTTGTATTTATTATGAAGACTTTATAATGTGCACAAAGTATTTTTTATTATTATTATTTTTATTTATATGTATTAACAAAACAGAGAAGGTAGATATGTAAATTTTATATATGCTTTCATAATTTATTTGTTCTTTTCCTACTATCTTTCTATAGCTGCTGCAGTAGTAGAGTTCTAAAGAAAAATTATAGCGATAGCCAACATTTTGGGTGTCGGAGTTTTTCTAAAAGTCGACTTTTTAGATCCCTTTAATCCAAAAAAAAAACGAGAAAGATTATAAAAATTTAAGGAAGATGTTCAAAAGTTTGTTAGTCTGTAAATTAATTAATGTGTCTGAATGCCTCAACATAAATTCTCCGAAAACGGTTCAAGAAATTTCTGTATATAGGACGTTGATGAAATTAAATTTTGCATAAAATTAAAAAATCTGATGTGGTCACCACATGACTTCCTTGTACGCATATTAAATTACATATACATATATTTTTAAATGAAAAGTACATAGAATTTTATTTCATTAATAACTTCCGGTATTTTTATTTTTTTTTTATTGAATTATTATATATATATTGTACATTTTTTTCCAATCACAGATTAATAATTATTAATAAATCAATATATTTAAATTTAAAAAAAGGTGATGAAGTCTGATTCGAATCGATGTGCTATCTCTTCTAAGATCCAAATATTTCGTTGATAAAAATTTCATTTAGCTATAACTCTGGAATCAATGAAAATAAGTACCACTTATGATATATCGTTGAAAAGCTATCAGCAAGGATTTTGTTACTGCAGTTAAGGAAAAGCCCAAAATCCAAATTGTTTGTATTTTGGGTCTATTTGGACACTTTTTGTTCAGTCGACTGCAATCAAAAAAGAACACAACTAGATTTTACAATAGTCAAAAATCTAAAATTTTGACATACTACGGCTAATTGCTTTTCAGTTATGTAAGATATATAAGTACGTACGTACAGTCGTCACGCCGAAACTAGTAAAAGTCGGTTCAGGGGGTGATTAAAATGGATATTTCCGTTTGATTCTGAAAACTGAAATTTTTAGCGATCACAATAGTTACTTTACTTCTTCGCACAAGAAAGTAAAAAGGGGGAGAGATAATTATCGCCGTTTTTAATTCTTATTGCGGTCATAGAAAATTTAAATTTAGTTTGTTGAAGTTAAGTTAATTAAAATTTCAAACTTTTTATCTGATCGGATTTAGGGATGGGAGGATATTCAACATTATTTATAAGTAGTTTTACTTTCCCGTCTAGATAGCGCTATAGCAGAGCTGCAGCTTTAGAAGGGAAAGTATTGTAATCGATCCAATTTGGGCATACGCGATTTTGACATTTCGACACCAAAGGAACCTCAAACACCTTAAAAACCAGATGGAAATTTTCCGGATGTTTATGTTCTATGTACGCGCGCGCGCGCGTGAGTGTTGGGTGTATGTGTGTATTTGGTATTCGCCTCTAAATCACCTTATGTCGCCAGAACTACTGGAACAATTTTGACAAAATTTGATCAGATTGCTTCTATGGTGGGGCATTGATGCCATTAAATTTTCAAGTTAAAGGTTAAGGGCGGTAAGGCTGTAAAGCAAGACCACCCTCTATCTTGAGATTTCGCCTGATTACGGTCATATTTTTCTTAGGTCCTGTTGTTAACAATTAAAAAATAACAATATTTGCAAAATCAGTTTTTTTTAAATCGCGCCCCGACCCAAAATAATGCTGTTGTAATCGCTGCTATGTTGTGACGTCGTTGGTGAGCGCAGGATTAAAAGAGGTATACAAATTTATGTCTCAGATCAGGATTCCTATAACCAATTGATTTACTTTTCATGTTGTTTAATACGAAAATATATTTTTTTTTACAATTTTAATAGAGCTGGAAGTGTACGGTAATTAGGCATTCACCAACTCACCGGGGTGGTCTAGTGGTTAAAGTCGTCATCGCAAATCAGCTGATTTCAAATTCGATTGTATTAAGTTAATACAGTCGATTAGTACAAATCCTAGTAAAGGCAGTTACTTTTATACGGATTTGAATACTAGATCGTGGATAACGGTGTTCTGTGGTGGTTGGGTTTCAATTAGTCACACATCTCAGATATGGTCGAACTGAGACTGTACAAGACTACACTTCATTTACCCTCATACATATCTTCATTCATGCTCTGAAGTAATCCTGACGGTGGTTCTAGAGGCTAAACAGAAAAAAAGATAACTGATTACTTAGATCGTCGTCTAACATGGAAGGTTCACATTAAAGAAAAAAGGAAATAGCTAGATATGAAATTTAAGAAGTTATACTGGTTATTAGGCAAGAAATCGCAACCATCTCTATCTAAAAAGGGATAGTACAAATTTACTTTGTTCAAAATTACTTTTTTTGTTCAAAGTAATTCTATAACAGGTTTGAACTCACGGAATCCAACTCTAGGATACGGTAAGTATTAACAATTTAGAAATAATTGAGTGCTTCCAGAATAAATTTGCGAGATTATTACACAGGTTTCGTACAGAACAGTGAAATTCAGAGTATTTAGGGTTACCGAGTATTCGAGTGCAAGTCGATCGATTTGCAAATAAGTACAAAATAAGACAACACCACGTAAAAAATCTAGCTGTTAAACTCTTAGACGACGGGGAAGATAAAAGACTAAAACAGATACATGTATTGGACCTAAGAACCTAATAGTGATACTCCGGACGAGGCTTTTTTTCATAAATTGTACATCATCAAAGTATTTATGTTTATGATTATTTATTTTTTTAATGTTATTTGTTCCTACATTATTATAATTTCTACTTTATTACTGGCTAGAATTTATTAATGCCTATGCTACCTTTGATTTACTGTTGATATCTAGAATGTATTGTAATTAAGGTGTTTCAAGGTAAACTCATTTTTATCTTTATTATTGTCATGAAATTTGCTTACGGTTTCTAATCTATGAAACCAATTGTAAATATGAGATATAAAAAAAATTAATTGAATATAATTAAAATGTAATTTAATGAGAATATATTGAAAATTTATAATTAAATATAAATAATTAATGAGGTTTCGTTAATTAAATGCCTAAATAAATTAATTGTTAAAATGTTTGCTCTATGCTGCGCGATTTGAATTAAAATGAATTAAAACGTCACTCCCGTACATTCTGTAGCAATTTTAAAAAATAAAATTTATTCCACGGTAGGTTGAATAACAAAACTAAATATTATAATGGTTTCCTTTTGCTTACTTTACTGAAATTTATAAATTCTGTTGTAACTAACTAAATATGACACTGCGATCAAATTACTGATGATGTACTAGCTACTCGATACGTGACACTTTTACAAAGGTCTTCTCATGGAGTAACTGATTAATGAATACTATTACTATTAGAGAAGTTGAAATAATTGTGCTTTTTATACTTGTTGTCGCTGGAAAGGTTCAAAAGTTAATTCCTGAGTTTTTATTTCTTATTCCTAGTTATCAGGGATCTATTTTTTTACCTACTATGTTCTAGAGTAACAATAAAAGTAAAATATAAGGAAAAATTATATTTTTTATTTTTCGCTGCTACACAAAACAATTATATTTTTTGTGTGAATCCCTGTTACCTTGGCGGGACCTTGTATTCTGCCGATGTAGTTTGAGGCGAAGGCACCCCCCCGGAGCTGAGTTATGCTTAGATGCTGTTCCGGCTTCAAGAAGGGGAGTAAATGAAGGTGAAAAAAAAAGTGAAATATCAAAATTAAAATAACGCAATTATTAAATCTACTTTAAATAATATTTTAATATTAATAATAAAAGAAAAAAGTAAATTCATGAGAAAAGAAATGAAATTCTTTCCAAGTCGGTTTTGTATACTTTGAATATATCTTACAATACAATGAAATGTTTAATACTTTAAAGCGCTTATGAGGAATATAGTAAAGTTTATAATATAAATTTTGCTTTATATTATAAAAAAATAAATTGAATTTTGTTGTCTGTTGTAATTTACTCGGCTTTTTTTTCACCTCTTTTCAGTTCTTATTTCATTTAAAACATTTTTTTTAATAAATTGTGTTCAAGATAAATTTCTCTCTCTCTCTTTCTATACCTATATATATGTATAATATTATATATATAATAATATATGTATATATATATATCCAGTAAGTATCGTTTATAGTGACATCGGATAATGGCATTTCGGATATAGTGACCAAAAACTTGTCTCTTGGTTGATTTGGTATGCTCTTAAATCATAAATATAGTATATATATATATTGTTTATTATGATATCTGTTATTATGACTTATTTCTCCGACTGTAGTGCAACATGTTATCGCTTACAATGACGGACGGAAGTGACTCGTCAGTAAGGTAGTATAACTAGATTTTATCTACAGAAATATTTTGACGGTTAAAATGAATCGCCTTTTCCTTTTTACTTGCATATGTTGTAGTTCTTGTTTTTCTTAACTTCTTCCTGACCAGATTATTGTAAACTGAAGCAGTCACACATTCAGTTGTTTTGCTGTAAGCGTATCATTTCGTGCGGGTACAGTATTTTGTTTTACGTATCCTGTGTAATTCATTCAATAGTGATTTAATTATGACTTTCACGATAGAGGAAATATTCACTATATAGGAAAAGGCACACATTATCTGGCAAAACTAATATGGACCTGATAAGGACAAGGGCATCTTCCAGAGTTGCAATAAAAACCGTTTGAATTTGCTAATAAAGAAACAAAGAATGGTATTACAATCTTCAGAAACTGTATTACAACACGAAATGTTCAAACATATCAAAATACCGACTTTTTTTCAGAAAAATTAATTTTATTTTTTTCTCTATCTTCTTTTACTCTACCGTATTTGTATTATTTATTGCGTATTTTTTATTTGAAGTTATACTTCTTTTGGCGCGTTAGGAGAAACTGATCAGAGTGTATTTTCAGCAAGTTACGGAAGTTGCGCGCGCCGATGTAACACATCATGAAGATTTGCGCAGGCCCAAGTGGATTATTTTGCACGCAAATGCGTGTTGTGTCTAATACCGTCAGTCGTTCAACGCAATTAAGTGATTAGCACGTATTGTAAACATAACAAATAAATATATAATTATATACACGGATTTCTGAAGACGGATGTTTTAAACTATGAATATTGTTGTTCATATTCACTTTATTTACATTGCAGAGTATATTTATTTATTTGTTTTTTTATGCCGGCCTCCATGGCGCGAGTAGTAGCGTCTTGGCCTTTCACCCAGGGGTCCTGGGTTCGAATCCCGGTCAGGCATGGCAATTTTTACAAACGCTATAAAACATTCATCTACTCCTCTGTGGAATGAATTGCTTGACTGCGGAAACGGAGGTAAAACAAACAGAAAAAAAAGTATGATTTTTTTATGAGTAAAATTATGTTTTAATGATACAGAAAATAGCATATATCAGATAAATTCTTGATTTTGCATAAATACGAGTAATGTAAAATTTACCAAAAACAAAATTTTTGATAAAATACGTTATTATAAAATAAAACTATTTGTATCACATTTTTCATATTATAAGCCGCTTAATAATCCTTGTGTTTATTCAGCATCATCCGAAGAATTAATGGAACTAAACGAATCGAAATATATTCGATGAACTTTGTTTTATATGACAACGAATTTTGTAAGACAATACTTTTTAAACCGTATAAAATAAATGTTATTTAAGTGTTATTTATTCAAACTTTTATTCATGGTATTTACTGACGTCTATCGATCGTTTGACTCGGTTCAAATTTGTTTGAATACGTAAAAAATTATTTTTTTATTCACGCCAAAGAAGTATAACTTCTTACGTGCGCACGTAAGTACACACGAGCTTTTTTTTTAATATTGTTTTATTGGAGAAATAAATTAGTATTATTATTATTTTTAATTATTATTATAATTATTACTGTATTACAGAACTCGTGTAGATTACATATTAACGTAGTACCACTAAGCAACCCAAATATCGGTTATAATGACCTAAATTCGTCGGTCTCTTGGACGTCACTATAAACGATATTAATTGTGTATGCGCGCGCGCATATATATATATTTAGTAACATATTTCAACAACAATTTTACATTATCTTGATGCCAGCCATTACATAACATTCGAGAATGTTACGTAAGTAATTACATTGCATTTTTCCGAGAATTCACTCGGAAAGAACGTAATTTATGTATGTGGTATGAATAAAAAAAAAACACTTTTATAACTTACTTTACAGAAACAATTTTACATTAAATTATATATCTTAGCATTACTTTCAACGAACGAACATTTCCGTTATTGAATTTAGTGTGTATGTGTATGAATAATATTTGTCTTGGATTATGATTTTATTTTCGGATTTGAATTAAGCATCGTTAGAGAATTACAAAAATACAGGAATAGCCGAGATCGACCGTCTCAAAACGGGGTTCACCTCAAAATGTCCGCAAAAATTAAAATTTTCTAATAACCATTATACAGTAACTGTGTAAGCTATCAAGCTAGTTCCAACGTACTAATGTAAATTTTATTAAAATTCATAAAATATATAAATAAATATTTTCTAACTCAAGTCTAAAACCTCAAAAAGCAGAAAAACTATCTTTTTAATAATTGAAAAAAAAATTTCTTAAAACCGCCAAAACAAGAGATAAATAAATTATATTAGCTTATGTTGCGTAAGTAGAAGATAAATTTCTGTTATAAATAGATTAATAAATTGAAAGAACGGTGATATTTATAATAATGTTGGTTCGTGAAAGTTTTACAAGACCTGATTAACTACAAATTAACCATATTTCTAACCGGCAAAATTATATTCATTTTTAATAACTATATGTGTTTTCTCATAACTGCTTTATATAGATTAAGGATTATTAAATTTAAAATGTATTTTTCTATTATTTTTCTGGTACGTGCTTTTCTTCCAAAGAAATATTCCACGTAAAACCCCGTGAACGTACCAAAATTGGATATAAAAAAAATATTTCTAATAATTAGTTTGTAAAAAAAGTAGTTTATTTATGAAATATTAATTCAGATTTTTAAATTCTAATATTACTATTTTTTTTAATCTGAATTCACTTGTTTTACATAAATTATTTTTTTTTAAATACTTAATAAAACACGTATTACATAATCAATTTATAAATTAGTTACCATTCAGACGTGACAAATTCATCATAACTCCGAATATCATCGGAATATACAGTTATTATCCTGTTAAAGTGAGAGAGTTAAAATTAGAATGAGACGGATCGAGCGAGTTAAGACGCCTGCTGCCATTTTGATTAGATACCAGTGTGTCGTTGACGACGACACTAACTTCTACTCGGGTGAACCCGCCTACGTACTTCTAACTTACTCAACCTATTACAGCACCTCACCCCCACTCATTATTACTTTTTCTTTTTTATCATACGCATCCTAAACACCCAACCATTCCGTTTTTCTTTCCTCTTTTTTTTTGAATTCTGATTTTTTTAATTTTTTTTTTTTTATAAATTTAAATTGTACAATTTTAAACGTCATTTCTTTATGATAATCTTTGTATTTTGAAATAATATATTGTTTATATTTTTCCTTCAAGGATAATCGTATACATCTCTTTAATACAAATAGTTGTAATATTTTTGAAATAATGTGTCTGTTCCTAATTTAATCTTTTTCTTGGTTAATTGACAGATGGAGCTATATCTATGGCCTGAATTTTTGTCAGATGTAAATAAACAAATCAGTCGATCAATCTCTCTTTATCTTGCCCTTTTTTTCTCTATTTTATTTTTATTATTTTAATTAATTAACAAAGATTATTTATAATTTGTTTATTAAAAGCTTATTCATTTATTTATTTTTATATTTTGTTATAAATCAAAATGTATTTATAGTTGTTAGTTCAAATGTAAGCTTGAAACTTGAGATCCGTTGAGTCGATATAAATACCAGTAATTATTTTATTATTTAATTTATTGAAAATTTAGGAAGGTTTTGACTTGATTTTTAACCGGATCACTCCATTACAGAATAAATAGTAAAGTTTATACTAACATGTTTTTATTTTTAGTTTGTTATTAAATCATTTTTAAGAGAACGCCAGGCTTACTCTAAATAAATTTATAAAACAGACAGAATATTATTTTGGTAATTAATTTTATTTTTTAATTGAGTCAGTGACTCCGGAGATGTTACAGATTTAATTGAAAAATGTAGTGTTGCATAATTTAAGAAGGACTACAAAGAATATGTCTATGTATCGATACGAATAAAAAGTATTTTACTAGAATACTTGTTTTTAGCAGTTAAATTCCTTTCAAATTGATGTTAGATAAAAAATATTTTTAGATCACTTAAGAAAGGACTTATACGTAACTTTTTCAACAAAAAAAAAGGTTTTTGAAAAGAGCTTTTTCAAAAGAAAGCAGCTTTTTATTAATCAAGAAGATTGTATTTTATTTTATAGAGTCAATTTTTTTTGTAATAATTTTCGAGTCATCTATTATTAACTTGCGTCTTATTACTGTATGCGTATTATCATAAGCAAAATGATATCCGAACGGAAGAAAATAAAATAAATTACTTTGATATATTTTTTAATTAATAAAATCGGGCAGCCTTTCGAAAAATATATAACATCTAATAAAAAGTCGTATTGTTTAAATACGATGGCCAGAAACATTTCCACTTCCGTGAAGTAGAATGCTAACAAATTATTGATAAAACCCATCGGGTTGGTTTAGTGGTGAACGCTTCTTCGCAAATCCGTTGATTTCGAAGTCGAGAGTTCCAACGTTCAAATCCTATTAAAGGCAAAGTTACTTTTACACGGATTTGAATATTAGATCGTGGATACCGGTGTCTTTGGTGGTTGATGTCAATTACTCACACATCTCAGAAATGGTCGACCTGAGACTGTCAAGACTACTCTTCACTTAAACTTATACATATCATTTATCCTCTAAAGTAATACCTGACGGTGATTCTCGGAGGCTAAATAGAAAAAAAATATTACTAAAGGCCTTTGAAAAAATGGTTTCTTTAATTTTAAATAAAATTGTTTATAATTTTTTAACATATAATGCGAGTTTCAGTTAATTTTACCGATATTTTAAAACTGAAATCATATAAATGATTTGAGTTTAAATTGAAGTTATTAGGTTCAAGAATAACATTAGTTTTATACAGTTCCAACCGTATTCGGCTTCCTTTATCTCTGGATATTTGCTCCTCTTCCTTTTATTTTTGACGTGAACCGTATTTAAAATCACACCGAAACATACGGGGACCAGAACAGAAATTTGTAGCGTATTGAAAAGGCCTGTATCGTCCTGCTTAATAACTCTCTAAATATTAGTCTCAGAAACGTAAATGCGGTGTCATTTTATAATTTACATGGTCAGGTATCACCGATTCGACTTTGAGTTTACGTCATTGGTGAGCGGGTTGGCGCGGAGGAGGCACAACGCAGATCGGCCAAAACTGGCGCTCTCGCTCATTTCCATTCAGTGTAGCTCACGACTTGTGATAGTGCGGTGATTCGTGTGTTTGTGTTTAGTGTTTGTCGAGATAGATCGATTTAAGTAATAATAATAAATGAATTTTTGACAATATTTATGTGTAAAAATTTGAAGTGAACATGTAAAATAGCATAAAAATTCAATACATCAACCTCACCCCGCGCAAAAGCCAGCCGGAAATATAAATTACGCATATCGTTGGAAAGGGGTGGTTATGGATCACGCACATGTACCCTAGTGTCCGGTGTCAAGCGGGCGAGACTGTTTCGGGACCACAGACCAATGTTGAACAAAATTGTTATCGAATATTAGTCGAAATAAATATCATGTACCATTTAGTGGTACATGATATTTTAATGTCTGTTTTATGTTAAAATTAAATTTCGTACGTAATCAATGTCTCGTTTTTATTTCAATCCAACACAGTAAAAGCAACTCGCTGACATACAGACCGACCAATTTATGAGTGGATTTAGCCAAATGAAGGAACTAAAATTTTCCATCGGAGACTCAGTTTTGTTCAACAAAAAGAATACAATGGTGGCTCATCCATTTAACTCTATAGATAAGTTGGTCGGTCTGTAGCTCGGAGGAACTTCATCCAAGGTCTGTAACGTTTCACGTTTAACTGTTTTTGTAATTACAGCGGTCGACTGATTAATTATTGTAAGATAAAGAAAGGATAATGAATGTAGGTTTTGGAGATTCTTCTTCTTCTTATACCAGCAGTATGGGCTGAGCTGAGTTGCTGTCGTGGGACGGCCTTCTTGTTTCTTTCTTTTTTTTGCCTTACTGTTCGTGTTTGTTAGTTGTAAAAATTTACAATCATAACCGTTGAAAGACGTGTGAGCCCAGAAAGGGCATCGTAGTGGAGAGTTCATACCTTAACTGACGACTAAACTGAAGGGAACGGAACGGGCACAGTTCCTTGCTAATTCGTCTTTAATATCCGCCGGATAATTGTTTATTTAATATCGCTTATATATTTGTTTTGTTTATAGACGAAATTGTGGATTATGTTCCGATCCTTGCGGATCAAATAGAAAATCCTTCCTTTGGCAGACCTTGGGAGACTGACAATGTAGTTACGTCTTTCTCCTGGCACGATTCTCCTTCATTCCGTCCACCGAAGACCTGTCGGTCTAGCAGGAATTCATCTAATGGGATCCTAAGTGTTGGAGGATGCAGTCCACTCCCTTGGCCAGAGAAGTCACATGTGCTAAGGATGAGCCTAAATTGTAAAGTACAGTAAAGAAGGACGGTTAGTGAATTAAGGTTTGATAGAATCTTCTTCACTCTCGCCATCTTTGTCTTGCATCAAACGGATCTCGGCTGGACCGGATTCAAAATCTTGAGAGGTATTTAATTCTTCTTACTTCCTTAACCTGATTTTCTGTATTCCAGTTGTAAATAATTACAAGCCATAACCTCAAAAAACCTGTGAGCCCTGAAAAGAACAACGCATTTGAAAGTGCAGGCCTCTCTGGCCTGCACTTGGTTTCTTCTTCCATCGTCGTCGCTATTTTCCGGTGGTCTTCATAATCTTCTCGAGATAGGATAAGGAAATTGGGGTGGCTTACAATTTGTGCAGTAAAATATTCACGTACGCGAGGGGGCAGCGATCACCTTATGTCGTTTATGACGAGAAGTAAGAACAGTTTATTACGTCTAGACACACTAGTATCTAGCAAGGATTTTGGGGGATCGTTAGCCCAATAAAGCTGCCCTGGTAGTTTTATCGCTGCAGCCTGTCTGCAATACCTGTAAAGACCTGAAACTGTAGAAAAGAAACAATACCTTAACGTTGGGTGGGATTGACTAACGATGTAGCAAACCTCATAAGTTTCCATAGTGAAATAATACGGAATGGGTTATGTATCATCACCCCTATCGATTATTTATTGATTTCATGTATTTTGTTTTACCATTTACGGTAAAGTATTGAACTTTTTAAACTCACCGTCCGACTTCAAGTCCTCCGGTGGTAATCTCGTACTCCATCTAAAACAAAAAGGATTTAACACTCACCTTGACTATTGAAGTCTTCTAATGTTGTTTTCCAAAAACAAAAATTGACTCACAACACTAGTTATTTAAGTTTATATACAAAAAACACATACAGACGAATTCTTTTGAAGGCCAACGGACATTTATGTGGATAAATGCCCGTATGACGTTAGTGCCAGCCGTAATGTCATACGGAAGTAATATAAATTGTCTAACATATAAAATCAAGATTTATTCTGAGATTGCCTAGTAAATAGACCGATAATCCAGGTGAATCCGGCAAAGTCCAGCCATGTAACGTTCACGATGTGAATAGAAGACTGTCCTGAAGTTTATTTAAACGGTATCAAATACTTCATGCCAGTAAAATAATGCATCTGAGCTGCCTTGATCGGCTATCAGGGTATCTTATAAATTGATCGCCGTTTAACTTGCAGAGATCATGTAAGGAAGAAAAGGAGCTTGCTTTACATTAAATTTAAAAGGATGTACTAGATATGGGGTTAGGGGTATCAACTTTCTTTATCTAACAAGGTTCTGCTATACTAGTCATTTTGAAGCCGGTATGGCTTACGGAATTAATGGCTTACGGAACCTCTGGAGCGCAACCAGTAATAGCAATTTGGTGATCATTCAGCGGTTCAAAATACCACGAAACATAACACAAGCGCCGTTGATCACAAGAAATAATACGATTATATAAGAATTCCATACGTTCGAGAAGAAATTAAACGCTTAGTTTCGAGATACTGTGTCCAGGCTGGAAAAGCATGTTAATCATCTAAATTTCAGTTTACTTGACAATAGGGAGAATTTTAGGAGGTTGAAAGGTTCCATGTTCTTTATCTGGTTGATGGATAGTTATGATGATTCGGTATTTTGGATATAACACTTTTTATAATGTCTTTGCCTTAATTTCGGTTATTCAGATTTATGGATACTTATGTTTATTATTTATCTAAGGTTACCTAAATATTTAATGTATTGTTGTACTGTTTAAGTACTCGAATTGATTAATGGAGTGAAGATATCCATTAATTTTGCATTTTAGTATATTGTCAAATACTGTCAAATATGATCAAGTTATTTCATAGTTACTTTTTCCTCCATTTATTCATATAAATTGTTTTAGTACTCGCTGAAGAATATTATTGGATAATGATACTTATAGCTTTGATATGGAAGCTGATTTTAAAAAAATGAAAAAATTCTTTCTTTCTTTTCTCTGATTTAATTAATTCTATAAAGCTTTTACTAATTTTTTTTCTTTGTTAAAGACAGCGGATTACGAATTTAATGTGAAACGCTGGATTAATTAGTAGGTTTATATTATCGAAATGTATTTGAGATAGAAAAATAAATGTTAGTAAAATGATTGTAATTTGTTATACTCTTTAAAAAAAAATCATTATTCATATTTTAATGAAAAATGTTCTTTAAAAATACGAATTAGTCATTTTATTGTATAAATTACGGAAAATGATAAAGTTATTGCATATTTCACTTTAACCATTATTATTAATATTAAAGTCTCATTTTTTTCTGCCGATAATTTTTTTTCCTTTTTTACTAAGTATTAAAAAGAAACCCGTACACTTAGTTTAGTCTATAAATAATACTTTATTGCCAAAACTTTAATAATTATTTACTGAAGGTGTTGAAAATAAATGTCCAACCATTTCTATTCACTTGTCATCAACACGTTTGACCATGTTCTTGGCTACTTTTGTTACCCGTACCCTGTGTATTTTATGGATGGCAGTGGTAATGTTAGTTTCATTTCCTGCAAATTGTGTGGATTGCTTCTATAAAACATTACTTTTAATTAATCCCACAGAAAGAAATCTGAACAAATCATATCAGGGGATCCTGATCGCAGCAGTTATAATAATATAATATAATAGTATTATAATAAGCAGTTATAATACAAGCAGTTCCAGAAAGGGGTAAGCCAGGGGTGGAGGTATAATCGGTAGTGCGCAGGAAAGTCGAGAGTTACAGCGTTCAAGTCGTAGTAAAGCCAGTTATTTTTACACGGATTTGAATACTAGATCGTGGATACCGGTGTTCTTTGGTGGTTGGGTTTCATTTAACCACACATCTCAGGAATGGTCGAACTGAGAATGTACAAGACTACACTTCATTTACACTCATACATATCATCCTCATTCATCCTCTGAAGAATTATCTAAACGGTAGTTACCGGAGGCTAAACAGGAAAGGAAAGAAAGGTATGCATACGCCCTTGGTTATAAATGGCGGAACCTGTAAGCGAGCCCGACACTGCTTAGGCGCCCGTAAATGGGGTTCCTCCACCTCTTGATGGCCACGATCTTTTAGAAATGATTCTTCCATCGGAAAAATCCTGTAGCATCTCCCTTAGTCGAGCAAGTTGTACGGCAAGTGGCGCTGTTCCAACCAGCGGTCGCTCAATCTCTTGCAGTAAGATTATGTAACTGTTGAATAATTTTGTGGTAGACGGCAGCATCCAAAGTTTTTTTCAGAAACCAAGTTCTATAATTCGTTGCCTTGAAACTGCACACTATACGCCTATTTTTGTGAGTGTTGGGGGAGATTCAAAGAAAATGTGCGAGTTTTCAGTACCCAAGGTCCGGTAGTTCGAATTATTAACATACTCACCAAGATGAAACCACGCTTCATCTATAATCTAAAATACCAGTGTTGCCTCTTATGAAGTTCTTGAACCGTTGACAGTAGTAAAGGCTTTTAGGATTATCAGCATTAGTTAACTAACGGAAAACCTGCATTCGATAAGAATAACATTTCAGTATTCTCCTCTTCAACGGGCTGAATCTAGTGAAATATTCTTTTCCCGGTTTAATCTCCGTAAAAAATTATACGATTTTGTAACTGCCGCTTTTTTGTTCTATACGACCTGCGTCGTTAGAACTAACCTGTTTCAGACACTTTTGTCATCTAACACCGAACCTGTTTCACAAACTTTCTTAACTAACTTCTGAATAACACTTTCTTTCGTTGGTGATTAATTTTCAAATTTTTCCCTGAATTTTCGCTGACATACATGAGATTTAGTCTATAGATACGTTTCTATCACTTTTTTTAATTCATGCTCTTCAACAGTAAACAACATTTTAACAAACAACGATTACACAACGGTGTTCAAAACACAATGCTCGATACAAATTGACAATACTCAAATATGCAAGCGATAAACAGTCCTCCCCACTTCAGCTCCAGTAGTACCAACATCTTCCACATCATTTCACCCATCTCGCACCAATATATGCATTTTAACAAAATCTTGCATTTAGCATAAACTACTGAATGATGATGTCGCTTTTAAGTTGAACACTCTGTATTCAAGAAACATATTGAAATTATTTTTGCTATAGCTAAGCTAAATGATAGGCTCGTCAAGTGGATTGCGGAAGATTTAAACAATTTATAAATATTTGTTCTCTTTTATATAAATTTTTACATGCTTTAAACTCTTTGAAGAGTGTAATATTATCATTTGGAATAAGATTAGATTTTTCTTATATTAAATTTTTACGCTGCCTAAGAAATAGATTTAAATACCAGCTAGCGTTGTTTGAAGTTAAATTTAAATATTGAACTTAAATTGTACTTACCCCTCTCGACAATCACGTCACGATATGTACAATTTATTTTTCTTCTATCCAATACTACATAGACCTAACGATCAAAATATGTCAGTTGAGCTTCGCGGCTTAGGAAGTCAATTAAGTAATTATAAAAAGTATTATATAACCACGATGAGGCAATTCTATTTTTAGGTTCATTAGTATTTCAATTAAGAATCAAGACCTTGATATATATATATATATATATATATATATATATATATATACACATAGTTTAAAAATAATAATGAAGTAATTATAAAAATGACATTAAATAATTCGAATCAGCTTATCATGGGGCACTTTATTTTGTTTTATATTTTTGTAGTTCTAAGTATGACATGCTCTTATTGGACAAAAATACAACAATATACAATGTATAATAATTAATTTATGATGAGGATGTTTTTATAATATTTATTTTTTAATTTTATTACTTAATAGAATAAATTTTAAATCGCAGGATACAGTTAAAATATAAAGATTATTTTTAAAACCATTTTGTTTTCTGTAAATTAATTTTCCCGGTTCTTGCTGCCTGATCCTTTTTGGCCGCAACGGTTGGGGTTGGTATGGGTTCACTGTAGGGGTATGTTTCATTTGTGGAGATGAACCACTAAGATAAAAAATAATAATTATTATTTTTTGTGATCAACGTTTACTAACCTTATAGATATGATGAACTTCATTTTGCTTATTGTTTATAATAGAGGTCAGATTGACACAATATAATTTGACTTCCAAAAGGTGTTGACCTCGTTTTCCACGGTATTAAGCTTCGTAGACTTGGGGTTTATAATAGAACGGTCAAATGGATTCACTCTTATCTCAGCAATAGAAAATTTAGGGTTAATGTCTTTGGAAATTTATCCGAAGTAATTCTAGTAACGTAAGGTGTTCCACAGAGGTGGAATCTTGGCCCACTGATTTTCATTCTCTTTATTAATGATGTGTGCGAGACTTGTCCAGAATCTTTCTATTTGTTGATCTGCAGATCTTTAGGAAGATTGATGGATCGAATGATAGGGCCGACCTCCTAGATGTTTTAATCAAGATATTCCAGTGGTCCGTAAAGAACCTTATGATTTTGAACATAAGAAAACTGCAGTCATTTCCTATGCTAGAAAAACTCTTTCGCTTAAATCTAATTACCTGACTGGACATCATAAAATTTAACGAGTTCTATATTGAACTTGGGTGTTAATATTGATTAAGGACTTTTATTTGCTGAACATATCAGTAGTATAATTTCCAGAATCAGAAGGAATATTCGATCAATCCGGTGGAGTAGTAGAAGCTTCCAGTCTGCTGAACCAAATTCAACGGATTGGTCTAATGGTGAACTCGTCATCGCAAATCAGGTGATTTCAAAGTCGAAAGTTCTAAGATTCAAATTCTAGTAAAGACAGTTACTTTTATACGGATTTTGAGTACTAGATTGTGGATACCGGTGATCTTTGGTAGTTGGGTACTACATATTTCAGGAATGGTCGACCTGAGAATGTATAAGACTACACTTTATTTATATCCATACATATCATCCTCTGAAGTAATACCTTACGGTGGTTCCGGAGGCTAAACAGATAAAAGAATCTGCTGAGTCAATTATTCGGCTGTTTGAAACGAATGTTAGAACGGCGATGTAATACTGTTCAACTATTTAGAATAGCGATCGGCAGTAAATTTTTGCTTAAATTGCGGGAGTTCAAAAAAGGTTTCTGCGGTTTTTCACAGGTAGAGAGAGGTTTTCTATCGGATGAGAATTATGATAAACATTTCACTAATGAAATTAACTCCGCTTCATGTGAGAAATAGAAATGCTGATGCAATTTATCACCAATAACGTATTTATTTTATAAATACAATTAAAGTCGAAATATCAACATCAGCAAAATTATATATTAATTACGTTGATGGTGGTATTTCAGCTTTAGGACTGAGTATCTTATGAGCCTATGAGGTATAAATTTTAATAGGAATGGACTCACCATTGAGTAGATATTACTTTATTAATGGGAGAATGTCAAAATTTAAAAGTCAGCTACATAAATTACAGTGTGATGAAAGTGAAATATATATATATATATATATATATATATATATATATATATATGTGTGTGTGTGTGTGTGTGTGTGTGTGTGTGTGTGTGTGTGTGTGTGTGTGTGTGTGTGTGTGTGTGTGTGTGTGTGTGTGTGTGTGTATGTATGTATGTAATTTCTTTCTGTTTTTTGTATATTAAGAAAGAATCCGTAATAAGAAAGGGAGTCCGACAAGGATACTCCCTATCCCCGTTACTTTTTAATCTTTAAATAGAACTAGCAGTTAATGATGTTAAAGAACAATTTAGATTCGGAGTAACAGTACAAGGTGAAAAGATAAAGATGCTACGATTTTCTGATGATATAGTAATTCTAGCTGAGAGTAAAGAGGATTTAGAAGGAACAATGAACGGCGTGGATGAAGGTCTCACGCAAGAACTACCGCATGAAAATAAACAAGAACAAAACGAAAATGTAGTAGAAATAACGAAGATGGTCCACTGAATGTAATAATAGGAAGAGAAAAGATTATGGAGGTAGAAGAATTTTGTTATTTGGGAAACCACGCAGAACCGATATAAAATGCTGAATAGCACAGGCGTAAGGGAGCCTTCAGTCAGAATATAATTTGTTTACATCAAAAATTAATTTAAACGTTAAAGATCAGATGGGTGGATAAAGTGGCAAATGAAGGGTTGTTAGGTAAATCGATGAAAAAAGAAACATTTGGAAAAATATAGTTATAAGAAGAGACAGACTTATAGGCCACATGTTAAGGCATCCTGGAATAGTCGCTTTAATATTAGAGGGACAGGTAGAAGGAAAAAATTGTACAAGCAGGCAACATTTGGAGTATGTAAAACAAATTGTTAGGGATGTAGGATGTGAGGGGTATACCGAAATGAAACAACTGGCGCTGGATAGGGAATCTTGGAGAGCTGCATCAAAGCAGTCAAATAACTGAAGAAAAAAAAATTGTATTCATGTTTATCTATGTGTGTTCGACGTTTCTCTGTATAATTGTTCTATGATTGATGTTTATTTTAATTACGAATGCTGTATAAGATGTAAAAATGAATGTTTTTATATAAATGTTAAAAATCATTTTGAATAAGCGCTTTATAGTAAGGCTTTAGACCGTTCTATTGCGTATGTATAATAATAATAATAATAATGTGTAAAATAAATAATAATAATAATAATTATTATTATTATTATTTTATTATAGCTTGTTATATAAGCTTACTTATAATTTTGTTATCAAGTACTTTTTTCTTTTTTTAAAGATTATCGTCAATATTAATTTAAGATCAAAATGCTCAAACACCAGTAATTCCCTTTGCCTATAGTTCTAAAATCAATAAAAGAGCTGTTTAAATTGGTCAACGTTAGCGTATTTTGTAATCGGATTATATAAACCTGTATCAAATATTACATAATTTATAACATATTTGACCAAAATAAACTTATAAATTTATGGAATTAATTCATTGTGATCAATACTAAAATAATATTTGTAATGACAATAACACGTTAAAAAACGTTAAATCCGGATTAAGTCATAAACTTCTCGTTATAATATTTCATTATATTATCCGTTATAGAAAAGCATTCTTATAGCATAAATTTGTTTGAGTATTCCATTATAAATCATATTTAACTGTTCTTTACGTTTCAATATTATTCCCATGAAAGTATAGATTAATTCATTCATTATTCAATAATTTGAATATCAACTTTCATAATACTAGAAATTAAATTTTGGTGGGAGGTAAAATGCCCATTCAGTTACCAATATCCATAAGCTGTTGTCATAACAACACATCACTATTAGTGGTCTAAAAGTACATCATAATCAAAACATTATTGAAATCGGTAATTGTATGAGAATGATATTTTTTAAACAAAATTCATTTTGTTATAAACTGACAAATTATTGAAAAACTTTACGCCACCGTTTCTCAAAAAAAAATCCTTTTTTCCCTTTTTAACCTCAGGGAATCACCGTATTACTTCACAGGTTGAATGAGGATGATATGTATGAGTGTAAGTGAAGTGTAGTCTTGTACAGTCTCAGGCCGACCATTTATGAGCTGTATGGTTAATTGAAACCCAACCACCAAAGAACACCGTTATCCACGATCTATTATTCAAATCCGTATAAAAGTAACTGCCTCTACTAGGATTTGAATGTTGGAACTCTCGACTTTGAAATCAGTTGATTTGCGAAGGCGCGTTCACCACTAGACCAACCCAGTGGGTTCTCAAAAATCCTATCCTACTCTAAAGTAAATGAAGCGTAATAAATTATGTGTGTTGTTATTCTGATGGCCAGATAGCGTAGATGTCTCATTATTTGTCCAAACAAATTATTTCTCTTATGGTGTCATCTCCAAAAGTACTCACAGAGAGGTGTAAATCGAGAAAGTCTATGAATGTCGTACATTCACGCTTATTTCTGCGTTTAACTGATGCCCACTTATTTCCGTTTGCATACGGGCTCCAATAATAGGGATCACAAAATTTTCATTACGGTCGGCAGAGTAGTGAGTATAACTTACTCCAGGAATTCGCACAATATTGAAATAAGATTTTTAGCAACCTGAACATTTTTGTTATTCCTAGTAGTAAATAGATCATGATACAATCATGATCGTTTCTGCCGTTCAGTTTGCAGCAGCGTATAGAAAAGAGTGTCTACCCTCCCTACATATTCTCCAGAAAAAACACGGCCTATGTTGTATTTTCAATTTCAACTGTCTTACCCAGGCCCCCAATTTTAATGGGATTTTTCAAACTTCTCGCACAAACTTCTCGTAGGAATCCGCACAAATTTCTCGTAGGAAAATTTTCGAATCGGTGATTGTGTGAGTTCCGAAATCGATTCGGTTGTGCAAAACAATTCTATCCTGTATTTGTTTATCGAAGTATGAATAAAGTAAAAAACTATGCCAATTTCGGTTCGACACCCTTTTATTCGACACTGCCATTGATCATGATTTTCAGACACGTGTAGTCATATTGTGACCCGTAGCACATGACCAGAGTTCATGAAGAATTTTTTACCGTTGCAGGAATTGAACAACAATAGGTTTTTTCTCGCACAATTACTGTAAAGGAGACATTTTTGAAACTGACAATAATGGAAAAGATAGAACGTTATTCGCTAACTTACTAACAAAACAGTGAACAATGAAAGCGACAGTTTGATAACGGCAATCTTTGCCGCAGTAGATAACTACCTACAATTTGTAGTACACAACTGAAACAATCAACACAATTTGTAGTCGGTTAGTATTGCTTTAAATAGCTTTATTCATAATGTATAACAAACAGTATTGTTTATTACTACCAGAAACATAAGAATCCAAACTGTAGTTTCAACTTATATTTTAAACTTTTGAAAAATGGAGTCATCTTCTATAGGAGACCGAAAATCTTTATTTTTATTTAGAATTTTTTTTGAGGCTGATGATATCACCACTAAAGCTTAAAGCTTCAGAGTTAATTTATCTTGGTACTTAAGTATTAGCCAGACGACCAATAAATTGCAAACTTTTGGGTTATTGTTAATATCACCCGATACAACCATTATATTACCATTTTTATAACCATTTATATTTATTTATTTTATAAATATAATTTAACCGAACTTAACCTACGGTCGTTTCGCTCGCTAACCTTGACTAATTAACATACTAATGTTTTGAGTATTTAAATAATAAATTCAGTAATTATTTTTTCCCCTCTGGTTAGGGGATTAATCCCATTTACGGATAAAGTGACGAGCTCTTTACCAGGTTCCGCAGATGTTACAGCGTATGTAGCCTACAGACTAAACCTCCACCTAACCATCTCTCCTCCCGGGGCCGGAAACCATATTTAAGCAATAGTCAGCCCCAGGAGGTGCCTTCAAGCTAAGTATGTTCAGAGTCTCCGTACATCATCACTGTCGCAAGCACAAACGAACGTCAGCTGTGCAGAGGGCTATCTGTCCTCCCTTCGCTCTCCAGTCCGGTATCCTACACCTCAATTCCTGAGGTTTTCTCTGGTCTTCGGTGTTCTGCTGGACGGTTTCCGTATGTTATCGCGGAGCCTCGCCTCCTAATTTTAGTTGATTCAGCCATGGCACACTAGACATGGTTGCACGCGTTTCTTCTCACTATCTGTTCAAGAGTCTACCCTGCTCCTTCTCTCGCAGAATCTTTGTGACTAGTTCTCCTACTACAAGGCACTCTCTATCTCTCCTGAGCATATACTCCAGCATATTGTCTGGTGTTAGTTGGAGGACCCCGAGATCTCTCCGTAGCGGCACCCATTTTCCACAGTCGAAGAAGGTGTGCTCTGGGGTATCTACTTCCCCGCAGTAGACATGCCCAGGGTCTGCACGTAGGCGGAATCTGTGCAGGTAAGCTCCAAAATGATTTATTATTTAAATAATCAAAACATTACTGTTAATTAGCCGAGGTTAGCGAGTGTAGGTTAATTTAAATTTATAATTATAAGCAATAATGTTATATTTTTAATGTGTAAAATATGTTAATGATCCCATAACTTTGAAGTATTTTCAAAATTACGGAACCATTATGGTTATGGTCGATGGACTAATACGTAAGTACCATTATCTCTCTGTTTCCAAATGAATTCCGTCGAAAACCAAATATTTTTTACTAAGATCTATCATCTCTATTTTTCTGTTTAGCCTCCAGAACCCCCGTAAGGTATTATTTCAGAGGATGAATTAGGATGATATGTATGAATGTAAATGAAGTGTAGTCTTGTACAATCTCAGTCGATCATTTCTGAGATGTGTGGTTAATTGAAATCCAACCACCAAAGAACTCCCGGAGTGGGGAGCCAGGGACGGCATAGCCGGGCCTGGTGGATCCTACTCTGGGGGTTTGAGGCGGACGCAAAGTAAGATCCGACCGGCGGGCTGAGACGTAGAGGCTCGTTAGAGTACTGGACACTCCCCTGGGCTGTGTAATACTTAACTCCAGGATCCGGCCCGGGACAGAAGAAAAAAACCACCAAAGAACACCGGTATCCACGATCTAGTATTCAAATCCGTAAAAAATCATCAAATCCAGATCTATCAACTGGTTTCTTCAACCAGTCTGTAACAGATTCGTGAATGTTGTCATCTGTCTGGATACATTTTTCCCAAAAAAATTCTTTTAATTTCAGGGAAAATTGAGTCAGGTGGTTCCATATTCGGATTAAATATATAATGACCTTCCATTGAAAGTGTTGAAGCTGTTCTGACAAGATTTGAGCAACGGAAGGTCGTGCGTTGTCGTGGAGTAGATTGCTCGTGCCGCCATATTGAGCAGGCCACATCGGCGGTTCTATATATCATGCCGTAACCTTTGTAATGTTTTCCAACCGTATTGTTAGTTAGTACTCCGTTTTGTTAAATCTGTGAATGAACAGGATTTTTCCATTTTTTCAATGATGACATATGGGTATTTAGATTTTGCCTCTCATGATTAGATCATGCATATTCATTCTCCTTTCATCGAATAACCTATACATAATTTCCGTATATTTATCTAGTTCAACAAACTTACAACTAAATTTCACCTGAGGAAATGTTTTGTTAGCATTTAAAAAATCAATCGCATGTTGCAATCTGTGGAATTTCTAATATTTCATGTTTTAACTACAGAAATTGAAAAATAATTTTTGATTCATTTAAAAGTTAGAAACGAAGTGGATAGCCTGAAATGGTTACATTTTAAAGGTTAAAATTTTGTTGTTAATATGTCCAAACGATGCTTACTTTCAAAATAATCTTTAATAGTTTTTACTAGCCCACCGAATGGTCTAAGGGCAAAACTCGTCATCGCAAATCACTTGTTTAACAGCTGATTTTCGAAGTCGAAGGTTCTTAGGTTCAAATGCTAGTAAATGTTGGTTGCTTTTATACGAATTATAAATACTCGATCGTAGACACCATTTACTTAATGGTTGTCCTTGGATAAAAACCAGTTTATATTAAAAACTGAAAAACGGAAAGATGTAATCTATTTAAATTAAAAAGCAGTTTAGTCGGAGAGGAAGATTAAAAAAGATTGTAACTTACTTTATTTTAAAGTGGCTGAGTGACTTTTATTTCTAATTGTTACTCATCAAATTTTAGAAAGTGGAAAAATGTAGATGCGCAGTAATTCTGTCTGCACTATTATTGGCACTACTAATAGTATAATGGAGAGAATGGTGTACACCAATGGATATCTTTGGTCCAGCAATCCATCGCCAACTACGCAATGACTGACACCACCGGACTGGTCTAGTGGTTAACTCGTCATCGCAATCGGCTGATTTCGAAGTCGAGAGTTCTAAAGTTCAAATCCCAGTAAAGGCAGGTACTTTTATACGGATTTGGATACTGGTGATCTTTGATGGTTAGGGTTCAGTTAACCATACATCTCAGGAATGATCGGTCTGAGCCTGTCGAAGTCTACACTTCATTTACATGTCATACTTATCATCCTCATTTCATTTTTCTTATTGTTCATTAGTTGAACAGATTGCAACGTACGCATTAGGAAAATAAAATAAATTTGTTGTTATTCGTTAGTCGCTAAAATATCGCTCTCTTCTGCAATGCACGTTTTCATTTGCTTTTAGTTAGTATTTTTATAATGCCAAGATTTTTAAAATTTTGTTTACCATTTGATCGGTAGAGACAGAGAATAATTTAAGTAGATTATTTATTTTATTTATTTAATTAAATTATTATTTATTTAAAGATAGAAGTAACATTTCAGAGGGGTGAAAAATCGGCTCCCTATAACCATTTTTTAATATTCTTTACCTTCTAATTTATTTTGGTGAAAACATTAAAATTTACACTTATAAAAATTATTTGAGCAGCATTATTTATTTCAAGGAAAATTTACTCTTAAAAAGTTATTTTAGAAATTTATAAAAATTCTGGTTTAAAAAAAATATGATTTTTTTCTTTTAACCGTGATCTGAAGTTTAATAGAGATCGATTTGTGAACGATTATAGGAAATGACTTATAGATTTCCTTTTACACGTTTTAAAAAATTGAGATATTTTCTTCTACATTCGAGCTAAAAATAATAAGTTCCAAGATGGAATAAATTATTTATTTGATCAGTGCGTAATTATGTGTAAATTACGTTGTGAATAGGTAAATATGCTACTTCACGGATAAGAAACAAGGTTGCCCGAACATATGATTGGCTGTATCGAGAAAAACCAAGATCATAGTAGCATCACAAAAGTATGAAATTGAATTACAAAATAAAAATTTAATTACATAATAAAAAAAAACTGACAACACAATAGCGGGACTTTCCCGTCACGCGACTAAGCCGCGTTGCGGGCTTAATTAATTAAATTAATCGTTTAACTTCTATAATTGTGGGTTATTTTTGATGGTCGGTTTACCGCGCGCGCACACACACGCGCGCGCGCGCGCACACACACACACACACACACACACACACACACGTGTTCATTTAAATTATTTATCATATCATTTAACGTACTCGCATAATACTTTTTCATTTATTTTATTCAATAATTCTAACTAAAGCGTGTGCGCATACGTGAATTTAATTCGCGTGGGTGTGGCGGTATTAGTGAAGACGGTCGGAACGAAATAAACTAAAGTAATTTCACAGCTTACATAGAACAAATCTCGCTTGTACTGTCATCAGACTGGTGTAGCCGCGAGACTTAATGCACCAGGTGCCGAGTCAACCGGTACCAATCAAGTTTGAAACTCAGACGGAACGTGTTATTTTTCTTAACCTTAAATATTATTCATTTATTTAATTCTACCGCTCACCTGTGACGTCAAAAATTAGCAGACGACTACAACAGCATTTTCTGGAGTGGGGTGCGATTTTGCAAAAATTTTTATTTTTTAATTGTTATCAAATGTGCCTAAGAAAAAGATCACCTTAATTAAGTTAAATCTCGAGATACTGAGGGTGACCTTGCTCTACAGCCTCACCTCCTTGACCTTTTAAGTTGAAAATTCAGTGGCATCAGTGCCCCATATATAGAAATAATATAAGTTTGGTCAAACCAGTCCAGTAATTCTGGAAATATAAGTTGATTTAGAGGTCAAGACCGAACACACCCGTACATACGAACATTTAACATCTGGAAAATTTTCATCCGGTTTTTTTTTGGATTCGTTAGGTGTCATAACTTCATAGATCTGGTGAAAACCACATATGCCAAAATTCGACGGCTTACAATATTTTCTTTTCTAGAGCTAGTGTTTTGCTATAGCACTATCTAGACAGGAAAGTAATACTATTGGTTAAAAATCATAATAATAAATTAAAATATAAATACATGAAATAATATTTAAAAATATGTAAAAAAAACTGATTTGGGCACCACATGACTTCCTTGTACGCCTACTAAATTACATACACACATTTTTGAATACACTTCCTTTAAACTTATTTCATTTGAAAGTGAGATACGATCCTCTAATTCTTTAATAAAAGTGGACAACTACACAAATGCTAAAATATTAGTTTTTATTATCTTCAAATATTTATACAATTATTAATTCAAAAATCTTACCTGAAATATTAGGTTAGAGTATAAGTATCTTTATTACTGTTTAAATAAATGTAAGTCCATGTTTTTTTTGTTTTTGTTAATTATTATGATGTAATCATCAACAAAATGAAAACAAAAACTAAACAGAAGGTTACTAAATTTTATAGCGGTATTTATTCTCAAGTAGACTGAAACAAATTCATAAATAAAAATAATACGATTGTAAATTATAGTTTTCAATTAATATTAAATAATCAGATGTTTCACCAAATCTGATGTGGACACCACCGGACTTCCTTGTGAACCTATTAAATTACATATAACATTTTTAACAGTACATAAAATTTTATTTCATTAATAACTTCTGATTTTTTTCCTGTTTTTTTATGGAACTATTTATTGTAAAAGTTTTTACAATCAGAGGTTAATTAATTATTAATAAACTAATATGTTTTAATTAAAAAAAGAAAAGTCAGAAATGAGGTCGCATTCGAACCAATGTGCCTTCCCGTTGTAATATCCAAATATTACATTATTAAAATTTATTTTGCTATAACTCTAGAACCAATGAAAATAAGTACCACTTACGAAACATCGTTGAAAAGCAGCTTTCAATGAAGGCTTATTACTGTAATGATGAAAGAGTCCAAAATCCAATTTTTTTTGGATATTGGGTTTTTTTGGACACTTTTGATCCGGGATCAAAAGTGTCCAAAAAACCCAATATCCAAAAAAAGCACTTCCCCTTTTGATTGCAAAAGGGGAAGTGCACAACTAGATGTTACAGAAGTCCTAAATTCAAGATTTCAACATCCTGCGGCTGATTTTTTTTGAGTTATGCGCGATACATACGTACGTATAGACGTCAGACCGAAACTAGTCAAAATGGATTCTGGGATCTTATAAATGGATTTTTCCGTTGAAATCTGTAAACCGAAATTTTTCGCGATCACAATATTTCCTTTACTTCGTACAAGGGAGTAAAAATTGCCGCTATAAAAGAAATTACAATTTTAAATACATCAAGTGAAGATTATTTGAACGCATTATATTTAATGTACCCTTAAACATAAATGTTTAAAAAAGTCAGGATTTTATTTTAAATACTATTTAATAACTCGTTGACAAAGTAATCCTAATATTAATCCTGTAAATTGAAATATTGTAATTTTTTTTGGAATAAGTTAACAGAAAGGTACAGTGAAATACTGTGAAATACAGTGAAAAATACAGTGAAAGTGTACAGTGAATTCACAAGAAGGAGAATTGATATTCAATATATACGGTGGAGTTCCCCAAGGTTCGGTTTTGGGTCCTTTTTTTGTGGGTCCTCACCTTTGATGATGTTCTACAATTGGACTATCCGCCTGGTGTGGAAACAGCTTATGCGGATGATTTGGCAGTCCTTGTACAGGGCAAGACGGGATTGGAGGTGCAGGAGAAGGCCAATATGGCGCTTGCAAAGATACATGAATGGTTGCAAGAAAAGGGACTTATGTTATCAATTAATAAATGTAAGTTCATCACGTTTACTGGTAGAAGAGTTATAGAACGTCTGAACATTGTTGTGAATGGACAGGAAATAATGGAGACAAGCTGCTTGAAATATCTGGGAATTCTCTTTCAGAGAAATCGTGCCTTTTCTGAACATAGTAATAGTATATGCAATAAAGCGGACAACATGATAAAAGGGTTAAATATGATCATGTTAACAAAGAAGGCTCCTAGAGCGTCCAAAAGAAAGGTGACAGCATCGGCAGTTGTATCATCTTTATTGTATGCAGTGCCTGTATGGTGGACTTCATTACGAATCAAGAAAAACAAAAATAGACTTGTGAGAACGCATAGGAGGCTGTTGCTGGGAGTGGTTTCCGCTTACAGAACAGTCTCCTATGAGGCACTTTGCATTTTGGCAGCAGTACCTCCAATCGACTTAATGGCCCATTACAGGGTAGAGATATCGCAAGGACTGGAAACTCAGGAGGCTAAGTATAGGCTGATAACTAGGTGGAAAGAAAGGTGGAGAGAGGTAGGACCTGCTAGCAGGACAAAACAGCTAATCCCTGACCTTGAGAGTTGGATCAATAGGAAACACGGGGAGGTGGACTTCTTTTTGTCGCAGTACTTTACGGGCCACGGTAATTTTAATTATTACCTTCACAGAGTTGGGAGAAGACCAACGTCGGCCTGTATGTACTGCGGCATTGAGGACAATGCAGACCTCACCTTCAAGGAATGCATCAGATGGATGTAAAATAGACGGGACACAAATTTATCAACGATGAAACCTGAGGAGATTACGAGTAACATGCTACATAGTGAGGACAATTGGAAAAGAATTGAAGGAACTATCAGGGATATCTTAGCAGTAAAAAACGAAGACGAGAGGAAACTGGGCTTCTGAGTGAATAGATTAGGGTAGGGTGGATAGCCCCAGTGGTGAGGGCTGGCATGCTTAGGTGTGTCAGTTCCAAGGATCCACTGGGGACTCCGAGGGAGAATAGGTCTATACAAGTGTAAAAGACCCATCGATGCGTCACGACTTTCCAAGGTATGGCGTAGCGATACAGAAGGGTAAATGAGACTCAAAAGACCTGACCGGTGGGCCGACCTGCCTTGCCGGACATACAGCCGGTAGGTGGGGAGGCCCATTAGAGTATAACAGGCACTCCCCTGGGTGGCGTAATACCAACCAGTCGGACTGGCCCAGGGGAGAAAAAAAAATTAAGAGAAAAATCCAATAAATGGGTCGTTAATTTATTAGAAATGGCAACGAAATTATCATTATCTCCGCTATTGAGATAGTGTTTCTGCCTTCGCCTTACTTCCCCCTTATGCCTCGCCTATAATGAAAAGGTCTGAAAATCAAATCCATCAGGACGGCATTACTCGAGATGGTCCTGTAACCGCAGTATACCAAAAGAAATACAGCTTTGTGCACTCGATTAAAAATTGCCTCCGCTTTCCCATTTTCTAGCGCGATAGACCAGCCTGGTTCTCCGTACAACACTTTCGAGGGCATCACCTGCTACAAAACCCTTCGTTGTTTTTGAGGGGGGACTTCCATTGTTATTCATTATGCTGTTTTATCGGCCCTCTGAAACATTTTGGTAAAGTACCTCAAGGAACGTGTCATTTTCTGTCTATGCGTACTGCAAGGTACTTCACCGCAGGAGGAGGGTGGACTGACCTCGTTTATGGTTCCCAACTATAAACGAGATCAGGATGAATTCTACCTACCCGGATCGCGATCGCTTAGACGAAAGCTGCAGCTTAATCTTGCAGGCGTGAGGCGATTCTATTTATCACCTCCTCGTTTCCAAATAATGATCTGAGTTTATTTTTGTTTCATGAAAACTCGTACTGACTTATTGAGAAAATAATTGACATCTAGAGAATTATACGACCGTAATTTCGGATTACCTGTATAGGTTTGTGGAATGTAGGAAAAAGTTAACATTTTTTTTACATGAAAGAACAGTTAAATTTTTGCGATCAGGATGGGGTTGCTAACTTTGGATTTGGAAAATTGATTTTGAGTGATTCATTTGACTGACTTCATCATATTTAAATAAAAATATATTCTATACAGCATATATTTTTTTAAAGCTCTCTCGTAATAATTTTTTTTTTAAGTTTTATTTCTGTTCTGATATAATGTAAAATTAGAAAATATTTGTAGGTTGCCTTGGATCGTGATAAGTGCTTTATCAGGAAAGAATACGAGACTCCATTATTTTGATTTGCTGTTAACAGATTTCAAGTTTTCTTTTTGGTAGGAAGGAAACTCTAAAATAAACTGTAGGGTAAACAAATAATTATGAATAATTTTTTTTATTTTAAAAATAAACTAAAATTCTTTTATTCAAACCAAAAATCCATTTCAGCAGATAGTAGATTTATTTCACCGGTGCTAAGTAGGGGATAAAAAAGATTTTCACTTTAAAGTTGAGGAAAACTTACAAATGTATTCAATACGATAATGGGTTGCACGTGAAAAAAGTTTCACATGTTTAGCATACGACAAGCCCCATCTTCTTAAAATTCCAAAAATCGTTTGGTCATCCCTTGCCGTATGTGTTGGTCATATCAAAAATTGTTTTGTCATGTCAAAAATTGGTAATTTATACCACTTTAAACCGATTCAATGTTGTGCCTATTAAGGGAGGTATGAATTTTTTTTGGCATCGAATTCGAAACCCCATTTTTCCCACCCCCTTGGGCCATTGGTTGGTGATATCAAAATACTTTACTTAGATAAGCTTTAGGACCCCATCCAAGGAATAGGACGAACTTTAAACGAATTCCATTCCATGCCAAGTTATAGCGATATTTTGTTTTTTAGAAAAAGTACCCATTTCCATCCTCATGGTCCGATTTTACCCATTAACGTAGTAAACCGAGGATTTGGGTCGTTATATTTTATGTATCAATTTCAAAGTGATCGTCGCAAAATTACGGCAGTTATCGTGTCCACAATAAAGTGAAATATTTATATATACTATAAGTATGTAGTAGTATATGAGTAGTATATAAGTATATGTATAAACTTTTGAGCTGACGGTGGTTTTGGGGTCTAGGGGATGTGAAACGCGAAGATATGTCGAAATTTTCCGGAAGTCGAATCAGGATATGCATTACAATAGGTAGCTTTCTTATGAAATTACCTATAAATGGATAATGGCTGGTAGCATAATTAATTTTTTTTATTTTAAATTTATCTCTTAATATATGTAATATAGTTTTTTTTTAAGACGAGAATATTGCTTGTTCTGGCCGTATTTATTACCTATAACATATAGTTTATAACGGTAAATTAAATTAACAAACAAAAGTAGTTGATAAACAACAAGACTAGATTTTAAATAAAGGAATTTACCAAACGAAAATTTATAATTTATTTGAATAATTGATTTGACTTGTTTAATTCTTGTACGAGAAAATTTGAATTCTCTTTGACATGTAAAACAAAGTTCTTCCATTTTTTAATTGAATTAAAAATTCTTTTAACTCTTAAAAAACTTATTTGTATCCCAATGTAAATAAATAAATTAGAATGGCTTTTAACTTTTAAATGGTAAAACAAGATTCGGATAGAACCGCTAAAATGACATTTAAAATATTAAAAATAAATATATATATATATATATATATATATTAAAAAAAAAAATATATATATATATACATAGTTACAACTAGTTACGCTGTATAATTATATTTTAATATTTCAGTTAATAATAGTGTTTGTTTAATGTTTATAGTAATAGAGTTAGATTTTTGCAGCGTACAGAATATTTCTAAAATGGTGGGCTGGCTATACTTTTTCGGATTCTACTTGTAAAACTAAACAAAAAATATCCTTAGGAAAAATTGCGATTTCTCCTTCGTTCTCCCACAGTCCGCCATTTTTTTATTTCTGTATAAAAATTTATATCTCAATTTCGGATAGACGAATCACATTAATATATGGCAAACGTCTTGGTAATAAAGTTTTAAAATTAGAAAAAAATCAGGAATTAAATACCTTCACAAATTACAAAATGGCGGCCATGTTTATTTTTCAATCCGTTATATCTCCGTAAATATAAGTTTTATCAAAATTTATGTTATTTTATAAAATATTAAGCCTTTTATTTTAAACAAAATGACATTATTTTTGAAAATCAGTTAACAAATAGCCGAATTACGGCAGAAAATTGATGTAATTTTGTGCCTGTTATCATGTCTTCCACTTTACTTTCAATTCGAATAAATATTAATTGTTTTTATTTACTGTTAATTCTAGTATTGTAAATTAGTATCAAATTAAGTAATAATTTTCTCACAATAAAATTTAATATTAAATAATAACAAAGCAATTGATATTAATTTATCACTTTTTAATAATTTTACACGTTTAGTTCTACAAGTAGAATCCGAAAAAGTATAGCAAGCCCACCATTTTAGGAACACTCTGTTTATACCGTAAATAAATGTACAAATAATATATCCGTGCTCTATATAACGTATAGTTAACTGTGAAGTACAATTATTCTTTGATCTCTGATATAAGTGTTTATTTACTTGAAAATTGAAAACGTGCAAAAACTTTTAAGAAATTAATTAAAATCTAAAATTAGGTGAGCAATTCGATTGTTAAACAACTTTCATCGGTAGATATATATAAATTAACATAAAACAACACCAAACATAATTCATTTAAATTAAACAAAAGATAATAATGATAAAATAATAACTAAATAAACATACATAATAATTAATGCCGACCCCTCCGTGGTATAATGGTAGCGTCTCTACTTTATCCGAAAGGATCTAGGTTCGAATCACGGTCAGACTTAGCTTCTTTTTATTTTCATATGCTATATAAAAATTCATTCAAGCCACGAATAACTGTAATCGGTCAACATATCTGTCGACATTTAAAGAATAAATAGTATTTACAACACTAAAAAAAAAAGAATATTTTTACATGTGTTTATAAAACATAAAAGTTTATGTGAAATGTATAAACCACCTGAGGTACCCAAAGGTACCAGAAAAGAATTTTTTATTTTATTTAATAATATTATTCACTGTTAAATCGTCCCTGACGTCAACAGAACATTGTATCTTATAGATCTGAATACCAGCGGCGCTTGCGTACTCATATTATTATTACGAACTGCTAAATGAAGGTGACAGTAGGAAACTACTTCACTCTTCAATTTTCCATTTTTTGCCTTTTGTTATTCTTGATAATCATTATGTCAGTTATGATTCATATAAGGTCGCCTACAATCTTTATAATCATACATATATCGCATATGTTAAAAAAAAAGAAGTTTTTAACATATGTAGATTAGGTAATTATTTAACTTTTTCTCAACAATTTTAATTACTGTATGAGTATATTACTTAAACTTTTCGATTCGATTAACATTTTGTTTCTGTTAAACTTGTACCAGTTTTGAGTTACAGCCGATCAAATTTTTCTATCGTATTTTTATAATTTGTCAAATATTCCTTCCATTCTTTTTCTTACTATATATCCTAAATTGCATTTATCATCGTGACAAATCGATTTATAAATTCTTACTCTTTCCTGGGCGTAGTTTTATCTTTATCCTTTCAGAAAGACCAATTTATCGATAGAAAGATCAATTTCCCAAGGTAACGTTATGATTTTCTTTTTGAGATATTCTTTTCTTCTTAAAAAGAAAACATCTATTTAGACAGAATTGTTCATTTGCTAATTTATTATTATTTCGGAAGGTTTTCGAGACTGCCGTAGCGGTGGTCGCCGGTGTAATACCCATTATTTTTGTAGCTCACCTGGAGCGCCAGGCGAGCTACAAAAATATCCCTTGCAATAATAATGTTCCTTGTAATTATTTAAATAATAAATAATTGCCATACTTATTTAATTTATTATTCAAATACTCAAAACATTACTGTGTTAATTAATCAAGGTCAGCGAGCGAAGCAAGCGTAGGTTAAGTTTGATTAAATTATATTTATGTAAATAAAAATGTAAATGTTCGTTTGTTCAAAATCTTAAATCTCCGAAAGTTCTCCACCGATTGCTTTGAAATTTTGACACAAGGTTGCATTAGAATACGCGCGTGTTGTTATATGCTTACTATTTATATACCTAAGATGTTACACCTGCGGCTGGTATAGACATGCTTTTTTTTTAAAAACAGTGCTATCTGTTGGACGTAAAACAACACATGCTGTACTAAATATTTTACACTTCCATTTCAATATTTCCGATATGTGTGTCGCTATAGAATAAAAAACTACTGGACCGATTTACGCTAAAAAAGAGAAAGGAAAAAATCGGAAAAAAGGAAAATCGAAAAAGGTATAAGGGAAGGAAAGTAAAAAGGGAAGAATGGGGAAGTGGAAAAAATAAAAAACAGGGAAAAGGAAATGGAAATAGGAAAGGAGAAAAAAGAAAAAGAGGAAGTGGAAAGGGCAAACGGGAAAAGAGATATAGGGGAAGAAAGGAAAGGGGAAAAGGGAAAATTGTAGAAAGGGAAAAGGCATATGGTAAAAATGAAAATTGGAAAAGGAAATGAGGGAAGAGGAAAAGAGGAAAGGGTAAAAGGGAAAGGGTATATTTTGTAAAGCTCTGTAATGTTCATTTTGTTAATGTTTTATCAAACTTTGTGTTCATTTAAGTGAATGTATATATATATATATATACACTCAAATAAAATTTTTTTTTACACTAAATTTTTTTTTATCTTTTCTCTCACCTAAAAAATGTTTTTTTTTCAACATAATTATTTTTGAGTGATTTTGAGTTGATTTGAGTAAGAATTTTTGGGTGGCATAAAACGAAAAAATATCATTTATTATTATTTCGTACAGTTTCCGAGCCTGCCGTACTGGTGGTCGTCGGCCTAATACCCATTGCTTTTGGCAAGGGAGCGCCTGGCAGCCAACAGAAAACGATAGGCAGGCGAAGACCGGGAGACCATCGCCGAGGAGGAACGGATGCGCACGTTTCTCGCATGTTAAAAGACCTGGGACGAAGAGATCAGAGGACGATGTACCGCAACACTTATCCTTCCGGTCAGATTGTGGATAGAGCGGTGGTATGGGAGTGGTGAAGTACTACCGTAACCCAGTTTTTAACGGGTCACGGGTACTTCCGCGCTTATCTCCATGCCATAGGGAAAGCGCTGTTCCTTGACTGTCTCTATTGCCCCGGTGTATGGGACGATGTCGAGCACACCTTTTTCAAATGTGCTCGGTGGGCGGCAGATCGAGGAACACTAGAGGCAAATCCCGGAGCACTGAGCCCCCAAATCTAATCTAATTAATCTTAATCTAATTTTCTATCCTTTTTTTATTTTTATATCTTTCTTTTGTCAACGATGATTGAGAATTATAAATTTTTGTATTTATTTTAATACCGTTTAGCGCAGCTCCGTTTAGTTTTTTTTTTATTTTTAAATTTCATCTTTTGGTCTACCTGCGTGATAGTATTCCAGAATTTTCCTTAATAAAATATCGTACGGTGTTAAATGAAATAACTTAATTGATTATTCCGTTGTTCTTATTGATTAATTGGTTTTATATTTTTACATAAAATTGGAGCGTTATAATGTTCCTCTTCTTTCCAAATAAAAAATTAATTTTCAAAATTATAAAATTGTTAAAAAAATTCTACTATTCTTATCATTCATTTGCATTCCTTGTAAACGTTTATGCTAGATTTAGTGAGACATATTACGTACACACACACCCGTGCGCGCGCGCGCCAACACATACAAATTAGTGAAATCGATTGTTAGATATATTAGTTGTAAATTTTCACAGGTATTATTCTTGACGCTTTCCATCACAGTGGTAAATCACCAATAGCAACGGTTTTTTTATGTAAATTATGAGCAGTCTGTCATTATGGTGCAATTACGAAAAGAAATCTCTTTGAAAACGCTAAATTAAATTCATCTGTGTTGCCATACCATTGTAATATTTGTAAGAACAACCTGTGTTCGTTTTTAATTAACATTCCATGCATTTTAGTAACAAATAGTAATTAGAAAAAACTCCTGTTTCGCTCTAAGCTATGTTTAGTACTGTAATTTTTTCAAATTATACAACAGTCCAAGACACGTAAAAGTGACAAAAAATTAGTTAAAACCAGAAGCAAACTTATTCCTATATTGTGAATTATAGATTAAAAAGAAACTTTTTGTTAAAATTAATAACTTTTTAACTTATTTTAATAAAAGTTAAATTAAAAGGTGGGTAATATAAGTTAGTTACTATCAAATTTTAAATAAAAAAAGAGAATTTTTTTTAAATTACATGAAAAATACTCTCATTAACAAAACAATTAACTTAATACCATTACCAGCTTCACGTCAGTAAATTTTCTAAATGTACTTTTGCATTTTAGTAGATATCATTTTGTTTGCGCGCCGTTTCATTACAGAAAAAAGCCGTATATTCACAGCAAAAAGTAATTTATATTATAGAAAAACGTAATAGTTTCTTCTTAACCTGAAAAAAAAATGAAATTAATATTTTTTTTTAAATAATAATATCTGGCTATATAATCAAGTGGTATCAATTTTCTATATTATTGATAATATTAATTATATTTTTCTTTCATAATTATATCTCTTAATTTAGTAGTCATTCTATGAATGTTCGACCCAAAATAATTTTTTCTTACATATTTTAAAGTAAACAATAACAAGAAGTTATTTCAGTCAGTAGACACTTTATTGATCTCGGCTCCTTGGTTTGGAAAAATAAGAGACAAATATACAATAATATCCAATTTACTGAACTCAATAACTACTTCTTTTACAGAAATATTATTCTACGTTATCTAATAACGTATAATAATGTCATGTCGGTAAATAGTAGGTTTTTTATCTTTTAATTTTATACGTATAATATGCATTTAGTCAAATTTAATCTATGATAATAATGTGTATTCTTTATAGAATTTATGATTAGATTAAGAGAAAAAGGTGTAAATAATTAATCGGGTGGTAAAGTAATTTTGTATGGTTATGATAAAATGATACCAAAGAAAGCAGGGACAGATAAATGTGAAGAATACAGAACAATTACTTTAACTAGTCATGCATAAAAAATCTTAACTAGAATTCTATATAGAAGAATTGAGAGGAGAGTGGAAGAACTGTTAGTAGAAGATGAATTTGGTTTCAGGAAAAGTATAGGGACAGGGGAAGCAATTTTAGGCCTCAGATTAATAGTAGAAGGAAGATTAAAAAAAAACAAACCAACATACTTGGCGTTTATAGACCTAGAAAAGGCATTCGATAACGTAGACTGGAATAAAATGTTCAGCATTTTAAAAAAATTAGGGTTCGAATACAGAGATAGAAGAACAATTGCTAACATGTCCAGGAACCAAACAGCAACAGTAATAATTGAAGAACATAAGAAAGAAGCCGTAATAAGAAAGGGAGTCTGACAATGATGTTCCCTATCCCCGTTACTTTTTAATCTTTACATAGAACTAGCAGTTAATAGTGTTAAAGAACAATTTAGATTCGGAGTAACAGTACAAGGTGAAAAGATAAAGATGCTACGATTTGCTGATGATATAGTAATTCTAGCGGAGAGTAAAAATATTTAGAAGAAACAGTGAACGGCATAGATGAAGTCCTACGCAAGAACTATCGCATGAAAATAAATAAGAACAAAACAAAAGTAATGAAATTTATTAGAAATAACAAATATGGACCACTGAATGTGAAAATAGGAGGAGAAAAGATTATCGAGGTAGAAGAATTTTGTTATTTGGGAAGTAGAATTACTAAAGATGGACGAAGCAGGAGCGATATAAAATGCCGAATGGCACAAGTGAAACGAGCCTTCAGTCAGAAATATAATTTTTTTACATCAAAAATTAATTTAAATGTCAGGAAAAGATTTTTGAAAGTGTATGTTTGGAGTGTCGCTTTATATGGAAGTGAAGCTTGGACAATCGGAGTATCTGAGAAGAAAAGATTAGAAGCTTTTGAAATGTGGTGCTATAGGAGAATGTTAAAAATCAGATGGGTGGATAAAGTGACAAATGAAGAGGTGATGCGGCAATTAGATGAAGAAAGAAGCATTTGGAAAAATATAGTTAAAAGAGGAGACAGACTTATAAGCCACATACTAAGGCATCCTGGAATAGTCGCTTTAATATTGGAAGGACATGTAGAAGGAAAAAATTGTGTAGGCAGGCCACGTTTGGAATATGTAAAACAAATTGTTAGGGATGTAGGATGTAGAGTGTATACTGAACTAGCACTAGATAGCGAATCTTAGAGAGCTGCATCAAACCAGTCAAATGACTAAAAAAAAAAAAAAATGATAAAATGATTTCTAGCAATCAGTTTTATTTTTAATTTGTATTATTGAAACATTTTTTTTTAATTTTCCGATGTGTTGTGTGCGTATGAATTATTAGACAAGCAATAATAAAGATTTCATTAGTAATTATTAAATATTAGATTAAAATATAACGGAGAGAAATCTATTTACTGCATTCATCACAAAAATTGAATAATAAAATTTTAAATCAAAACAACGAATTAACTTTTTTTTAATCTTCTGTTTGTATTTCGTTAAATTATATCACATATATATTGATTGCATAAGTTATAGTTTTACAGGTGGATTGCAGTATATTTGTATACGTGACAATCAAGAGGAGGTTGTTATATTAGTAAGATCATTTTATAAATATTCGTAACTTGCTCCGTTTACCTGTACCCAAACTAAAGAGCCCAATTTCTATTAAACTTTTCTTAGAGTAGCAGAATTTTACCGTATTGCATTACTGCAAAAGATTTTGTGAAGTGTAGTTTTCATTTCTACAATTCAATTAAAAAGTGTCTTCTTAGGTAGTTGGGTGGCTCTCAATTTCAACCCCAATTCATTATTTTTATTTTCCACTTATATTATTGATAAGAATTTATAAATTTTTCTGTAATTGTTTCATTGTTTTATTATTCATATAAAAAAAGATTCATTACAATTTATTGAAGTACGATATTATATTTCATAATTTTCCAAAGGATGTTCAAGTTGGTTTGACTGGAGTAAAAGAACCAGTTATTGCCACGCTGCAGCTGTCTAACGTTTAATTGTAATAGGAATCATGGACTGCACTGCAACATACTGTTGCAGTGAAATCCACAATTTTACGATCACTGTCCGTGAATTTCAGTGACAATTTGCTATTCCTCCTATATGCTCCATCATTCCATGTTAATAAAACTTGAGTTTAAAGTTTTAAATGAAATAAATAATTTTTTTATTCTAATCGAAACATAATAGCTTAATACATTAAATTTACGGATAAAATAAGGAACTATCCTAGCACTTGCCTGGATATATCGAGGGAAACAAAAGTAAAATCTTGTTCAGAGCAGCTACACAAAATACACAATTAATTGTAAAATAAAACGTAGATATTATAATATTAAAATGTATATCAGTTAGTGAAAATATAAACACATGAAATAATATTTACATAAAAATACTAAACATAAAAAAATATTTATAAAAAAGTAAATCATAACTCAGAAGGCACTAATGAAAATGATTTCAGCACGTATTTATTTACATATACGCGTTTATGCTTTTTTGAGTTGGACGAAAACAGTTTTGTTATCTAATTTGATAAAAAAAAATACAGTTCATCAGGTTTAAGTCCTTCGTGATCTTCCATAGATCTTCCATAGTAATCATCCTTTTGTTAAGTCTACGCTTGTTACATTTTTGATGAGGAGGGTAACTTCCCGCGAGTTCAACTTAATGGTGTTTCCATCCCCCATTCTAACAACGTGCGATATCTAGGACTGCATCTCGATCGCTGTGTGATCTGGAGGAGTCATGTCAGGTAGAAAAGGATGCAGATTAACATTAGGTTCAGGATATGTACCGGTTGCTAGGCAGAAGGTCGGAAATATCATTATCTAACAAGCAATTTCTGTACTCAGCGGTTCTGAAACCGATTTGGACCTACAGAATCCAACTGTAGGGCACGATAAGCATGAGTATCATCGAAGTCGTACAGCGATTATAGAACAAACTGTTGAGAAGTACAACAGAAATGCCGTGGTTTGCGAAAACAGTTAAGAAAAAGTCCAAAATCCAATTTTTGGGGGGATTTTAGACTTTTTTAGACATTTTTGCTCAAATCTATTGCAATCACAAGGGGAGGTGCATAACTAGATCTTGCAATACTACTAAATCCAAAATTTCAGCATCTTACGGCTAATCGTTTTTGAGCTATGAGAGATACATATATATAGACATCAATCCGAACCTAGTCAAAATGGATTAAGGAATGGTCAAATGAATATTTCCGTTGAAATCTGAAAACCGAAATTTTTCGCGATTACAATAATTCCTTTATTTGCAGCCTTCTGAACAACTCCGACCAAATTTCCAGTCTGTCACCTCCGAATGGCTTTCCTGGAGAACGTCAAATCGATTAATGAATGTTGTAAATTTTTACGACATTCATTAGTTGATTTTGCTTACTGTTATTACCCGATTTTATTTTACTTATTGGTTTTAGCTGTCATCTAGTATTAGTGATGGACAGTCACTGTGTTTATTATGGGCTAATTCCTGTTTTGATACTGAACTACCGGGAAAATTAAACATATAAACGTTTAATAACGTTACGACATTCATAATAAGACCGTGTGAATGATCCAGTCATTGGAGAATAAAAATCAGTTTTTTAAGAAAATTGGTAGAGTTTTGGGAAGTACATGGATTTTAGATTAGGGTAAGTATAACTTGTTTACATGCGAGTGGACAAAAAGTTTCGCTAACTTGACAAAATGGCGGCCGTTCAAAGTGGTGAAAATCTGTTTTTCAATTTTGTAGATCAAGGTAAACTTCCTAGGTAAATAGTTGTGAATAAAAGTTGTGGCCATTTGCAGTACCTATAATACATTATAGATACATTATACATTATTAAAGGGTTACGACCCTTAAACGTTGAATTTCGTTAATTAGTTACTGTAAAAACCCGAAAACCCGTTAAAAATGGCCGTTTTTTTGCAAAGCCAATATTTATTGCAAAAATAACCTTTTTACTAACTATTTTTGTCGTTTAAAAAGTTAGCTCTTGAAATTCAGAATTAAATGAATGGTTACATAATATAATTGGTTTATTTCTTGCTTAGATATTGTAATTTGTTTATAAAAAGAATCTTCAGACGAGTGCAATTATTTTGGCTTTTAAGTACTTTTTCGTGTCCATTTCAAGTGCAATCTATTCTTCCAGACTTGTACTTTCAAATGGTGAAAAGTTTCAGACTAAAAATTAATGTAAAACTTCTTTAAACTTCTTCGAAAAAATGAGCGGAAAATAGACCGTGCTCGCGCGGCAGTCGTGGAGAAAGAAGCGGTTCGTGGCATTCGCAAAATTAAATTCGTAACTTCAAATCGGCAGAGTTTTGAAAAAAACACTCTTTCTCCTCGCATTTTGGAGGATCGAGACCATTTTTTTTTAAAAAAGTTTTAAATTTAAACAATTTTTTTTTTAATTTCCTTCTTTTTCCTGTTTAGCCTCCGGGATTCACCGTCAGGTATTACTTCAAAGGATGATATATATGAAGTGCAGTCTTGTACACTACAAGTGTTGTCTTGTACAGTCTCAGGTCGACCATTCCTGAGACGTGTGGCTAATTGAAACCCAACCACAAAAGAACAACGGTATCCACGATCTAGTATTCAAACTCGTATAAAATTAACTGCCTTTACTAGCATTTGATCGTTAGAAATCTCGACTTCGAAATCAGCTGATTTGCGAAGAAGCGTTCACCACTAGACCAGTCCGGTCGGTTATAAAAATTATGTTAAATTGAATATATTTTTTTGAAGAAAAATTAAGCTTGGAGTTTACGTTGATCTACAAAATTGAAAAACCGATATTCACCATTTTTGAACGGTCATAATTTTGCCCAGTTAGCGAAAATTTTGTCCAGTTACATATAAACAAGTTATACTTACTTAACGTAATCTACAACCCCATTTTATTCCCTAAACTTTACTAATTTTTGGCAAAAAAATGTCTATTGATTGGACTATAATGTTACATAATAAATATACTTTTGGTTTTTGAAAACGATATCCTTGCTGTTCTGCTGCGATGTTACTAACCCAAACGGTAAGACGATTAGTCTCATGATCTAATCGTTTTGACCATCTCTACTACAATTTCAGCAAAATATCTGCTTCACTAAGAACAACAAACTATAAGTATAAAATCGGCGCTGTTTTAAGTCACTTTATAAACGCACTACATTTACTCAATAATCTTACTTATTTACTAGGGTTCAATTAATAGCACATCCGCATAAAACCGTACAAGAATACTCATCTTACTTTTTTTACAGTAACTGTTTAATATTATTTAATGATAGCCTGTTAAAGCAGTCTATTTCATATCGAATAATGAATATTCTTATAACATAATTCACAGTAAGGTAAGAAACTTTAAAAAAATAACTGCATAAACAAATATACTGCAAAATTAAATATGTTGTTGTTGTAGAGGCAAAGTTATAATCATTCTAAAAAAAATAGCTGGAATATGAAGAGCGGGTTGACTCCTCATCTCTTTCACAACTGTGGAGTGCATTTACAATATGTACGAAGGTAGAGTAGAAACATTAAGTAAAGCATTTTCTATCTTTAGAGAGAAAAAATAAAGTATACTAGATAAACAGGAGCGTAAAGGTTGTTTCGTATGTCATAAGTTTTAACAGCTTTTATCTTCTCAATTCATTTTTTTTTTTTTTTTTATTCAGCAATCTTTTATTATTTAATCGTGTTTTATCCCTACTAGTAAAATATATAACAACTTTTATTTTTATTATTCTTAATATAAATTAGAAAACAAGAAAAACCTTTTATGATATATAATTTATTTTTTTTACTGGAAAAATATTTTTATTTCTATAATATTTTCTCTCGTCTTTATTAATATTTAACTTACGGTAGGTTATTTCACGGTTAAAATAAAAAATAAAATTGTTTTCATTTCATCAAAAACATAGATTCGTTATATTTTGACAGGTTGAGCCTATATTTTCCCTATATTATCAAATAATGTATCGGAGAAAGTAACAGAATAAATAATATTACTAGATAGAATTTTAAATCAAATATTATTTGCATTAACAAATATAATATTTTGAATAATTTTACGATTTTGTATTATAAATGATGAAATATTATGATGTATTCTGAATCAAAGTTAAAATAATGGTTTTTTTTATAGCTATAAAGTATTTGTTAATTTTTTTTTCTAGGATGTAATTTAGTTTTTTTTTTTTTTTTTTTATATATTTATGAAAAATGTAACATGTTAATAAGGCTTCATGCAAATTTTTTTTGCGTATAATCTACGTAAACTATTTTAAAAAGAGGAAGAGGTTTTTTTTTGTTCGGGATAAACAAAAAAAATACCCGATCTATCGCTACTAAATTTTTATACTTGTTTCTTGACATAACTGAGAAGGTTTTTGGATATATTTCATTTCGAAAAAAAAAATATATATATATATATGTAGCAGAGGAGGTTTACCGGTTGAAGCAAAAACTTTAATGAATTGTGAACTGAATGATTTGAAACAATCAAATGTATAATATTACATAATAATAGAATTAAATTTACATTAAATAAAGTAATTTATATCTATCCTACCCTACTAAAGTGCATGTGTGTGTGTGTGTGTGTGTGTATATATATAAATATGTGGGTGTGGGTGTGTGTGTGTGTGTGTGTGTGTGTGTGTGTGTGTGTCTTAGCTTAGTATATAAAACACCAGTAGTCCGAGTGATGTCATTCCGTACAACAATAAGTAATAATGTGCTTAGATAAAAGGCATCGGAATGTACCGACCACCAGCAGAAAATCTCGATTCGTTAGGGAAACCTGCACTTTCCCCCGTTCAGCCCTTCGGGGCCACGGGAATACCAAGGTTAATGGTATGTAACTTCGGTAACTGCCAATTCTCGGAAAGTGCAGGCCAAAGAAGAATGAAGAGGTCATCGGAAGAAGATGAAGAAGAAGGAAGACCCTCTACTCGACCCAACATAACGGACAACAGTCCGGAAAAGAGCCCAGCAGAGATGCGTCCTGAAAGGCAGCCATCACAGAAGTGGATGAAGAGATTCTACTTAACCTTTCGTTTAAAACTTACAATTAAATTAAATTAAATCAGCAACTGCGACTCCTCCGGAGAAGGGGGCGCATTGCTCCCTCCATACAGTTAGTGCCCCCTTGTGGCGTATTCCTGCTAGCCTATGATGCGTTAGCACTGAAAGGACTTCAGTGGACGGTCTGAAGGGGAATTACGTCGGGAGGACAGGTTTTATAAGCCTAGCCTTCCGCGGTCGGCCCATAAAATGTGTTTGATAACGCTGGTTTAACAACGGATTGGAATGCAATTAATTCCGTCCTTAAAAATACAAAATATTAAATAAGACAAAAATTGAAAAATTAGACCCGTCACCTAAAATAAACCTTTAAAAACATGCCCGATAGAATTATCCAGCAGCAAGGGACACTGTCCAGGTTCTGCGATCCGTAGGGAGAATCTATAAACTCCCGCCAACTTTGCATTTCATTCAATTCCGATTCGTTAGTACACGTCTCGTAGTGGTCAGGTGTATGTATACTTATATTATTGTGTATTTATACTTGTAATATATTTTTATTTCTTTAATAGATATATATACGAAGTATATATTAAATAATATATTTTTTTATTTACATGATTGATTTTCTTCATAAAATAATGAACTATAACCAAAACGTAATTGCACAAATTAATCGTGATACAGCTGGAAAAATGTTTCTTCTGACCGTCCTTCATCATCCTTTTTTGATTTCATTTAATTTTCATATTCATTATTCAACGAATATTCATTTTTAATTTAAAAAAAGGAACTGCTAACACTTTTTTATAATTATAACTGATTTTTTAATTCATCTTATAAATTCATATTTTTATTACTATTTAATACTGAATTTTTATTAATTTTAAATATATTTTTATAGTTCTGTTTAGAGCCTATTACAGAGTACTCTGGCTAAATTATATGTAGTTTTTCTTGTAAGGGAATTTTTATTTTAATATCGTTATAAATATCTTTTCTTTAAGACGTATTAACATTTTTTTTTTTTTTGGTTGCAAAACCCTTTTTTTAATAACTGTGGAAATCATAAATACTAATTACTATTATCTCCGAAATTAACTAGAAAAGCAGTAGCTTGAAAAATGACCAGTAACAGAAAATCGATGATACAAATTCTCCACACTGTGCAATAAGAATTAGTAAAGTGTATTTTACTTCTTTGGATGAAGAGGTAATCAATTTTGGACACCCAATAATCTTATTCTCAGAATCCGCCCGGAGGGCGTGCCGTAGACAAGCCGGGAGAAGCTAGTATTATATAAAGAGGAAGAGAGTTTTTGTTGGTTCGGGATAAACAAACATAGTACACGATCTTTCGCAACTAACTTTTTACCCAGTTTTTTTTGTATAACTGAAAAGGTTTATATATTTTGAATGTATTTCATGTATTTCGAAAAATGTCTAAATATATATATATATATATAAAATGTAATAGCGGAAATTTTCCGGTTCAAACTTTAATAAATTGTATGTGTCTATCACTGTGTAAGCTGGGTTTGAACTGGCTGATTATGAATATCTAAAAATCAATTTCTTGATTTTTTCGAGTTTCAAGGGTTAAAATTAATTGTTTTTTTAATTTTTTTTTTAATTTCTCGAAAAAAATGAAAAATCAATTTGATTTTTGGTGAGTGTAATCTTCATATCAATAAACCAATTTTTGTAGATTTTTGAAGTTTGACTTTGAAAAGGGATGAAGAAAGGTGAAAAAATTTTGCAATAATGATTGTAAATTTTCCAATCCCAATTTTAGTAAATGAGATATTCATTAGTTTTAAATATTTGAAAAACCATTTTCAGATTTTTTTAAATTCCGATTTTTTTAGAGGTGGAAGGTATACGGCGCTGTAGCTCAACAAACCACAGCCACTGCCACCGTTACTATACAGTAACGTGTGACTGTAGGGGGCATCTGCCCCCCCCCCCCCCGGTTACTTGACTAATAAACATATAATAAAAAATTACAAAAATATATTTGGTTACATATAAAAAATTATTTTTTAATTTTGGGTTTCAATTAACCACACGTCTCAGGAATTATCGCCTGAGTTTATTCAAGCCTACACGTTTACCGCTAGAGTTGCATTACACTGATAAGTTGGTAATTACTTTAATTGTTGATGCAATTATAAATAAAAATAAAAAAAAAATCTTGGAAATAACCAATCAAAATTAAAAAAAAAAAAAAATACAAAAATATATCCGATTACATATAAAAAATTATTTTTTAAAAAAGCTTTTATTTAACTAATATTAATATTAATAAAAAAGGAAACAAATTAGAAAAACCCTCTAAAAAGTAAAAAATAAGAATTAAATCAAATTGAGAATTTTAAACAAAAAAATATAATATATTAACAAATATAAAAATGCACTGAAAAGCTAAAAACAAATTATATAAATATCTAATAAATAACCAATAAATAAAAAATAAATAAATGTAATAATTAGTAAATTTTAAAATTAAAAGTAATGAAAATATTTAGTTAAATAAAAGCGAGGCGCAGTTTTTATAATTTATTTAAAACAACACAACATTTATTTTTACAACAATTAATCTTCACTTTCATTTTCAATAACGACGCGAGGCGGAAAGGTCTGCTGGAACCTCTCCAGTTGAGACTGACTATCTACAAGTAACAATCTGGGAAAATTCACCCACTCGCTTTCTTTGTACGTGTTCTACACATAGTTGAAGTTCATCTTCGAATTCTGCTTGTAATCTAAACCAAATTGAACGCACTCTTTCTGCTAAAAGTTTCATTTTAATTAATTATTAATTTTTATTTAATGAATTCGTAATTACGATTACAATTATTATAATGATAATAATTAATAATTTTTTTTCAGATTACCGTCAGAATGTAATAATAACTTTGTGCAAGATATCTAAATTTAATTTTTATTTTTAATCTTATTAATCCTTAAAGGTCATCTCGGTGCAAATTTGAACCATCGAAGAATTAAAACTTGAGTTATTTTATTACAGATAAATAAAGTGTATTCATATACTAAACAACCTCATTAAACAAAAAATATTTTAAAATACAACAAATGTCTACAAATACTTATTCGAAAACATTGTTATAAAAACTGAGCCACGCTTTTATTTAACTAAATATTTTCATTACTTTTAATTTTAAAATTTAATAATTATTACATTTATTTAATAGATATTTATATAATTTATTTTTTACTTTTCAGTGCATTTTTATATTTGTTAATACATTGTAATTTTTTGTTTAAAATTCTTAATTTGATTTAATTCTTATTTTTTACTTTTTAGTGGGTTTTTCCTTTTTTTTTATTAATGTTAATATTAGTTAAATAAAAGCTTTTTTAAAAAATAATTTTTTATATATAATCAAATATATTTTTGTAATTTTTTTTAAACTAAAAATAAAAGCTTTTAAAAAAGTAAAAATATTTATTTTTACTCATCGAAGTTACATACGTGTACCAAATTTCAATCATTTTCATACAATAGTTCATGAGAAATGAAAATTTTCAACTAAATGCATGAATTTAGCGTAGGGGTAGCGCGTGGTGGTGTGGGGATGGGTCATATCAAATTCTGACACCGTAGTGCTGTATTGTCATCGAAGTTACATACGTGTACCAAATTTCATTGATTTTCATACGACAGATCAAAAGATATAGCAGTTGCAATATTTGATTATTCCTAAAGCGTGTTAAAAGCTTTTAAAAAGATTGACCACTACGGGGTAAGTAACATATAGCGCGGGTGAAGCTGCAACGGGCTGCTAGTAAATAATAGTACGAATTAATGAATTTAATTATTTTTATTGTTTCTATACATTATTTCTGTATAGAAATGCTTACTGTGTAATTTGATTGTTTTATTTTAATTATTAAACGATTTTATTTATTTTATTGTTAAGAATAGACAAACAAGTAAATTAATTTCAAGTTTTTTTTGTTTTTTTAAATAAAAATTTTCATTTAAAAAAGGAAAGGAGTTAATAATAATAATAAATCGAATTTCCTTGTTATTTTTAGGTAGATATCTTAAGTAAATACTGGAATTATTTTTTAGACCAACTATATCGTTTATAAAAATAGATATTTAAATTAAAAACAAATATAAAGCTTTCTGTAATTGAATAAAATATTACAAGTGCAGTAGAAAGATTTAAGAATTTAAAAAAAATTCCGTTTATAACATTTTTTTTTTAAAAACATGAATAATTTTTTTCTTTTATTACTATAAACGTTATTCTTTTCATTTATTTTTTATCCTTTATACATCAGTTAAAATGAATCTAATATATAAATAATTTTGAAAAACAATTATCCATGAAAAATAAAGTATGGTAATTTTGTTTTATAAGCTACTAAGAATTTGTAATAAGAAGTTGTTACAAGATCTGCTACTCCTTATCCTAAAATTAATTTACTTTTACTTAATAAAATTACCTTTAATTTATTCTACTAATATTATTATTAATTACCTTTATCCTTTGAATTTGACATAGTCTTCTATTTTCTACTTTCCGTAATTTACTTTTTTTTTATTCTTTATATTTCTTATTCAGGCAAATTTTTGCCTGTTTTTATTTCCTTCAATAAAAGTAATAAAAATTATTAATAATAAATAATAATAGTAAATTAATACAAATTATTTCTTTGCATTAAGTCGCGCAAGCGTACTGCCGGGTTAATTGTCTGCAATAACTCGATTGTTTGTCAACGGATTTTCACAAATGAGGTGTCATTTCCTTCAAAATAAGATGCTTAATAAATTTTTTTATTACTAAAAATTTTATTAAATTAATAATTACAGATATATTGAAGATTAAAAAAATTATGTTTTTTTTTGTTGAAAATCACAAAATAGCTACAGAAGGAAAACAAAGTAAAATAGGAGTTATGTTGATGTTTTTTTCCTCATTTTAGTGTCCTAAAGCGGATATTTTAGTGGACATGAAGTTCAGGGAATACGTCTCGGAACACTCTATATACCGACTAGTAAAAAATTAGAGCAATCCTTACATAACTTTTCAACAGTTAAACGTAGAAATTTAGATTTAGTTAATGTTTCTTCATTAAAACAATTTATTTTTGTCGGTATGAAAGCATCACCTCTTCATGCCCATATGGTGGGGGGGGAGTAATAAAATAAATTTATAAACGTAAAAAACTTTAGACTACATCAATCCTAACCGAATTTGCGGTAATTTAACATTTTCACTACTACTTTCAAAAATGACCTACAATACCAAGTAATGTCTCATAGAAAAATAAATAGTTTCGGAGTATTTATTAAATTTCGTTTTTTTTTTGTTTAAAAATAACTTTGAAAAGTGTTTTAAGGGTTTCTATACTTTCTTAACTGTGTGTATGAAAAATACCTGTATTATTATGACTATAGGGTTTTAATTTATTGCACCGATTTCAGTTTGGGTGTGTATTCTTTTGTCAATACGGGAATATATCTGTATTATTTATTAACTTATATAAAAATTTCATTTCTTAAGTTTTCTAATACTCTTAAATTAAAAATAAAATATTTATTGGGACATTAATCAGACATCATTAAATTAGTTACAACTTCATTTATTGGTTCGCCATTTATGGTACTATATTTTTTCGATCAGGAATTTTTTTTATTTATTTTTTTTTTTTTAATTGAACAGTTACAAAAGTTAACCTTTTTTTTAATATTGGTGTTTATGTTATTTTTTTTTATTTTTTTATTTCTTAATAAGAAAAATCTGATGTGGACACCACATGACTTCCTTGACATATATTAAATTACATATACACATTTTTTTTTTAAATGAAAAGTACATAAAATTTTATTTCATTAATAACTTTTGATATTTTTTTCTTTTTTTTATTATTATTTATCGTAAAACTCTTTTTACAATCACAGATTAATAATTATTAATAAATCAATGTTTTTAAATTAAAAAAAAGTTAAAAAAAAGGAAATGAAATCTGATTCGAACTTATGTGCCTTTGTAAGATTCAAATATTTCTTTAATTAAAATGTTTTATTTGGCTGTAACTCTGGAACCATTGAAAATAAGTGCCGCTTATGATATATCGTTGGAAAGCTCTCAATGATGGCTTATTACTGCAGTTAAGTAAAAGTCCAAAATCGAAAGAATTTCGATTATGGGCTTTTTTGGATATTTTTGTCAAGTTGATTGCAATCAAAACGGGAGGTGCACAACTAGATGTTACAACAATCCGAATTTCAACATTCTAGTCGTTTTTCAGTTATGCGAAATACATACCTACGTATAGACGTAACGCCGAAACTAGTCAAAATAAATTCAAGGATGCCAAAAATGGATATTTCCGTTGAAAAATAAAAACAGAGATTTTTCTTGATCATAGTACTTCCTTTACTTCGTACAAGGAAGTAAAAATTGGGTTTTATTTCTTTGAAGAATTTTTTTACATGATAAATTGTGTTATGTTATTTTTCTTTTCCAAATGTTTCTTTTTTTTAATTCCAAGTTTTATTTAAAATCAGTTACATCGTAGAGAAACCTTAAGTAAATTTGATCATACACAAATTGAATTTGAACACTTGATAGGAAGTTCCCATCGAAACTCTATAATAATTAAAACTACTATTATAGATTGTGAGTAGAGTTCATGTACTCTAAAGACTAATAGTAAAACAGGCCGAACAACAATAAGGAACCAAAAAAAAGAATAAAGAGATGAATACTGAGAAAGGATAAATTAAATAAAAAGTAAACGAAAAAACATAAATAGGGAGATAAATAAAAGTAGAACATTCAACAGGGTGCGTTAATATAAATCACATAAATACATCATAAATCAGATATTCATAACTAATATCATAGTCATCATCATTTTTTAATCATATCACAAATCAAATCATCATGCAGTCACTAAGGCTAGTACGTGAAGGAGTTTAAACCTTCTAACGTCTCCATCGTTGTTAAAGAGATTAATTGCTAAATGGTACATGTGGTTGTTTATGCGTAATTCATACCTAGAACTGAAGCGTTTTATCTCTTCCTGGACACAACGTAATTCCAAGCAATCAGTATCTCAGTATTTTTCGTAAACTACAGCGCCTTTGTGATACACCAACTTGTTCTGATGCTGATGTAATATTTTGACGTTGCTCTTGCTTACTCTCCATAGTTCAATACCTTGTATCCAAATCGTATTCAGGTCTGTTAAGTATAATAACAGTTTATTAGATAATGATAACTGAGATCTCCTGCCCAGTATCTACTACGTTTTCTAAAACTTTACGTTTAATTGCTTTCTCTTTTCCCGAATTTGAACTTTTCATGTCAGGCGGAAATCCACGTGAAGACTCGGGTACTTTACGATCAGGGGCGGCTCGTAGCAAAAATTAGTGGGGGTGTTACTCCAGAAATTTTTTTTGGGGGTCTTTTCAAGGTCATGGTTAAAGTTTTCTGTAAAATAAAAGAACCGAAAAAATGAATGAAATACTAGCTGAAAGCAGGGTAATAATCTAATTCTACACTTTATCACATTCAAGAATATCATACATGGCTTTTAAGCACAATGTGCATAAAAACCGTATTTGGTTTAACGGAATAACGTTATTATCTATTGTTAGATAATAACTTAATAAAATGTCCGCTTAAAAACTCTTGCGTCCAGTGTTGTTTAATTTAAATTTCTATGTACACAAAAAAAAATTATTTTTTTAATAATTACGTTCTTTTCCGCACTTCCAGCGTGTTTTTGCACAAATTTGGCGATCAAAGAGCCCTTGCTTTCCACCATCTTCTGATCAGTATTGAAAAATCAACTAAACCGCTTTCATATTCCTTCCACCGACTAAACTAAAAAACGGAACAAACAAGGAAAATAGGGAGTGCAGAAGTTCTGTAGTGCTTATACGCGAGCCGCCACTGTTTACGATGTTTGTGTGCGGGATCAAAACACCATCCAGGTTGACCTGCGGTCTCTCCTTTTGTCATGGCAAAATCACACGGTTGAACTTCGCCCAATTGACCATTATCTTCCATTTCCCCAGCCACTTGTTGACTTGATCTATTTCAGATTCCACAATAGCCGAGTCCATAGTTCGATCCACATCGGCAGCCAGAATACCTATGTCTCAACAATAGAAGCAACGGTGATATGGCGCGCAATCTTTGCAATTTTTTGCAAAAGATTGTAAAAAATGGTTGACGGACCAAATAGATTTTATTTTTGTGGATAAACACATCTATAGAGATAACGCGAAGCTGCTTTGGGCTAAATATTTTTATACTTGTAGTATAAACAGTAGTCATACTAGCTGACTACATTTTCAAACAATTCCCGGAGCTGCCTAAGATCTGCGATGCCGAACAGCACTACCGGCGGAGACCTAATGGGGTCCTTTCTATTGGTCGTATCGTCAGCATTCTTCATTGGAAAGTCATTGAAAAACGAAATGTCAGTTGCAAATCAATGGTAACAGCTACAGGCGGTCGTGATAATTTCTACAAGCTTGTGATACTGGCACAGTTCGCCATTGTATACCGAGGATTGATAAGCGCCACTATGTCACCATCGATTTCGATTTCAGTGATCTCATCCTCATCGAATATAATGTTACCTCTAATAATTCTTCGTTTGGACTGTTTATCGGATTCCTTTTCTCAGTGGGTCCACGTTCCTTAGAAAATAATACACCAGAATTACCAGTCGATAATCTCATCTTCACCATTTTAAGGTGAAGGCTGATCCATAATTAACCTACCCGTCCCCGCGTTATTTTATAAGTTAACCTATAGTTCGCCCAAAATCGAGAAAATATTTTCTGGTATGTTATAAAATACTGAAAGAAACGGATATGCAATCCCATACCTTCATAACGTGCTATATGATATTCCACAGCCCTGATACACTTTTTCCGCAAATAAAATGCAACAAATTCAATATTAGCATAATATTTTCATTTTCCAAAATTTCAAAGACATTTTCAAAGAATAACTATAAATATAAAATTAAAATCTATAGATTTATTACAGTAATATTTTTAAAATAGTTTACTATTATGATCTCGGACGTGTTTATTCACGTATTTAACGAGATTGATTTCATGATAGCAAACTCTTTCTGGTAATCGAATCCCAATCCAGCTGATTTAAAAGATACCATTCTAGCCAATATGCTAAAAAATTTAATTTTTTTTTTTAATTTACAATAAAATTGATTTATTAAAATTATATAGTAATTTACATTTCTTTATTCTATCATGCAGTGGTGATATGTAATGAGGAAGAAAATTATAAATTTCCCTAGACATCAGTAATAAAAAATTGTATTAATACTTTATCATTGAAAATGTTGCCAATTTTTAAATAAAACATCAAATATAATTTTTTTTTCTGTAATATTTTATATTACATTTGAAAATTATATCAAAGAAAATTATGTACGGGAATAGAATAAAATATATATCTTATCTATAAATTTTTTAGAACTTTTTTATTAAAAACTGAGCAATATTCGCAATAGCTTAGTAGAGTAATATGGAATTGCCTTTACATTTAATATGAAACGAAGGATTTAGATCACTGATGTAGTAGGTATCACTTGGGAAATTTAAAATTAAATTGTCTTTTATCATAAATATGTTTTCTTTTAATATTAATATAAAAAACAAATAAACAATAAATAAATAAAAATATTATGTTTAACTAACCCTTCCACAATATTTTATGTAAATGAAACAAACTCATTTTTATTTCATTTCTAAAGCTGTATGTAAAAAGAATTGATACAGACAGAAGATATATTTGAGAAAAAGTTAAATAAATGTTTGTGTGTGTGTGTGTGTGTGTCGGTGCATTTGATGGTGTAGGTATTTATGTGTACACCCAAAAGGTTAGCCCCTAGAGTAAATTCGAAAAGAATATAAATGGTATAAGCTCAATATAGCACCAACCGCTCTGCTACCCGAGATCCATATATACAGTTAAGGTCTAAAAGTACAACACAAACCTATGTAGAAAAAATATTGAAGAATACACGACACTTTCAATATAATATACACCTCATTCCATTTCTTTTATTAGGAATAACCCCTTCGATTCATTTTATGTATATATATATATATATTCCTTTTTAACATTCTGTTCAGTAGACCCCTTATAATTTAATGTCTACATTTTATTAAACGCTTTACTTTATCCTTGTAATATAAGATTCAAAAAAGTAAAATTGCCCAGTGAGCAATAAAATACAGTAGTCCAGTTCAAACGGTTTCATTTATATATATATATATATATCTTCTATTTCATAATACTGCAGAAAGATTCAGTATTAATGTCATTTTTTACTATTATTGATTTTTCTAGTCTGATAAAAATTATATTACATATTATTGCTGATTCATGTAGTTTTCATACGATTTAATTGCTTTTGATAGGAACTTGTGTTGTGTTGCGATGTTACAGAAAACATTGATATTTTATAGTATTTTGTTTATCCTATTATTGAATATAATAGAGGGAAATTATTGCGTTTGTGTCAGAATTATACCACTGAGCTATAAATATTATTTTATATAAATAAAAGAAAGTGTTCTAAGTTACTGACTCGTCAACACTTAGCTTAAATCGCTTAACCTATGTAGATGAATTTTTGAGGGTAAATAATTTTTATAATATAGGCACCCACTAAGGAAGGATTTTGGAAAAGTCCGTCTATAATGGGGAGAAATATGGGACAAATTTTTTAATGTAAGTTTCATTTCTTAATAGATAACAGCTAAATTACGTAATAGATGTATGTCTTGAATAAAACACGAGTTATTGAATTTATATTTATGTGAGTTCATGTGGCCGAGATGTAAAAAGAATATCGACGTTGTTCGGGTTAAAGGTATTCAAAAGTAATAGCTTATATTTAGAGAACCTGTTAATATAATTTAATTTTTTTATTATAAAACACAGAAACTCATCAATTTTAATGTAGGTGAGTCAAGTCTAGATGTCTCCCATGCTACAGATGGTAGCATGGGAGACATCTAGACGATAATTTAACTCTTGCGAGGTTTTTAGAAGCATCTACGGCGTTATTAGCCAATAGCTTCAACAATTCTCTATTTTATGTCGTCCAAATCTCGTACCTTTCTTTGTTACATATAACTTTAAATAAACTCCCAAGAAAAAGAATCAAAAGGAGTGATATCTGGAAATCTAAGTGACCATTACTGTTGGACCGCCTCGTTCAATCTAACATCCTGAAAAAATGTTGTTCAAGAACATAGTAATATCTTCATAGGAAGTGTGTTTGATCATCATCTTGTTGAAAACTGAAGCCTGCAGGTATCTGAGGAACAGCAAAGTTCTCAAGCATGTCGAGGTACATGTGTCCTGTCAGAGGTTTCATAAAAAAAAAAACGAACTGATGACGCCATTTTTTGCGCAGTCCTAACCAGCAGACATTGACTTTCGGTGTGTCACTTTCTTTTTCGTTTAGCAGACCAAATTGTAATTCAGGCCTTTTAAAATACATTTACTTTAAAATAAATAATTATTTTATTCTGATCGGTGTATTATATAGATTATATCAGGAATGGATAGGTTTATCAATCATTTGATAAAAAAAGAGATTCCCTCAGGATTTGCCAGGATGGATCACCATTAAAGTTGTTCATTTTTCAGTACCCTTTAAAATAACATGTTCTAATTCTACCGTTTTATTTTAAATATTTGATTTGGTATGGTTGGGGCTTGATGTGTGATGGTCCAAACCAAGAAATAAATCGTTTCGAGGGTTTCTTTAAGGGTTATTTAAGGGTTTCTATATTTTATTTAACTGTGTATAATATTTTTTCGTTTAACATTTTAATAAATGTTGAATTTTTTATTTATAACTTTCCCCTTCCGGTTCTTTTCCAAAACATTTTGTCATGTGCTCGTGGCTCGACAAGGATATTTGAGACTAATAGTAAGTAATGTTTATATACTAACAATAATGTTTATTTGTTTTAGTACAAATGTTTGTATAAATTTACTATTTTGTTTTATATTTATTAAAATTTTTTATTTGTTATATATTAAACAAATCTTTATATAAATACAATTTATTACTTTAAGAACACAGAAGATAAGAGAGATCAATAATAATAATAATAATAATAATAATAATAATAATAATAATAATAATAATGATGATAATAATAATAATAATAATAATAATAATAATAATAATAATAATAATAATAATAATAATAATAATAATAAACAACAAATAATAATAATAGTAATAATAATAACAGTATTAATAATAATGTATAAATTACATATTAATTAGTATTTCGAATAAGGGCAGGATTTATTTAAACATAGTCAAATCGTAAAAACCAAAATACAATCCAGTTGACTAAAACATTATAATTAGTGAAGTGAATAAACTATACTTTTTACTTTAAAGTAAATACTGGTCAAGTAAAGTAAACCCTTGAGACTAAGTGAATAACCTTTTACTAATACTTATAAGTAAACACTTGTAACATTTGTAGTTGTCGAAGTATTTGCCAGTAGTTTTCCCATTTTGCTTTTACTTATCCAGTATTCTCTTTACTTATCAAGTAAACACTTATATTATTCATATCCTGTACATCATCATGTTCAGACACGTTTTTCAATACATCAAACGTTTCTTTTGTTTTAATCTTTTCCCATCACAATGATCCGCGGTTGATTGGTATCCGCGAAAATATGTTGGTATCTGATTGCCTCAAAAATTACGATAATTTAATTGCAGAATTATTTTCCGCATTTCTACCGCGTTTTTTAATAGCGAAATTTTTGTTTTTTTTTTGTTTTCTGTTATGAAACATAGTTTTCTGATTTTAAAAATAATACTTTCAAGCAAATAGGTTGAAAATTGGGCAAAATATGATGAAAAACCCGTGTCATAAATAACAGATTAGTAACATATGTTATATAAGTGAACGTAGATTCAGAAAACTACGTTTTATAAAAATTCCCACCACTCAAAAGGCTATTCAGATTGACAAAAAACCATTTTTACTGTAAACTCTTATTCATTACGAATCGTTATGTGTTACATGTTTACCGATATCATTTGTCAGAAAAGAAATTTATAGACCTCAAGTAAAGTGACGTATTTATGACCACAAATTCCTTCTTTTTTTTTGTGTGCCGTGTATCATAATTTATTATGTGTTTCAATACATCGATATGTTGCTAGAGTAAGATAAGCTATACATTTCTGAGAAAAAAATGGTCATATTCTTTCTAGTCTAAATAAAACATTTTACATCGTATAAACAAAAAAAGCGACTTAGATGCCATATGAAATGATTTCGTAACAGCGTTTTAAAACTGACGCCGTACATAGCTAGTTCAATGGCTACATGATCTGAAAAGGTTAATCAATCCAGCATTGACCGTTAATATTAATACATGTAACACCTAGTATTGCATTAAAGACCAGATAAGATTAGAGAAGTTTAAGGTTCACATAAATTATATTTTTAATTTCTCTGCAAATATTTCAAATAAAAAGGGTAGAAAAGGGTACATGTCATTTTAAAGGATATTGAAAACGATCAACTTTAATTTAAAAGAAGTCTTACTACTACAATCCTAACCAAAATAATTTTGATCATTTTTTTTTTCACGGGTAGCTTCAAAAGTAGTTTAAAAAAAAATACAATTTCAAAAATAGCTTACAATATCCTCTTAGTCGTAGTCTCACATTGAAAAAAGATCCCATCGTGTCGAAGTATTTAATAAATTACATTTTTTATTTCCTTGTTCGAAGTAAAGGACGTATTATGATCGTGAGAAATTTCGGTTGTCAAAATTCAACGGAAATATCCATTTTCACCATCCCTGAACTCATTTTGAGTAGTTTAGGCGTGACGTCTTTACGTATGTGTGTGTATTTCGCAAAACTCAAAAACGATTAGCCGTAGAATTTTTGAAATTTTGGACGTAGGATTGTTGTAACATCTAGTTTTGCACCCCCCTTTTTGATTGCAATCGACTAGACCAAAAATGCCCAAAATCCAAAAGATTTGGTTTTCGGACTTTTTCTTAACTGCAGTAATAAGCCTTCATTTAGAGTTTTTCAATATATATCATAAGTGGTACTTGTTTTCATTAGTTCCAGAGTTATAGCCAAATGCAATTTTAATTAATTAAATATTTGGATCTTACAAGGGGAAGACACATCGGTTCGAATCAGACTTCATCTCTGGTTTTTTAACTTTTGTTTTTTAATTTAAATAATTGATTTATTAATAATTATTAACCTCTAATTGTAAAAAAAATTACGATAAATAATAATTCAATAATAACAATAAAAGAAAATATGAAATAATAGCAGATGTTATTAATGAAATAAAATTTTATGTACTTATCATTTTAAAAAAATGTGTGTATGTAATCTAATAGGCATGCAAAGAAGTCAAATGGTGTCCATTTGATTTTTTAATATTTAACTGTTGAAAAGTTATTTAAGTATTACCGTACTTTATTCTTACTGTATAATTATTACCTAATACTCTTCAAAATTTTATATGTATTGTTGTTAAATAACACATTTAAAATAGTATATATTTTAAAATTAAATATAAAATATGAAAAAAAATTTAATTTTTAGAAATTTATCTTCGAATTAAAATTGTATAATAAATAATTCTAATTTTAATTTCAAAAAAAACTTAAAATGTTTCCTGATAATTTATTTTAAAATGAAGAATGGATAAATATAGTCTCTGTAAACTTTATTTGCATTGTTATAATTTATTTTCATGTAAACAAGTATCTGGTGTATAATTTCTCACGTTGATTTCATATTACCAAGTATATAAATATTAATACATGAATATCAAATTCTATGAAATTTCTTACCAGCTGTGAAATATGAAATATGTATATGTTATATGCTATGATATATAAAATATGTTATTCTACGTTATATGTTATTTTATTCTCATATTTAAAACTAAATACTCTTTATCTGATGACAGATCAAAGTGATATTTATCGCTTCTTTTTGAATAAACAGATCAGAAATTGCTTTAAACGTTTCATATTCTAACTCTTGTAATAGTTAAGAATACGGTTCCTTTTATAAACAAAGATACTATTTTGATCAAAATTTAAGCAGATTTTAGAGTAACCAGGTTTTTACTCAATAAAAACCCTTCAACAAGATAGTTAACGATCAAATATAAACTTACGTCAGAGGAAAAGCACACAATAGAATTGCTTTATTGTTTATTGTGAAAGGCTTTTTTAAGGTAAAAAAAAATTAACCTGTTATATATTTCCACCAGAAAGCATTTTTAGAAAAACTGTAAGATTTTAGATTGCACTTTAAAAAAAAAAAGGAATAAAGACTACGTTGAGATAAGTATTTGAAGATGAGTTGATTGTTTCCTTTTGAAGCATCTTAAACAATTTGAACTTTACACTAATAATTAAAATTTATTATGTTTATTTATTTCTGTCAAAAATATATAAGATTACATGTCTGGATAACTTTCAACAAGTTATAACAAATTTCCAGAACAGAGACATGAGGTGTCAGATCTTATATGATGCTAATAAATTTAATTATGAATAAACCAAATTGTTCACCTTTCACTGATTAACAAATAATCAGTCTGTATCATTTCATATAACCGAACAATTTTCATGTTACAAAAGTATAGAGAGATCCAAAAGTCGCGCACATCAAAATTAAGTGTCTATAAATAATTGTACAGTTGAAAAGATTCTATCAGCAATTGTAAGATAGCATCATGGGTGTTAAACACAACAAACCTAGACGCCATTGTGATGTGTATTGATCACACAACGTTTGCAGTAGTGCTTTGTTTATCGTTTTCCCGAGAGCAACGAGTTTTGATTGTTGAACTTTATTTTTCCAGTCGTTCTTATGCACATGTTGACAAATTCATGGGAAATATCCGGGTGTGGCTGTGCCTACCAATTCGAATATAACGAGATTAATTACCCGGTTTAGAGAACGCGGATCAGTTGCAGACAAAAACAGAACTGAGAGACCGGCCATTTTTACTGATGCAAAACAAGCTGAGATTAAGAATATTCAAAAAGCTTGAGGAGATTTGCCTTCAACGCACTCTCAGATTTCAAATGGAAATTCTCAGAGAGTGATGAAACGGTTACACTTTCGTCAATTGCAGTGTTCAGTAATTGAAGGAACCGGATTAAGAATAGCGCGTAAAGAAAAACACGGTAAAAAAAGTTTGTACATGCCTTACTGAATGGGGCAGTCATTTTGAACATATGTTGTGAAAATAAATAGATCCTTAAATACCATTACTTAATGTCTCATCTTTTTCATTACTTTGATGTGCACGAATTTTGACTCTCTCTCTTTGAGGGAAAGAATCTCATTTTGCTTCAATTTTTACCTTTAATGACATTGGAATAATGATTTTTTTAAAATAGGCCGTTATAATAAATTTAAATTTAAATACTTGAATTTGTGGTTACATTGATACTGTATTGATGCTTTTTAAATAATGTTAATGAGTATTCATGAAATCACCCAACCCACGGGTAAAACAAATTATATTTATTCAACGACAAAAATATATAATTATAAGAAACTGGAAACTAATCGAACTACATTTTTAATTTTAATTTTTCACCTAAATGTCGGAATAAATAAATGTTCAAAATTTCACCTTTGAGGTTGATGCAGGCAGGTGTCATCAACTCGTTTCTTATATTCTTTGGAACTTCCTTAGAAATTGTTCCAATGATATTAGAGTTGAATATTTTCTTTCAATTCATCCAAAATTTGCGGCTTGTTCTTGAAAAAAATTCCTTTCCGATAATTCCATAATAAAAATCTTGTGGTGAGAGATCTGGAGACTTTGGATCAGAGAAATTACAAGGCCATCGAAAAATTCATATAATTCCATATTCGAATCGGCAAGCATATTCTTCGGTTTCAAGCAAGACTACAAAATTTGTAATAACTTCTAAATAAATTTCTGCAATTGTTTCGATAAAAAAACAAATGGCTTTGCAGATTTTTCATCGCGCATTTAAGACCAACCAACATTTTGTGAATTTCATGATAAATAAAATTTAGTTGATATTTAACTTCACTTTTTTTGTAGAAATCTGATCAAGTGCTGTCTGAAAGTTTCGTGAGTGACTTTCCTATAGAATGTAAAATCTGCTGACGAATATCGTACAAACTTTCATATAACACTGACGGTCGACTATTACGATCAGCTTCATTTTATGTTTTACGAAGAATAATCGATTTATTTGGTAAGCTCTATCGGGAAAATTAAACATTAAAATGTTCTGGCTTTCAGAATATTAAATACTGAAATGTAATAATTCTCATGGATTGGTTAAATAATGTATCACAATAAATATAATTTGGCTTATGAAAACGGTATCTTTGTTGTACTGCTGCGACACTACTGACACTGACGAAGATCAATGACAAGTCACTGCAAACTACTGACAAGTCACGTGATCCATGCACGGAGTGGGCTGGAATTCCCTTTCACCATAACTCTTTACGAGAAAAGCAAGTAATCAAATAGCGCGGGAGAAGCTGCGACGAGGAACTAGTGTATATAAATATATATATGGTAAAATAAATTTAAAATGTTGAAAACAAGATTATACTATATACCTACAAAATTGTCCCCCGCAAGCTCTTAATTACCCTATATTAAAGAGTTATGTTTGTCAGCTATCTTTTTTTTTTTTTGGTAGTTGTGTTTTTTAATTTTTATTATTTATCTCATGTTTAGTTTGTTTTAATGAAACACTAAAGTTTTAATTAGTGTAAAATTTGAGTTGTAGTTGCGAACAGCAGCTATAGATAGTTTTGGAAGTCGAGTGTTCCAGCGTTCAAGTCCTCGTAATGTCAGTTATTTTTACGCAGATTTGAATACTAGCTCGTGGATACCGGTGTTCTTTGGTGGTTGGGTTTCAATTAACCACACATCTCAGTAATGGTTGAACTGTAACTGTACAAGACTACACTTCATTTACACTCGTACGTATCATCCTCATTCTTCCTCTGAAGTATTATCTGAAAAGTAATTACCGGAGGCTAAACAGGAAAAAGAAAAACTGTAGGTAGTAATTTGTATAATTTTCAAAATCATTTGTTACGATAAGAAATAACGTATGACTTAGTAGCCGTGGGGCAAATATTTAATTTAGAATAAATTCATTATTTATCTAAATCATTGGATAACATATACAAAGTATTCTTTTATATCATTGATTCTCAAACTTTTTGGCCCAAATTGAGAATCAAATAATTTCTAGCACCCCCAAAATTTTTAAACTTACTGATCAAAACCCTTTAATTTCCATATTTATTTCTATCAATACGTTGCTTAGATCGAGAGATATGCAGGATTAAAGAAATTAGTGGTCGTTTCTCTTTAAAGTGGAATATTTCGGTTCAAAAAAATCGTAGAGAGACATACAAAAAGGGAATTAAAGCGTAAGTCTTAGCCTTTTAAAACTACTTTAATGCCGTTTAATGAAAAAATTTCGTTTCCCCCATGCGCTCGATCAAATAAAAAGAAAAACTTTAAAATGTTTAATACGTTTCTTCTCACTGGTTTTTTTTTAAATTTGATGGATTTTAAATTGAAATTTGAAACATATTGTCAAAGAGTAGAGTATTCAAGCTTTCGTTTCTTTTTATTCGTCTCTAAGCCTCTTGGTAGCAAAGTTAAAGTAATTTTGATTACAACCATTTTTTATCATAAAATATAGGTGTCCCTTCAATTTTCTGTACCATTGTTGTACGTACTTAATTTTAGTTGGAAATATCAGGAAACATAATTTTTGCTTTTTTTTTTTTTTAGTCAGCCATTGCCTCCTAGACCGCCTGAACGCCCCCAATTTTCTGTAGGCCTTCTATCGCCCCCCCCCCCTAAAAGCCTCCAGCACCCACAAGAGGAGTTTAATCGCCCCCTACTTAACGAATGTGTTCAGACGCAACTCCGTACCATTCACACAGCTCCTGACGATTCACTCGGCTCTTGACAATCACACAGCTCCTGGCGGTTCAGTTAACTCTATCTACATTGTCTATATAAGCCGGCTTCGCACCAATTTCTGACAGTCCTGACCATCGTTCGAAGACTTATTTGGGTGTGTTACAATTCCAATACTGATTAGTCAACCCACCGGGTTGGTCTAGTGGATAACGCGTCTTCCCAAATCAGCTGATTTGGAAGTCGAGCGTTCCAGCGTTCAAGTCCTAGTAAAGCCAGCTCTTTTTACACGGATTTGAATTCTAGATCGTGGTTACCAGTGTTCTTTGGTGGTTGGGTTTCAATTAACCACACATCTCAGGAATGGTCGAACTGAGAATGTACAAGACTACACTTCATTTACACTCATACATATCATCCTCATTCATCCGCTGAAGAATTATCGAAACGGTAGTTACCGGAGGCTAAACAGGAAAAAGAAACAAAGAAAAGAAAGAAACTGTTTAGTCAAAATTTACACTTCATATAGTTAACATGTAAATTACCCATATTCTTCAACAATGTAACATACAAATTAAATTAAATCTGAAATTTGTTAATACATAATGATCATTATAACTTAGGAAAATATATTCTTTAAACATAAATGTACAATGTATTTTATTTACTATTATATATGAACCAGAAGGTTAATAGACAGAATAAATACATCTAACCAAGGCATTTTTTTAGTTAAAGTTTACAAAAGCTTCCACGATTTTTTTTTTATTCATAGGATGAGATGAATGATAATTTTTGTAGCTTGTGTAAATGCCATGCCTGAGCGGAATTCCAACCCGGGACCTCCGGGTGTTTAATTAATTTCAACGGATGAAAATTATACGTAAACAAAAAATTTGATTTTAGAAACGTTAGAATAAACTATAAGTTAGTCGTCGTTAATGTTATAATTTTCATTAAAATATTATTATAGTTATAATTATATTAATATTATAATTTACCTTAGAATATAATTTTCAAGAAAATAATATGATTTTCATTAACGTCTTCTGTATTATTTTATTATTGTTTTATGTTTATTAACCTCTTCTATTTGTCTAAAATTACTTAATTTGTTTATATTTTATACAATTAGTATGGGCAATCATCACATCTATTTTTTATTTTACGATTAATTTTATATTCTTTAGTACTGTGCTAAGTTTTACCACGGTTTTCCGTGATTTCTGCAGGGAAACGCTGTGGAAATTCCTCATTTTTTCCGTGGAGTAGCATATCTATTTATTGCTGAAATGATCTATGTAAATTATTATGTAACGATCAACATAGAATATGCATTTTGTTATAAATGCGCGCGCGCACGTGCGTACCGACAAAGAGAGATATATATTTACTGTACAGTGTAATTGTATATTGGAGTATGTACAGTGAGTGCACTATATATGGACAGATCTTACTAGAAAGCGTTCTTATTGAATGAAATTCGATGTTGAAGGATTTACGTGATGTAAAGTTCGCGTTTTAACAATATTTAAGAAAGACAATATTTAGATCGAAATATTCTTTTTTAAGAATATTTCGAATATTTCCTATTTCTATTGAAAAAATTTGACATATTAATCTACGTCGAATATTTAAAAAGAAATATAATAATGTATAAAAAAAAAGATTTCTTAAATTTACTTTCTGTAGAACATTAAAGCTGGAAATCTTTAAATATTTCTTAATAACAATATTAAACAGATATTTCTTACAAAAAATCTATTATTTTCCACCAAATTAACCGTAATTAGCATAAATATAGTTTGATTATTAAATGATTGGATATATGAAAGATTAGGAAGGATAATTATTAAAAAAACAAAAAACAAAAGGAGTTCTTTGAATTTTCTATTGTAATATTTTAACCTTGCAGATATGCACTGTAGCAAAATTTTATACCGCTTTATTGTATATACTAGCTGCAGGGCTTGCCTACGACACGCCTCCGCTGCTAGGCCTTCCAAGCGGGTTGTCCTGGCGGGCAACGTCTCGAAATGCTATTGTTAGGTGTCCAAAATTCCCCCCTCTTCTGTAAAAATGTTTTTTTTTTTTTTTTGAATGATGGAAATTGATCAACGAAAAGCGAAGAAAGGATAGCTTAAATACAAATTAAATAAATTAATTTATCATTTAATTCAATTTACAAAACAGATTATCGTAATACGAACTAACCATCCGACAAAATATCAATGGATTATAAGTGGACAATCGATAGTATTTTCCGTATCGATTTATTTTCATCGAAAATAGTTGTGTTTTAAGATCTGCAACAATACTGAAAGAATTGCGGTAGTAAAATTTATTAATTTATTTTATAATTATTATTACTGTTGTTATTTATTGTTTATAAACATTTAAGAGAAAGTCTAATTATTTTTTGACGTGCAGTATATTCACTCATTTCAGCATGTTTTTCTTTTTGCACTTATGTGTTGGTGTTGCTTCATACTTATTGTTTATAAACATAGAAAAAAAAAACCATATGTTCTCAGCGAAGCGGGACATGCGCGCGTACGCGCGCGCACACACACATACAAATGCCCTTTAGTATGGTAGGAGGATATATACTATGAACAAATAAATCGTTGGCATTATCAGGGTAAGTAGAGTTTCAACTTTTAGTTAAAGTAAAGTTCAGTAACTCTATTTAGATGCAAGAGTTACCTAAATAACACAGTTACACAGTTAGGTAACTCTCATAAACTAAAAGAATTTTATCACGCTTGTTGGCTAAAAAAAGAACTGTATTTTCTGTTTTAAAAAATCCAGTATATAATATTTGGATTACTTTAATTATGTTTTACTGACAGTCAATAGCGATCCACTCGATTTTAATAATTCAATTTTTTGTTATTTCACCAATTTTTTTATACTCGTATGTGACTGATAAAGTTATATCTAAACAATTTTTTCCTTTTTAATAAAACATCATGGTTTTTCTTTTTTGAGCAGAGCGATGTAGATATAAATAATTATTTCTTTCGTCTGTTTTTAAGTGGTGACTGCGATTTTTCTTTGACATGATCGGTGAAGAAATTTGTTTGAGGAAAGTTTCCATCCTCACCCTTCCAATTTGGGGTCACCCCTTTCTACTAATCTATTGTTACTCATAACTTCTTGTTCGATTTCCAATTAATACGCGATTAATACTTCACTTTTCTATATTTTATTTCATCTTTAAGATTAAAGTTTGATTAGGAGACTGTTTTCCTATACTATGATTTTCTACATTATTAAATAAATATAATTGGTTTTCAAAATTTCATTTACTATAAAGCTTAATTATTTTTTTCTCTTTTTTGTTCAACAACCAGTATTTTTACAATCGTCTCCTTAAGTGGAACCATGAAGTCGTTTGATAAGAAGCACATGATAAGGGGTTCTTAAGGAACTCCCATAATAAGTAATTGATAACAATCGTTATAAGTAATCTTAAAGTTCATTAAAAAGCATTTCTACCAATACTTCATAGTACATAAAAATAAAACATTAATAAATGAAAAAAAAAATAAAATAAATAAATAAAAATAATATCACTAGATTTGGCGTTGTCATTTATCAATCTGTCATGTAGTGGCCCCTAACTGAAGCACAAGAAGACGTTTCAACCTTCGGACGTCCCTTCTGTTATTAAACAGATTGATTGCTAAGTGGTTGACGTGATCTTCAAGTCGTTGCTGGTACTTAATACTGCGCTTCTCACAACCTCACGAACCATCGGAAGCTTTAGATATTCCTGAATTTCATCATTTCGTGTGAACCATGGTGCCTCTGCAATTGCTCACGTTACTTAGTTTTGGAAGCGTTGTATGATATCTATGTTACTATTACTTACTGTTCCCGACAAACTCCACACCATAAGTCCAGAACGGTCGTAGGATAACCTTGTAAATCAGTACTTTATTGGCCCGAATTTCTCCGTAACAGCCAATGCAGTTTTCTATACTTCTCGTTTAGTTGTTTTCTTATCATACTCACGTAACACTTCCAGGTCAAACGCCGATCTAGGTGTAGTTCTAGGTACCGCATACTCTGTTTATGGGATCAAGACACCATTCAAGTACACACTGGGACAGTCACACTTTCGCTTAATTATTTAATTAAATTTATTTTTATTTAAAATAATTTTTTTTTATACAAAAAAGTAAGGAATTATAGTGGAGTACCGCCTCTGGAAGATGCTCTGTGAATATTCTACTTTGTAATATTCCTTTATATATTTCTTTTAACTTGCAAAATTTTTTATTACAGAAAAAAAATTAAGGGAGTGTTTTTTATAGGTATTAGTATATCTAGAGTAGATATAACTACTCGAAAACTTCAGTTTTCAGTCAGTAATGTCTGGTATCCATGAAAACAGTTTAACGTTATTGCAAATACATTATGATTATTGTTTTCACTAGCTTAATCTTCCCCCAATAAATTCCAATCGACGTATCTCATATATATATATATATATATATTTTTTTTTTTTTTTTTTTTTTTAATATGAGTAAATTGCACTATTCGCAGAACTGGTACTGTTAGTTCAGGACCATCTGCTACTTTTTTTTTTTGTACACGGAAGAATGTATGCTAATATTTTTAATTTTTATGAATTTATCGAATCAGTTCAACATAAATTTTTATAAGATTAAAAAAAAACTGACACCATAGTTGTAGGACTTTTCCATCACGTGGCTTTTTCCGATGCACAGCTTACACATACATACACTCAACCTAGTTTAAAATATTTATCATTTTATTTAAATATAATATTTTACATTTATTTAATTCAATGGTTCTAACTATAGCGCGCGCGGATACGTATTTAATTCGTACGGGTGTGGCGGAACTAGCGGCCACTTTAAAAACTTTTTTACACTTTAAATATTATTCCTTTATTTAACTCTACCGCTTACCTGTGACGACCCAACATAGCAGATGACAACAACAGCTGTACGTCAGTGCTTCACTAGCGCTCTTGTAGAGAGAGGGGGTACTATTGATGCAGTATACCCACTGACGACTAGTTTATTTAGAGAATTTTTTGTGGTGGGGGTGCGATTTTGAAAAAATATTTTTTGCAAATAATATTTTTCAATAGTCTAAGAAAAATAACAACTTAATTAGGCGAAATCTCGAGATGATGACCTTACTTTACAGGTCACCTTTCCTGTACAGCCTCACCTCCTTGACCTTTTAAGTTGAAAGTTTATTGCCATCAATACCGCAAATATAGAAATAATCTGATCAAGTTTCGTCAATATCGGTCCAGTAGTTCTGGAGATATAAGTCGTGCAATAACGAACACACACATACCAGCATACGAACACCGGGGAAATTTCCATCAGGTTTTTTTGGGTTCTTTAGGTGTCAAAACGTCAAGATCCGGTAAAAACCGCATATGCCCAAATTGGACCGATTACAATAATTTCCTTTTTAAAGCTATAGCTCTGCTATAGCGCTAGAAGGTAATGTAATAAGTTTAATTTGTAAGGGTAAACCTCATATTTATGAGTGGAAATATTTTAATTTTTAACTGAGAAAGTTTAGTATCTAGGTATCTTTCGATTAAGTCAGGGTGTTTTTTAAGTATATTATTAGGAAAATTAATGTTGTTCTTTAATGAAAAAAATTAAAATCTTATATACCATCATTTAAAATTTAATACATACTACTAATAAATGAAGGATATATTTTTTCTCCTCTTTTTTTCGTAAACCTTATGTTTCTCTAGGCTAATTGAAATCAATTCATATTATGGTTATAAGATGTTAAAAGCTGAATTAATTATTTATACTGGACAATATAACCATAATTTTGGTATACGATACCCGTCTTGTAATAGCCAACAAGTTGGAATAGATGATAAACCTTAGAATAGATGACCTTAGCAATGTTGTATGAATACTAATTCAGTACTCGGATTGTCCTTTAGTTCTGCAATGAGAATAAGGTGAGGTAAATTAATTCCCTTCTGGTGTTTCTATGACACTAATTTTGATTAAAATAGTATTTATAGATATTATTAATGAATTAAACAATACTTACTAAAATAGTTTCTATATAAAATATTGTGCAATTATTAATTTTATCTAATATACATAAAAATAAATTGTGTATATATATTTTCCAGAATAACTGTTTTTAAGTTGTGTATATGTATTTTCCAGGCATATCCTGGATAGTCTCAACCAAACTTTGTACATACATGACGTTTTTCCATATTTTTATGACATTTTCCATATTTGCAAAAAATACTGAGGATATAAGATATATCCTCAGTATTTTTTACCCCTAGTACTCCTAGTGATGTGGTGGGAAAGGGGTGATGTGTAAAAATATTCGAAAAGACCGGTGTCGAATTCATTGTTTTCGGGGTCGCTAGGCTGATTAGAGACAATCCGGATGACATTGAAGTTCATGTTTAGTCGAATAGAACGCTGTAAAACCTTCTGGAAGTATTTAGAAATTAGTAGAATTCTGTAGAACTTTATGTTGCTTGCTCAACGGTGGGTTCAACCAAGAACTTATTTATTCTTGCTCCTGGAGGGGAAACTAAAAATGTTGTTTATAATCAAGTTTTATGTTAAATTAATATTATAGTGAGTTTATGTAAGATTGTACTGTATAATAGATTTGTTCCCTTTTCCTGCCTAATTGAAGTTTGGGATAAATAAATACCCGGGTAATTAGATAATTAATTATAGTAATCGGTACACTATTATATTATTTTGTTTTTTAAAATACAAATATTTTTTTATTCTTCAGTTTCTCCTTTTCATAGTTTTTGTGATTACGTGTAACAGAAGAATGCGATTTGAAAATTATTTCAAGTAAATGTAGATATTAAATTATTTTTTCAATTCACTTTTTTTAATTAAATACTTTATATTATTTTCTTTATTTTTATAAAAAAAAAAAACGAGTTACAATATCTAAATATGTTATCAATATTTATTCAATAAAAGTATAGTTATATATTTCAAATAAATACAACCACAAGCTACACATTTCAAATGGAGTAGGTTATCTTTAAGTAAGGTTAACGCTGCTCTGGTCTGGTTTGTCAGAATTAGGAAGATACTTAATTTCTAGCGGTATATATTTCTAGAGTATTTGAGTTGATCAATGCAAAACTGTTGATGTGCTATTCCTGGGTAAGATTACCTTAATTTCTTGAGGATTTGTAAATAGGATAAGTGCTCTCTAACTGCTGGCGTCGAAGTAATCTTTTAAATGGGTTTATCTTTCTTGTTTTGTGTACCCGCTGGAGAAATTCATCCCTTTCTCATTATCCTACTTTTTTATACCCTTAGTTACTTTATCCGTTGTAGTTTTTAAAACGATTTTCCTTGATTCCAGCTGGATTCATACTAATGGTATGGGAATCCATGAATGGTATAGTAATCGTTATTGTACAGTTCGATAAAAGCAATTCTTCTTATGAATTACACGGATTTGAATACTAGATCGTGGATACCGGTGTTCTTTGGTGGTTGGGTTTCAATTAACCACACATCTCAGGAATGGTGGAACTGAGAATTTACAAGACTACACTTCATTTACACTCATACATATCATCCTCATTCATCCTCTGAGGAATTATCTAAACGGTAGTTACCGGAGGATAAACAGGAAAAAGAAAAGAAAAAGTTCTTCTTATGAACATACCTGTGGACTTTCTTTTCAATCCGATGGCTTTCAAAACATTTCCAACCATATAAAAAGCACTTAATCCCAACCATGGGATTGGACATTTTTCAGAAAATTACGGGCGCCCTTTAATAGATGCACTGCGTAATAAACATACATATATTACAATATATATAAGTCTTGTGAAAATTAATGTGAAGAAGAGTATATTTTTAAAAATAATCAAATTTATTACATATAAAGAATGTACACTGTTTATTATAGTATTTTTACTTCCTTTACTTCGTACAAGAGAGTATTGTGATCGCGAAAAATTTCGGTTTTCAGATTTCAACGAAAATATCCATTTTGACCATCCCTGATTCCATTTTGACTAGTTTCGGCGTGACGTCTGTACGTACATATGTATTTACGTACGTATGTATCTCCCATTACTCAAAAGTGATTTGCCGTAGAATGTTAAAATTTTGGATTTAAGACTGTTATAATATCTAGTTGTGCACATCCCCTTTTTATTGCAATTGACTGGACCAAAAGTGTCAAAAAAAAACCCAAAATCAAAAAACAAATTTTTGTACTTTCCTTAACTGTAGTAATCAATCCTCATTTAGAGCTTTTCATCGATATATTATAAATGGTACTTATTTTCATTGGTTACAGAGTTACTGCAAAATAAATGTTTAATTAATGAAATATTTTTATCTTTTAAGAGGAAGGCCCATCGGCTCGAATGCGACTTCATTTCCTTTTTTTAACTTTTTTTTAAAATTTAAATGTATTGATTTATTAATAATTTAATAGGCGTACAAGGAAATCATATGGTGTCCACGTCAGATTTTGTGAAACATCTGATAATTTAATATTATTGAAAATTAAAATTTAGAATCGTATTATTTTTTTTATTTATGCATTTGTTTCAGTCTATTTTAAAAAATAAATATCGCTATAAAAGCTAGTAACCTTCTCCTGTTTCGTTTTTATTTTAATTTTGTTGATGGTTACATCATAACAATTTAAAAAACATAGTATTATATAGAAAATACTTACATTTCTTTAAAGAGTTACGGAACGGAACGCAAGACTGGCGGGAGTTTCAGTATTTCTCCCTACAGATCGCAGAGCCTGGACAATGTCCCTTGATGCTGTATCTTTCTATTATCGGGCGGATTTCATCGGTTATTTAGTGGCGGTTATAAATTTTAAGTTTTATTTGTGGACGGATTTGGTAATTTGCGTTCCTATCCGTATAGACCATGGTGTAATGTATTTTCTGGTTCTGGCCGTGATAGACTAAGCTTTTGAGCCTAGTAATCCCGGCGTGATTCCCCTTTTGTCCATCCGCTGAAGTTCCTTCGGTACCAGCACCTATGGGCCAGCAGGAGTGTGCCTACCGGAGTTCTAGTTATTTGGAGGGAGAAATGCTCCCCGTTCTCCGGAGGGAGTCGTATATGCTGACTAAATGAAATTGTGGTCTCCTCGTGGGACGTTGTGGGGTATTGTCTAGCTTTTTACAGTTTTAACAAAATCTAATTGAAAAGACGGTCACTATCGCGGCCGGAATTTTCCATTTCTAGGTTGCGCGATATAGAGGCTCATAAGCCTGGTTTGTCATTTTTTGATTCTCGTACCGCCTTCTTCACGGTGGGTTAAAGACTTATAAAGGGACTTTTACTCTAATATTTAACCTAATATTTCAGGTAAGATTGTTGAATTAATAATTGTATAAATATTTAATGTTAATAAAGCCTAATATTTTAGCAATTGTGTAACTGTCAACTTTTATTAAAGAATTGGAGGATCGTATCTCAGTTTCAAATTAAATGAGTTTAGAAATGAGTGCAGGGAAAAGTGTATATGCCGGCCTCTGTGGCACGAGTGGTAGCGTCTCGGCCTTTCATCTGGGGGTCCTGGGTTCGAATCCCGGTCAGGTTTGGCATTTTCACACACGCTACAAATCATTCAGCTTCATCCTCTGAAGAATGCCTAAAACGGTTGATCCGGAGGTTAAATAAAATTTTTTTTTTTAAATGTGTATATGTAATTTAATAGGCGTACAAGGAAGTCATATAGTGTCCACATCAGAATTTTTAGAATTTATGCCTCCTCGCTCTTTAATAACCATTTTAATTCTTTTACGCATTGAACCTATAAGTATTTTTTACACATTTCTTTAATTTATTGATCGTGAACAACACCTTTATCACTGCATAAATCATCATTTCTTTGGTATTGCAATTCATTTTTCTCAGTCTTTTCTTCGCAATTGCCCGTAAATTTTCAACCGGGTTCAGGTCTGGTGAATTTCCAAATCCAACCAATGAATCTCTTTTTGAGATATGAAAAGCTTAACTTTCATTGTCAAATGGCAGGGGGCCAAATTTTGTTGAAAAACAGCGTTACGACTCGAAATAATTTTTTTAAGTTCTGATTGAGCCCTATTTTCTAATAATGGGATGTACTTTTCACTGTTCATCATCACAGAGATGGGTACTAAGGTTTTAGGTCTAATGTCACTGAAAAATCCCCAAAACATCTTTAAAGAACAACTGTATATACTGGATTTGAATACTAGATCGTGGATACCGGTGTTCTTTGGTGGTTGGGTTTCAATTAACCACATTTCAGGAATGTTGACCTGAGAGTGTACAAGAGTACACTTCATTTACATTCATAACTATTATCCTCTGAAGTAATACCAAGGCTGGCCGTAGGTGGTCGGTATCGTAGGTAACTGCCTACGGTGGCAAAATTTAGGAGCGGTATGCCGCCTGAACTTGAACGCAAACAAATAAACGCAACCCACAAAAATATATTTCGATTACTTGAATCTTGAAAATAATATTATTTACTATTTATTAGTACAATAATATTATTGTACTGGTTTCGTTTATTGTTTTAAAAGTATATTAAAATTATCTCTGAAAATAGTAGGTACTAGTTTTAGTTTGTATGTTCGTTGTCGTTAGCTCGTTAAAAACAAAATTTACTGTTTTTCAATAAAATAATTTTCTGTAAATCTGTATTAGTGTAATTTTCTTAATTTAATTATATATAATCTTTCTCGTTAACATGGTTATTTTATAATTTTATAATTTTGTTTTTTTTAATTTTAAATATTTTTGAAGCTTGGGGGCGGCATTTTTTGAGTTTTCCTACGGCGCCAAAAACGCTATAGCTGGCTCTCAGTAATACCTTACTCGGTTCCGGAGAAAAAAGAAAGTATGAATAGGTTTGGAGGTAATTCATCTTATTAATTCAAACCTGTTTTAATTTGGATTAGTTTGCTTATTTCTCTCGTACTTTAGAAATTGTGTCCGTTAGAATTAACTTAATTAAATTTAGTGTCTTCTGGACAACTCCTTATTCTGTATCTTGAACGTGTCTATTCACGGAAATAAGCGTTTTGGTGAAGTCTAAAGTTTACAAGTAACACAAAGATTGACTTTCATGCGTGTTTATTTTTCAAGAGCTCTGTTCATTTTATTACAAACAGATTTAATTACCTTAGATAATATTTAATTGTTATTAAGAAAATAAAACTGATAAACCATTCTTTGATGAAAAAAAACTAGGCGTATTTATTTTATTACAAAACACATTTAAAGATGTAGTTATTTTATTGCTAAGGTACATAGCACATTTAAGAAACGTTCGGTTTTTACTTTTACAACGACCGTTGATACATTGTTTTAACCATAAAAAATGCAATAAATGGATATAATGAAAAGTAAGAGAATAGAGTTAAGAGTGATAGGAGAGCGGGAAGAATAGAAGTAAAAGGAATGTTATTATACCGCTACGTTAACTAGGGTTGGTTTCGTTGCTATTCTTAAAATATATAGCCGTCTTATAGATACCTAACCTTATATATGACCACACCCACCTGCTTGTTTGCAAACAAAACAAATAGACGAATTAATGAACGAGCAAATAGAAAGACGTTTTTATGACTTGTTTTTTCTTTGACCATAACTCCTGACAACAAAACTGATCAGCACAGGGTTAAGAGCCTTTACTTCCCTTTTAACCTTACTATTTGTGTAACCACTTTATCGTCGAGGAAAACCCCTTAAATTATATTATGATATATTATTTACTAAAAACTCCCTAGATCGGATAAGAAAATTTAATTTATCAATAAATAACTCGATAGTTTACGACGCAAATTATATTTGTATATCAAATAAAAAGATAGCCGTAACTAAATTTATAATATGAGCTGAAAATAACAGGACATTATTTCCGGTTCACAGTTACTCTTTAAAAATTTTTCCACCTTAAAAAATGAATGATGTATTCTTTTTATTTTTTATTTTAATTCACAAAATTTATCTATAAAATATCCGTCGTAAGTAAATAAATCAGAACGTAATACTTTTGCTGTTAGGGTAAAACCTACGTTTGAAATTTCGATAAATGTTCCTTTCTAATTGATCTATCTTTATTTTAATTTTTATTTTAATAAAAATATTCTTTTTCTTAGAAAATTTGTGTAGACTTTGTAAAAAAAGTCTTTCAAATTTTATTTTGTTTCTTCACTGTAATATTTTACTAAAATATAGGTATCCTAACCAAATAAATCACAAAATCGTTGCAAACAGAAAATGATTTTATTCTCCATGTTTAAAGTATATAAAGAATATCTTTATTACTAAATAAAATTCTCTGGTCCATCTTGCAGTAGAAAAAAGAACCGTATACGCAGCACATCCTGAATAAGCCACTCCAGTTAAGATTGATTCAGCGACAAATTATGGCCCGTAAACTTGCCGTCGGGATGTCGCATATTTGTAGCATGTTTGGCCATTTTCTACGCAACAGAAATTCAACTTCACCCAATATTGTTGTACTGCCCAAAGTACATGTATCGGGAACATAATCATTATCGGTTTCTGTGGAGAAACCAGCTTCTTTAAACGCATTTTTAATATAGTTATTTGTAATCTGTTTGTACGATGAAGAGAGTCACGTTAGTGCATCCAGAACAGTTATACGTCAGTACTTGAACAGATGAACATGAATCCATAAAGGCAACTAGCGACTGCAGAATGTGTTTCCGATAATGAATTTTTATTATTTAATAACCCCCTGATCCATCAGTTGAATTAAACTAGTTGTGTTTGAAGGAAAAAACACAAGTTTCATGTTAGAATAATTTCCATGAGGGTGACATTGTTTAAAAACAGTAGAATATTTATATTTTCACTAACCATTTTTTCATTTAAATTATATAGTCATTTTTCCATTATTTTAGACGTCATCCAAGACTTTTTATTTGCGTACCATTCCAGTGGTAACTAAACGACATTTTTGAAACAGTGAAGCTTCCAAGATTTACCTATCAACAATGATTTAAACAACGAGCCATCGCAAAACCGCACACCAGAACAGTCTTTCTTTGGATTTTTTGACTCCAATACACTTTTCATTTTTGAAACACAATATTTTGTTCGATAAAACTCGAAAAAATAAACCGGTTTTCATCGCAATTACCGATATTTTTTGTTTCGTAAGCTGCGGTTATCTCTTTTAATTTTATTTTTCCAGTCGATAACTATTTCTTGTGTCTACATTTTTAGCCTCGCCTGAGAGTTGGTTGTTAGATAAACAACAGTACCGTATTATTATAATAATCATTTCTACTGGATTTATAATTTGCAAATCGTGGGAATGTACAATTTTTTTTTAATTTCCTTTCCGTCTTATGGGACAAAATTAATACGGAAAATAAAAAGTAAAATCTGTCTTTCCTTTTTGTTTCCGTATTGCGGAGTTAATTAATCTCTTAAAGAGATTAATTTTTGTTTCCCTATTGATTTTCATTGTTTACCTAAACTTTGTTGATTCCTTTACATTATTAGGTAATAAATTGTACACCTTCGGAGCCACAAATGAATAAAAATGTCTATTCTGTTCCAGTTTTGGCCTAGGTAACACAAATTTGTTATTTTTACTTAAAGTACTCTTGACATATGTGTGCGTTATTCCTATAAATACATATTACACCTTTTATAAACAAAAATTAAGACTATAAACATATAAATATTTTAAGGGCAATATATTAACTTTTTAAAAAATTGGAAAAAATTCGCTAAATCTACTTTTATTTGAATCATTCTAATTATTTTTTTGTGCCACCAATAATGACTTATATTAAAAAAATACGTTAACAAGTTATTTGATTCTATCAAAGATTACATCTTTAGCAACTTTTTAGTACAGATATTCTTTAAGAAATAAAATTTTTATATACTTGAAATTATTTATTTTTTTATGTTATTTATATGTTCTTTTCAACATAGATTTACATCTAAAATTACTCCCAGATACTTAACAGTAATTTCTTGCTGTATAGTTAATTTATGATTGTATTATAGTTTAAATTGTAATATTTATGCCTTATAACATTTCTAGCAGACATTTTAATTGAAAAATTATATAATTTGTCTTCATTACATTTAAACTTAAGCCGTTGTTTGATAAACCACCACCTAATTCTCATAACGGTTAGATTTATAAATTTTAATTAAAACCTCGAAATTTTCTTAATGAATTATTTCTTAGAATTTATGGTCATATTTTACGTATAGATATAGGTAAACTACATATATTTTTTATAATTTCTTTTATGAATTGGGGAACATGAAAAGTTTAAATATGTTTAATTATTTTCAAAACAACACAAGCTTACACAAAATTATAGTAATTTTGTAATTTGCCTGATCTGGACTCAGACCCAAAACCTTTTGGATAAAAGGGAGAGACGCGACGGACTTCGGATATTTTAACTATTTTTTAATGACCTTACCGTACATCCTTGTACATTTCAACAAACTAATTTTTGTATTAGAAATCAAAAAAATATGTCAATGTTAGAAAAATGTGATCATGAATTTTCTCATAATTAATGAAACAATGTTTTAAATTAGAATATTTAATCTATTGTACGTAGTATATAAAAATAAAATTATAATTTGTAACATATAACAAAAAATAGACTCGTATTATTAAAAATAAGACAGAATAAATATATTCTTACTAAATTTCAGAAGAACGTGTAGATTGGTGAAAACTTTTAGTATTAGTTGGTAGTAGCTGTTTTTGTTGTTTAAGTTTCCGCATTAGAGGATGTCTAAGTGCCATATAACTTGGAGGGCAACTTTTTTATAGTACTGTATCTTGAAAAACAAAAATAGTAGAAAAAATTTAATTTAACCATTAGATTTACCAATCCCTTCAATCTAAAATGTGTAATCGATACTTGTGTATCGTTTTAAGTTTTATTTTTATTGACATGAAAATAAAAAAAAAAACATGGTTTTTCAGAGAATTTTTGGCAAAATGAATTTTATATAGCTATTAAAAAATTATTCGACGGCTATAAAAATTTTATATTTTATTACGTCATTCATCTAACTCTTAATTATAATTCTGCCGTGTACCACTTCAGTTAAACGATCTTTAAATCACCTATGATGTTTTTTATATAAAGAAAAATCTCATTCCAGGATGTGAAGGACATTTTGAGATTAATTTAATGTCGTTAGAATTGTCAGCGCAAATTGAATCCGCAAATTGAATCCAAATTGAATCAGCGCAAATTAAGAGTTTAAAATAAAAATGATCGAAACACGTGAAGGACGTAGAAAATAGATTTGGAACTATTTTGTGATTAAATGACGCGCCTCAAACAGCAATTTTCTGGTTCAGATATTCAACGGAATACAATACTAAAATATCATGCCATCTTTTTTTAGAAATCACAGTTCGTTTATTTACAATCGGTTCCAAGAAGGAACCATTAGTAAATAAAATCAAAATAAACACTTGTGGTGTGTTTTTCAACGAATCCCCTCAGTAAAACATACATACATAAGGCAATAGTTCATTTGCATAAAAATACTTGCACTGATTTACTCTATAAAATCTGTACAAGAGTCATCAAATTCCTCCAGCTCCAGTACGTAATGATCCTCTCAGTTATGGTCGATCTGAGAATGTACAAAACTACACTTCATTTGCACTCATATATATCATCCTCATTCATCCTCTGAATTAATACCTTACGTTGGTTCTGGAGGCTAAACAGAAAAAAGAAAAGATCGTGGATACCGGTGTTCTTTGGTGGTTGGATTTCAATTAACCACACATCTCAGAAATTATCGACCTGAGATTGTACAAGGCTACACTTCATTTACAATCATACATATCACCCTCATTCATAAAAAATTTAATACCTTACGGTGGTTTCAGAGGCTAAACAGAAAAAAGGAAATATCATGGTTACCGGTGTTCTTTGGTGGTTGGGTTTCAATCAACAAATCTCAGGAATTGTCGACCTGAGATTGTACAACACTACAATTCATTTACATTCATACTATCATCCTTACGAGGTCCCGCACGTGAAAGCATATGAGTCGCCAGACATCCTCAATGTTGTCTAGGAAGTTTAACGCTAGATAGTTCATATGATTACCTAACTGTTATTTGTAATTTGAACTGAATAGTTTGATTTCCTCGCGAACATAAGGCATTTCCAGATAGTTTTGAATTTTTTTCGTTCCGTGCAAACCACAGCGTTTCTTTAATGATTCTCGCCAACTTACTCTGGAAGCGTTGTATAACTTCAACTTTGTACTTGCTTATCGTGGCCTGTAGCTGTAAATCATATGTTCAAATGTATTTCAGAATGACCTTGTATATTAAAAGTTTGTAGAACAGCGACAAATGTGAATTCCTGCTTATTAATGACCAATAAAGCTCTTTAAACCTAATGTTTAGCTGTTTTTTTTTTCTTTTCTTTCATATGGTTCTTCCATGTGAAGAGACGATCAGGGTGGAATCCAAGCTACCGTATTTGGTCAGAATGGAAGTGAAGACGCAGTCTAGGTTGTACCGGGGACAGTCACTCCTTAATGCAAACGGGACGTGACTCGATTTATTGTTATTTAATTTTATTCTCCACTTTGTTTGCCACTCGCCGATCAGGTGTAGCGCCGATTGACAAATTTGTGAACTAGTAATAGTAATACTGTATTTTACGGTTTACTACCAAGTTATATAACTGTAAGTGTATATAATTTTTATAGCGCTATTACTCTATTGGCGAATTCTCAGTTTAGTTCTGTCCAATTTCACAGCTCATTTTTCTGTATATAAGCATTATAATTTTTATCGCAATAAATCTTGTTTATGTCGAGTAATAAATCATTTGAAGAGCTACAAATTATATTTACCATTATATTTAAATCATTAAATTTTATCTTATTTTAACTGTAATTTTTAAATCTCATGTTAAGGTAAAATATAAATTAAAAAAAAAATACGCTTTAAATCACATCACTTTATAGAATATTTTACGAATGGAATTACGGTAGATAGTTTTATTTTAGAATATATGTTATACGTATTGGATTTCTTCCAATATGAGGTGAACGACACGAAAGGGAGCTTTTAGAAGTTAATATTACATGCTGGAAATTTGCCCACAAAAAGGAAAATATATTTTCTAAAAGGATGAAAATCTAATCAAAATTAGGTCATTCACTCAGCTTAACTTTGATAATATACTAGATACTGGAAATTGGTCTCATGCGTTTTTATAACAAACGCAGTAAAACGAAGCAGTAAAGTTTTTGAATATATGTACATATAAACGACTGAAATATAAGAAATAAAAAGTTGATTCATGACAATGCAGGATTTATATTGTTTACCACACCGTTTAAACTCAAGAAATATTTATAGTTGTTTTATAGACTATGATTACGTGCTGTAACACCGTATTCTAAACGTATATTTATTTTTGCTATAAAGATTTTTTCCTTCTGAATTCATGTAAAGTAACATATTTTATTTTTATTTAAAATACTTTCCGAATTTACTTTTACGGCAGTATATCGGAGTATAGCCATCTCTGCAAAAATTGTACTTCATATTTTTACCAAACATAAGAAAGGAAGTTTAAAACGAAAGTCCATTTTTCGAAAACAGATGGTTTCGGAGGGTTCTCTAAAAAAAATCTACTTTTTATTATTGTTTTTTGGTTTCATCTAATTCTTTAACCTCTTCACCGATTTATGTATTTTATATTCTAATAATTATTAAGGATTCATGTTTAGACTTACAACTGTAAATTTCTTTTTCAGAGCTAATTATACAAAACGTTGATTTTGACGTGAAACGTCTTTAAAATCACACCGAAACTTACGGGTACCAGAACAGAAATTTGTTGTGTAACAAAAAGTTCTATATCGTCCTGCCTTAATAACTCCCTAACTATTGGTCTCAAAGACATAAATATGGTATCATTTTATAAACTGACATGTTCAGCTCGCCGATTCTACTTGGAGTTCGTCACTGCCACTGGCGAACGGGTTGGCGCGGAAGAGACACAGGGCGCAGATCGGTGAAAACTGGCGCTCTCGCTCATTTCCATTCAGTATACCTCACGACTTAGACGTAATAGCTTGGTGATTCGTGTGCTTGTGTTTAGAGTTTGTCAAGATAGATGGTATTAAGTAATAATAAGTGTATTTTGGACTATATTTATGGGTAAAATTAAATTATACATGAAAAACGTATAAAAATTCAATACGTTAGCCTCAGTCCGCGCAAAAGCCAGCCGGGAATATAAATTATGCATATCGTTTGAAAGGGGTGGTTATGGACCACGCACAGGTACCCCGATGTCCGGTGACGAGCGAACGAGCCTGTTTTGGTAGCATTGCAAAGATGGCACGGCGCAGTCAGTGAACGACGCCGACGGCGCGAGCACCTCTACTGCTGCTTATTACGTCTTATGTCTCTTACGTCTCATATCACAGACCGATGTTGAATAAAACTGTCGTCGAATATTAGTTGAAATAAATATCATGTCCCATTTAGTGTTTGTTTTATGTTTAAATTTAGTACGCAGTCAATGTAGTGTTTTTATTTCAATCTAATACACTGAAAGTGACTCGCTGACATAAAGACAGACCAATTTATCTGTAGAGTTGTCCAAATGAAGGAAATAAAATTTTCCATTGGAAACTTTCAGTTTTGTTAAAAAAAAATACGATGGTGGCTCTCCCTTTAACTCCACAGATAAGTTGGTTAGTATGTAGCTCGGAGGAAATTTATCCAAGATCTGTAACGTTTCACATTATACAAACGGCAGTGCGCTCCGACACAGCCCCAAGTGATTTTTTAAAGTTACTTTTTAATTTCATTAAAGTAGATATTGCGTAGTAAATACCTAAAAATCTTTATTAAAGTTGAGAAACCAGTCATAATAATTTAGATATTTCGATTTTTCTGTTAAGTTGTTGCAGAGTCGTTATAAATAAGGTTCCAAATATAAACAGTGAAAAATCTTACGAAAAATTTGTACTTTAAACTACTTTGTTGAGATAACTTACGTTCAGATTTTTTGGGACAGAAATTCTTCTATGAATATCTTCTATGCCTCTGGAGTCTTAACGAAAGATCACTTAGTACGTTTTGAGTTTAAAATCAACCAGTTGTACACAAATTTTTTTAACCATATCATGTAAGATAATTTTTTCTGTGATACTGGAATTCGGAAATTTTTCGCAAATACATTTTACACGATTTCTTTAAAGGTTTCCATTACGGCTACCCGTTCTTTGATCGAATAAGCCATTTCAGTTTAACATGACTGGATGAAACTATGTTGCACTGAATCGTGAATAATTTTCAACAGACGAGAGTAGTAACATACACAACCATTAATGATAGCAGCGTTAAAGTTGATACTCAGATAACTGGTTTGAACAGGTTCGGTTCAGTTTTAAGTTGCTCACCCGTTGTAAACATTAAACGTATTTTTATTGTTTACGTAAGATATTAATAATAAAAACTATAATTTCCAATCAACAATCAATCTAATTTCAGAAAATTATTTATTCTCAGTTCGTACTTGTACATAATAAAACCTTAAATTTAATACTAATATCATTACTATTATTTTTATCGATCTCCGCGGCGTGGCGGAATAATAACATCACTATTTTTCATTTCGAAGACTCTGGGTTCAAATCCTGGTTAGCCATAGCATTGTTATGTTTCAAAGTTCATTACTATGTATCACTAACTGTTACTGGACATCAGATTTTCCCTATATAAATAAATGAAAGTAAGTCTTTGGTAAAGAGTATATTATGATAAATTATGACCACGATAAAATTGGAAATTTATAAAATTGAATATATTGTTAAAATATATGGTAGGGGGATATAATGAATAATTACGAAATAAAATACGATTGTATAATAAAATATATAAATTTATTAAACCACTAGATAGTAAAATTTATATTAAGAGTAAAAGCAACGTGGTCAATCACGTGTTACTCTTTATATATTAATCAATGCATATCTAATCAGAGCATTATTTTCCTTATTAAAATTTATTTCACCCTCTATAATTAAAAAACAAAGAATATTTTAAAAATTGACAATGACATTGCTAAAGTTTCTTGATATTTGAATAGAGTTTAATTTAATACCCTCTTTGATTAATAAAGTTTATTATTCTTTTTAATTATCTTTTAATTCACGCGCTTTCCTACATAAGAAGTAAAAATAAAAGTATTTTGTAATATAAGGGCAACGAAATTATCGTACCTCCCTATTATTAATATTATCTCAATGAAAAACTTTAAAAGTTCGGTTAGCCTGTAAGGCCAACCGAACTTTTAAAGTTCGCCTGTAAGGCGAAGATAGATTGCTGAACAGGCGATTGGCTTCTTGCTAAGTACGAATCCTGACGGGGTACATTATCTCCTACATTGTACTATTACCAGCTTCAACTCTACTTTAAATAATCCAACTGGAACTACTAAGATTAAATATTTGTTACACGTTTTGAGTTTTGACAAGTGAAACAACGTGGTCGAGATTCACGATGTTCGAATGATGCCGTTGTGTTTTCGTACGTTTACAACGAAGAGTAATATCGAACGATAATTTACAGAAAAGGTGATAATGTAGTATTACCCGGAAATACATTATTTGATCGTTATTAATTTAATATAAATTTGGGTACTCCTTTATCGCTACCTACTGCAGTCGAGTTAAAAACGCTTTTTTATAATTTCCTGGAATTTGAAGGGAGATTTCACTTACGCACCAGTAAAACATTATAAAATTCAAAAAATTCAACTTTTTATGAAGGTGTTAATCGTAGAAAGTTTTTTTTTTTTTTTTTAAATACGTTACGTACAATATTTTAACTATTTGAACAAAACGTTCTTTTTTTTTGTTTGACTAAGCGGTACGAGCTCATATTTTAGCTAGACCTTTAGGGTGTTTGTATGTTTCAATTGTTTTTTCTTCGTTACAGTTTGAAACCAAAAATGGTTATAACGTTTACAAACAAACCATTGAAACCATTTCAATGATTTTACCATTTTAATGGTTTTACCTTCGTTATCATTTTCTTGAAAATATTCTTTTTCAATTTTTTTACCTCCCTTAAAGATCTCTTGTTATTTTTCGGAATGACATATGAAATTGAATATATTGTTAAAATACACGACTGGGATATAATTCATAAGCAAGAAATAAAATACGAGTATATAATAAAAGGGTATAAATTTATTAAAAAAGCTGGTAAAATTTATATTGTAAAAGCAACGCGGTCGTGAGTGACCGCTTTGCGATTTTTTTCATAATTTTCCTAATACTTTTTTCATAATGCGATTTTTCATAATATTTTCCTCTTTAAAATACGACTAGCATGTTGAGAAAAACGTCAACGTTAGCTACCACTTATTCATTACTTGACAGATGTTCTTTACATATATTCATTTGTAAGTATGAACTTTACTGTAGTTAAAATTAAAAAAAAAAAAAAAATTATTTTGATTATATTCTAAAAGTACAGACGTGATACAATGTAGAGTAATCCGTTCTTTTAATAACAGCTTAACAAACATTGACTAGAACGTGTTGCTAGTGCTGCCAATGTGGCATCTCATTGCCGTTTTTAGTTTTTGCAAAGACAATAATATAATTGTACTTATATAATGCACTATCACATTTCCTACAAGTATTTTAATAATAATATAATCTAGTAGTGAAAATAAACGAGTTCTATTGTTCATAGAAATACGCTTTAAATTTACTCATTGTCCATTGAATAATATTTGAAAAATATTTCTCATTTGATAACCTATCGCTGATAATTTTTTTTTTAAGATTATTAAATCGATTGCTTGAAATAAAAAAAGTTAGAACAATCCATATATATATATATATATATATGAATTCAATATACATAATGAATTCAATGAATTCCTATGCCAAGTGAACTAATGTATTTTAATTTATATTATAAAACAATCTAACTTGTCTATTCGAATAATAATAATAATAAATTAATTCACCATTATTTATTATTCATTGGAGGCGTAAAATAAGCAAACCCTTTTAAGTAAAGGGAATATAGTTTACCTTAACCAAGCTATTAATTTTCCTCGCGTCAACGTAACATAGCTGAAATGAAAACAACCAGCAGTCATACTTATAACGATATATTATTCATGGCTATATTATATTCTAATTACGTGCATTTTAAATCATATTTATAAATTAATTACCCACAATATATAGGCTTAAATAACTATAATTATGGATAAATATAACATTTGATTCTAAATTATATATTTATATTTTAAAAATATTTAAAAAAATTATTTTATTTTTCATTTATTATAACGTATCAATAAACATACGAACATTTTCCCTCCATCTGATTCATTTTTGGGCCCATATTTAACACTGCTCCTCCATTACATGTTATACATTAGTAACCAAAGTCGTCTGTGTATCACATTGAATGGGGTACCATTAAATTAAATACTTTAAATATTTTATATGTTTTATTAGCATCCCCCATTGCAACTTCGCCCGCGCTATTTGATTACTTGCGTTTCTCTTCGCGATCAGAGCATGTATAGCCAGTCAGGTCTCTGCCCCTGGACACACTTGTTTTCATTAAATTCATGCTTGTGATAATAATAATCATAAATAAAAAAAAGCTGACAACTTGTAGGACTTTCCCGACATGGAGAAGCCTACAACTGCGTTCCGGGAAAGTCCTACAACTTTTAGTTGTTTCTGATGCACGTCTTACAAATAACTTAATTTAAAATATTTATTATTTTATTTAAATATAATATTTTTTCGTTTATTTAAGTCAGTGATTTTAACTAAACCGCGCGCGCATACCGTTTTTAATTTACGCGGATGTGGCAATCCTAGCGGCGACGGTGTGCACTAACTAAACTAATGCAATTTCAAACTTACATCGAACAAATTTTGCTTGTACGACCATTTGAGTGGTGTAGCCGCAAGGCTTAAAGCACCAGTCACTAAATTAAACGGGCGTTCGAGTTCGAAATCCATCGAGACGAGTTACTTTTTTACAGTTTAAATATTATTCATTTATTTAATTTTACCGCTCACGTGACGTCACAACATAGCAGGTGACTACAACAAGATCGTGGATACTACAACTACAACTACAACTAGATCGACTTGAATACTAGATCGTGGATACCGGTGTTCTTTGGTGGTTGGGTTTCAATTAACCAAACATCTCAGGAATGGTCGAACTAAGAATGTACAAGACTACACTTCATTTACACTCATACATATCATCCTCATTCATCCTCTGAAGAATTATCGAAACGGTAGTTACCGGAGGCTAAACAGGAAAAAGAGAGAAAGAGAGAGGCGACTACAACTGTACGTTAGTGCTACACTAGTGCTTATGGTGACAGGGGTACTATTAATGTAGTATACCCACTTAGCCAATAGTTTAGAAAATTTTTTTTGGGGTTGGAGTGTGATTTTGCAACACATTTTTTGCAAAATTATTATTTTTTAATTGTTAACAAATCTGCCTAAGAAAGGTAAGGTAAGGTAAATTAGATGAAATCACGAGATATTGAGTATGACCTTGCTGTGCAGCCTCATCCCCTTGACTGTTTTAGTTGAAAATTTAATGACGTTAATGTCTCATATATAGACGTAATCTGACCAAGTTTGGTCGAATTCGATACAGTAGTTCTGGAGATATAAGGTGATTTAGAGATCAACACACACACGCATACATACAAACATTAACCTCCGGAAGTTTTCCTTTCGAATATGCCCAAATTGAACCGATTAGAATACTTTCCCTTCTAGCGCTATAGCTCTGCTATATCGTTAGACGGGAAAGTAAAGCCTTTTCAATTTATAAAAACTATCAGCTTATTTTAAATTTTACAGACCAACAGTTTAGTCAATACAGGATTCACTAATTTGTTTTTAGATTCCCTGTCGCGGCTTTGCACGCGAAATATTTAAGCAGAATTACAAATATAAATTACCATCACAACGAGATCTAGTAATAGTCTCCTAAAAAATTGATTCAAAGCGGTCACATAAAACGGCAAAAATGTATAAAAACATTTTATGTTTTTGTACTTCTTAAAATATTAAAACCAAAAAACTCGGAAAGTTTTTTACATTTTTATCTCAAGAGAATTTGCAAGCTGAAATCGAGTTAATATTTCGTTTATTTTTGGAAATGGAGTAAATTTGCAATAAAATAGTAAAGTGTAAATTTGCTAGAAATGTTTTTGTTTTTCCTCACCACCATTCAGGGTCAAATTTTAAAAAATTTAGATATTTTTTTAGATATTCACATGAAGATTACACACATAAAAAATCAATTGATGTCTACATTTGTTACCAAGAAATACAAAAATTGGTCAATTTAATTTTTACTTCAGTTCAACTGTTTAAACTCGGAATTTCAAAAAATCTTAACGTGCACTTAAACCATAAGAAGAAAATGTGTACAAATAGAAACAATCCAATCGGAAACAAAAAACAAAAATAAGTAGAAATTAGTCCGGTAAATAATAAAACTCAGAGTAATCAATGTTTACTTTATTTGGTAAATTTTCAAATTACTCTTTTGACGATCCAATTGTTTTATGATGATAAAAATAAAATAAAACATGATTATACTACTAAGTTTAATTGCATATTCATTACTTCGTTTATGGTCTATAAAATTTTAAATGTTTTCACAGATACCACATAAATAAAGAGCTACATTAAACTGTTATTAAAATAAATATGAAAACAAGTTTTGCTGCAAAAACTGTTTACTTAACCTTATGACCGTCTTAATTGTCAAACAATCGCCGCCAGATGAATACAACAGAAATATATATACGTAGAAAAGTAAAGAAATAAAAATAAATAAATAAATAATAATCAATATTATCAAATAAATAATACTTATGAAATATTATAAAATAAGTATTTTTAAGACGGTATTTTTTTGTTATGAAAAAGAGCATCAATAGCTATGATGATTAGCCCGTTGAAAATTTGTAGCGTATGAAAAAATGCCATGCCTAACCGGGATTCGAACCCGGTACCTCAGCAAGAAATGTCGAAACGTTAACTACTTAGTTTAAGAATAAAACGTAATTTTTTATTTCAATTTTATTTTTAATTCTTACTTTAAAATTTCAGCTATATCCATTTGTTTTATACTATTTATTTGTCATTAAATATTTATTATTATTTTTATTAATTTTTTTAACGGTTTTAGAACATAGTATTAATATAGAGGTATAGAGATGTTGTCAAATTTTCGTAAAGACAAAAAAAATTTAACCCAATATTTTACTTTGAAAATTAACACATTTGATAGATGAAATTATCAGTGATCATCAGCGTTGATTTCAAAGAAATAGATTCATGATGAATATTGGAACTCACTATCAAACATATTTTGCAAAAGAAATTTGATTGCAATCAGTAAATTCATCAGCTACCCACCAGGATGGTCTAGTGATGAACTCAAATCAAGTGATTGTGAAGTCTCTAGAGTTTTAAGGTTCAAATCCTAATAAACGCAGTTACTCTTATATGGATTTGAATAATAGATCGTGGATACCGGTGTTCTTTGGTGGTTGGGTTTCAATTAACCACACGTCTCAGGAACGGTCAACTTGAGACTATACAAAACTACACTTTATTTACATTCATAGATATCATCCTCATTCATCCTATGAAGTGATACGTTACGGTGGTTCGGGAGGCTAAACAGAAAAAGAGAAATTCATCAGCTATTTGTAGATCTCAAAAGACTCTTAAGATTCCGTTAGAAGAGATAATCAATATGACATATTTCCAGGATAATACCTAACTCAATTTGATATTTCCAGGATATTAGTTAGGGTGATCCAACTTTCCGTGGATAGATTTAAGGGTAGAGTTCATGAGGGGAATCAATTATAGGATGATTTTGTAATTTGTAATTGGCTGAATCATAGAGTTTGGCTCTTCTCTTTTCTGTTATTTAATTTTGCGTTAGAATCAGAAAAATAGTGTGGTCGAGTGAAGGTTAATTTTGAACGGAAACACCCACATATTAAGTTATGCAAACAATCTGTTTGTAATAAACGTAGAAATGTAATAAACGTAACATAGAAATATAAGCAGTGCAGGAAGTGCTACAAATTTGAGCTGTGTAGCTTATATTCGATTTCGGATATAGAGTAAACTGGCTGTGATACGTCACTCGAATGGGGAACTAAAGGGTAGGTGTTAGAATTTACCGCTGAGAAAAGACCTTTGGGTAGACCCAGGTGATGTTGGAAGATAATATTAGGTTTAATATAAAGAAAATCTGGTGTAGGGACCGCGATTGGATCGGGTTGACTCGAGATACGGAGAACTGGCGGACCTGTGTTAGTACGGCTATCCTGAGGGGCCATGGAGGAGATAAATAATCTTTCTTTCCAACTTATACATTACGATTTATGTAAAAATAAATGCAGAAAAGTTGATAATACATATAGGGTGTATGTAAATAACATTGTTTAAAACTGAAACGTTTAATAAAATACAAGCAAAAAAACTTTTTTTAGATCTGCTAGTATTAAAAGGGAAGACTACATAATTATAATAAAAAGTTAAGACGATGATAATCCTAAGCATAGCGATCTTAATTTTAAGGATCTACAGTAAAAGGTAAAATTTTTTGTTCATTATTTACTAATGGTAAATACATTTTGTTAATTCATCCAGATAAACTGATTGAAAAATATCATTACAAATTTTAACGTAAGAAATGAATTTTTTTCAGTTTTTATTTTTACGAACCTAAATATTAAGTAATGAAACAATTCATCAAAAAGAAAAATAAATTATTAAAATTAAAAGAACGTATAAATCACTGAACTATAGCGTTAAAAAAAATATCTTGGCTTTTTTTTTGACATAATGTTAACCAATACCATAACATCATAACTTTGATAGGTCATGTTTTTCTTCTTTTTAGGTTATAATTCTTATTAATTAGAAATCCTTATTGTATATTTATTTCCTTGTACGAAGTAAAGGAAGTATTGTGATCGCAAAAAATTTCGGTTTTCTCCATTTCAACGAAATTATCCATTTTGACCGTCCCTGAATCCATTTTGACTAGTTTCAGCGTGACGTCTGTACGTAGGTATATTGAGTTCGCATAACTCAAAAACGATTAGCCGTAGGATGTTGAAATTTTTGATTTCGGACTGTTATAACATCTAGTTGTGAATCTCCTCTTTTGATTACAATCGACTGGACCAAAAGTGTCTTAAAAGTCCAAAATTAAAAAAATGGATTTTGGACTTATTCGTGACTGCAGTAATAAGTTCTCATTGAGATTTTTTCAAAGATATAACATAAGTGATACTTATTTTCATTGGTTCAGAGTTAAATTAGCCAAATTAAATTTTAAATAATGAAATATTTGGATCTTACAAGGAGAAGTCATATCGATTGGAATCAGACGTCATCACTTTTTTTTTTTACTTAAATATATTGATTTATTAATTTTCAACTTATGTCTATTAAAAAAATTTACGATAAATAATAATTCAATAATAACAATTTAAAAAAAAAAAATATCGGAGGTTATTAATGAAATAAAATTTTATGTACTTCCCGTTTTTTTTTTTTAAAAATGTGTATTTGTAATTTAATAGGCGTACATTCGTGTGGTTTTAACTACAGATTTTTTTTTAATTTAGTATTTCAAGGGTTTATGACAATATTTAGAGTGTTGTAATACTTTTTAGTGTGTAATACTTTCAAAACATCATTTTTTCTTAAAATATTCGTGATTATTAAATTTGTCTTAAAAGATAGATTTCTCATGTCTAATTATTATTTTTCTTTACTAGTTAGGATTCTTTTAGATCTGTTTTAAGCCCAGATCAACATAACACTTTTCTGGAACGCAATAAGGTATATAATCGTAGACGACTTCATTCCAATCACAAAAATATTCAAAAATAAAACAACGAACAAAGATCAGCAATTATTTTCATAAAATTTAATTTTAAAAAATGCAACTATTGTAATTATTCTAGTCTTACGACCGGTAGACTTCAATTATTGTAAATATAACAGCACACTAATTAGAGTTACTTATCAAATATATTATTCAAGGTGACTGATATCCATGGAAACATATCTTTCATATTGTATAGAACTCAAAGGTTCAGCAAATTGTACGGTTTCATAAGACGAAAACCTTCTCCGTCCTTAAATCTAAATGTCATAGTATGCAAACGACTAATCATATCTGATTGAATTTGCGGCAGCACAGCTGCACGTACGTTCATTATTCCGTGTTAAACATCATTAAATTATATCAATGAAAATTTCTAGGAGACATGAAATATGCAGTATTAGATAATAAATCAGAACTACATTAAGACTTACACCTTAACCTTTTCAGCACTCGATTATTATTAAAAAAAAAAAAAATCTTTCATATTGTTTTAAACTAAAATTGGACAAAGATCTATTACGAACTCCTAAAAAAAATTACCAGTAAACCGATGTATTACCCAACTATTTAATTTAATCACGTGATACAGAATAACTACTTATTACATGAAATCGTAATCGTATATCGTAATCAGCCACTGAACTAATACATTTGCACCTCAGATCTTCCATTTATTTGTCATTTCATTTACTTGTTATATATATTTTATAGTTGTTACTAAAAAGTAAATGGAAGGAAAATAGGTCATTTCTTTTTTTTCTTATATTAGCCAAATTAAGACCACAATAAATATTTTAATAATTTTTTCTCACATGTCTTTTTTTCTACCCAATATTTCTTCATTCTTTTTCCATGTTTTCACTTTCTATCTTCACTCCCTCTGTAGTCATACTTCATCACGGTTTTTTACTTCCTTGTACAAAGTAAAGGAAGTATTGTGATCGCGAAAAATTTCTGTTTTCAGATTTCAACGGAAATATTCATTTTGACCATCCTTTAATCTATTTTGAGTTGTTTCGGCATGACGTCCGTACGTACATATGTATCTCGCATAAACGATAAGCCGCAGGATGTTGAAATTTTGGATTTAGGACAGTTGTGCAAATCCCCTTTTGATTGCAATCGACTGAACCAAAAGTGTCCATAAAATCCTAAAATCCAAAAACGTTTGAATTTTTTACTTTTTCTTAACTGCAGTAATAAGTCCTCATTGAGAGATTTTCAACGATATATAAGTGGTACTTATTTTCATTGGTTCCAAAGTTATAGCCAAATGAAATTTTAATTAAAGAAATATTTGGATCATAGGGGAAGGCACATCGGTTCGAATCAGACTTCATCTTCTTTGTTCTTTTACCTTTTTTTTTTTTAATTTAAATGTATTAATTTATTAATAATTATTAACCTCTCATTGTAAAAAAAATTACGATGAGTAATATATCAATAATAACAACAAAAAAAACTAATATGAAAAAATATTACAAGTTTTTAATGAAACAAAATTTTATGTACTTTTAATTTTAAAACAACGTGTAAATGTAATTTAATAGGCGTACATGGAAGTCGTCTGTTGTTCACATCAGATTTTTTTTCTGGAAACCCTTGTTTAAAAATAATATTTTTTTAAAATTTACTTTGGTATTAATGTAGTAGGCGATCTATCTCTGTAGTTAGTTCTTAGATGGCGCCACTGAAACGATGTGTTGAAATAAGAAGTTAAATAAAATTGTAAATATAATTCTTTTCTTTTTTTTTCCTTCTCCCCCAAACCGGTTATCCATTTAAGTATACTCGGTCTGGGAGAGTGTCCTTATACTCTAAGGGGGCCTTCCCGCCCACCGGCTATAATTCCGGCACGGCAGGTCGCCCCCCCCCCCACCCCGGTCGGATCTTTCATTACTTTTATTGCTTGCCTGCCTCCAATCCCCAGGTAGGTAGTCAGGTCCAACAAAGCTGTCCCCAGCCCCGCCCCAGGGACCGGGTCTCGATCTTTTAGTATGCCTACCTCAAACCCCGCAGCCGGGGAGCCCGCCCCGGCTATGCCGTTACGGACCCCAACTACGACGCCGGGCCTCGGTCTTGATATATTTACCCCACACACTAAATCAGAAACAAGAAGACGCTTCACTCATTTGAATTCAACCAACAATAAAAGTCAGCTAATACGTTTCCAGAAGAAAAAACAGAAGGCACCTAATAGCCTCTTCGCCTAGCTTCCTCATCTTTTTCTCTTAAGACCAGACGTGCGAAGTCCTCAAATTTCCTCCAGTTGTCAGACGAAGTCAGCAAAAATTCCAGAAATACATCGGCATTGAGGCCCCGAATATCAGCAGCTGTTCTGCGTTCAGTCCAATATGGGCAATAAAATAAAAGTGTGCTCGGCCGTATCAACCGCCGGACAATACATACAAATGGAGCATCTTCTCCGGCCAAAACCGAAGAGATATTCCTCAAAACAGCCGTTCCCAGTAAGCATTTGAGTTGTATAATACCCAACCTCCCCATAAGCACGATCAAGCCACATATCCAAATTCGTAATAAGTTTTTTAGTCCATACAGATCCTTGTAGCTGTGTCCATCTTTCACGCCACTTCTGTCTTGTGGTATTAATAGCCTCTTGCTTGGCAGTCCCTTGAAACCTATACAACCGTTCCAAAACTTGTAACTCGATAGGTGGTACTGATGTAACCACGCACACAGTTTCATAGGCAACCGTACGATTTACTCAAGCTACCCTCAGAAGAGCCCGCCTATGTCGGCTTTGAAGTCGTCTAACATTTCTCATTGTACCTAGTGCTCTACTCCATACCAGGGCAGCATACAATAAAGCAGATGTCACAGCTGAAATAATAACGCGGCGTTTAGACGATCTTGGGGCATCTTGGCCAAGCTTAACCTACGCTCGCTTCGCTCGCTAACCTTGACTAGCGAGCATAAGTTAGGTTTGGTTAGATTATATTTATGTTCATATTTCAATATAGCGTATCAGTGGCACCACCTAAGAACTAACTGTAGACGTAGATCGCCTACTACATTAATACCTATATTTTTATTTAAGATTATTTCATCCGTAATATTTATTTATTTCATATCCAAACCAGGTGTTTTTAGTTTTTCTGATTATAAACGATATGTAAGATGGTTTTAGTCAGTCATTTTTTCCATCCTGAAAAGATGTTCAATATTTTTCTTATAAATATGTCATTTAATATTGTTTTTTTTTTCATTTTTCTAATTTTATTTTAAGATAAAAGGTAAAAGATATAAGTAGCCTATCGCTGTGATAGTCTGCTGCGTTTGAAATCGAATGAAGTAATTTTTTTTTCATAATACATCTCAAAATTTTATTAATTAAATACTTTTATAATTAATAAAAAATATAAATGAGATTTATAAACTATTAGATCCATAAACCATGAAGTTATACTTTAAATTACAGTGCTATAAAAAAATTTACGGAATTTTTTTTTCAGTCTATTAATTTTTATTTAAAAAAAATTACCATTACATATTATTTTTATACGAATTTTAGATGTATAAGATAAATATAAAACCGCACTTATAGCTAGTTGAAAAGTAACGCTAATTAGCTAGAATTAAAAATATTTTATATTATTTGAAAGTACTCCTTCCATCAGTTGGACTATTGTGAACCTTCATAACTGTTATCAACACGCCAATCAAGGTTATTTATCAGCACTGTTATTTAGGACTCATTTTCAACTGTTATCTCACATGGATAAATATAAAGTGAGATACCACTCACAAAAATTTTAGGATTAAGGTAAGAGTAGCAGGATGTTTAACGACATAAAGTAATCGTCGGTGATTTCATGTAAAAGAACGCTACAAGTAAATGTACACCGACAGGCTGCACACATTTAATGCCGACCCCAACCTTTTTTTAAAAAAAATTATCACTTGTAAGTAAACCTGAAACTTCTTACGAGATCCTGATACAAAGGTCAGTTAACTTACACCATCATCACCAAGAATTAAAAAATCTCGTCAAAGTAAATCCAAGTTCAAAATTATGTTCTTTGTGTTTTTGATATTAAGAATCAATTTTTGAAAGAATAGGTTTTGAGAATATGCAACAGTGAATCAGCATTATTAGAAGAAAATTTTGACAAAGCTGAGAAAAATAATAAGAAAACGATCATAATTTTGGCAAAATAGTTTAATTCTATATCAGATCAAAGAGCATAATCAAACAGCAGTTTTTGTGAAGCGGTTTGTGGCCGACAAGCACAATACTGCATTGGAAAATCTTCCATATGATGTGGCATCATATGATCTGTTTTCATTTCCCTAAAATGAAATTTTTGCTTAAAGAAACATGTTTTAAGTTAGTTAATTAATAAAGTTAGTTAACTAATTTTGAGTTACTTAATAAATTAGAAAGGCAGATGTTTTAAAGTAATAGACGGATCTAATAGTAATAGACGAATGCGTGGGATAGCTATCCCACGCATTCAACTGGTGAAAATTAGGCAACATCGATATAAAAGAGTGAATAGGAACTGACTATATTGAAGGGGGCAACCATATTTATATCAATTATTATTGATTTAAATATGGATATTAATATTATTGGATTATTTTATAGGTTGCGTTGTTTAATAGACACACCTCGTATATTGTATAATTTATTTTTCAGGCTGCTCAGAAAGACGTGGAATGTATTTACAGTGTATGTATGTATTTATGTTTGTTCCACCGTATCAGTTCAACGACTGAACCGATTTAGGTGTATGACCCTGCGTTGGGATCCTTACGTTACCGGGACTTGTTATTGGCTATATATGTATATATATATGTTTAAATAAATTAAAAATTTTGAAAATAAAATTATACTACATACAAAATTGCCACCTGCACTCTCTTTAAATTATTTTTTATTAATAATTATCCTATATTAAAGAGCAATGATTTTTTTTTGGCTGTTTTTTTTTTTAATATTTAAGATTTATCTCTTCTTTAATTATCTATTACGAGTAATCTTTAAGCATCCACTATAAACATTTGATAAAATAAGAGACAAATATTTAAAATTAAAAAACAACGCTGAAAAACATTGATCTTTAATACAGGATAATTACTAATGCAGGATAATTAAGGAGCGTGCGAGTGGCAATTTTGTATATAGTATAATTTTGTTTTCAAATTTTTGAAATTTATTTAAACATAATTGTATATATATATATATATATATAGAGAGAGAGAGAGAGAGAGAGAGAGAGAGCCTATGACACTCCCGATAACATAAGGATTCCGGTCCTACATCTAAATCGATTCAGCTGCTACGGTAGAACAAACCATACATCCTAAATATATTCACTCCTTTTTGGAGAATCGTATAATAAATTATTAAGAGTGTAAACCACAGTGAATATTTTTTGAAAGGAAATTAAAAAGTATTTCAATTTTCTAAACGTCTAAAATTTATTATACTAAAAACAGCTGTTTTTAATTTTTATATATTCATAACGTTTTTTGTAGTTAAATTTATTTTATTACAAAAAAGATCAACAATAAAAGTTTTTTTTTCGTAGATTTTATTTAATCAATTTTCTCAAAATAAAATTTTCAACACGTATTGATAATAAAATTTATGCATTTATTAGCCATTTACCAAAATTATTGTACTTAAAAAACTAAAAAAATTTTTTTCGTGACCGAATATTTCTGTTTTACGTTTGATATCATGAAATTTACGGGAAATACATTTCTGGGACCTGTTTTATTTAAATTTTTAGGTCAAAAACATAAGGAACCATCAAGGTTACCCCTAATATACCGAAATTTTGTCGAGGAAACTAAAATCCAATTTTTTCGTTATCCGCAACTAGATAACAAAGCGATTTTGGACATTTGTTTGTATGAATTTTTTTCCTTATTTCAAGCACTAGAATCAGTTATCTCCATTACCTTATGAATTGTCTTTTCTTTTTCCTATTTAGCCTCCTGGAATTACCGTTCAGGTATTATTTCAGAGGATGATATATATGAGTGTACATGGAATGTAATCATGTACAGTCTCAGTTCGACCATTCCTAAGGTATGTGGTTAATTGAAACCCAACCACCAAAGAACACTGGTATCCACGAGTGTAGTTATTAATCACCTCCATATATACACGAGTATATGTATGTTTATGTAGCCAATTACACCCCGGTAAGTAAGGATTCAAACGCGGGGTCATACATCTTCTTTCTTTTTCCTGTTTAGCCTCCGGTAACTATCGTTTAGATAATTCTTCAGAGGATGAATGAGGATGATATGTATGAGTGTAAATGAAGTGTAGTCTTGTACATTCTCAGTTCGACCATTCCTGAGATGTGTGGTTAATTGAAACCCAACCACCAAAGAACACCGGTATCCACGATCTAGTATTCAAATCCGTGTAAAAATAGCTGGCTTTACTAGGACTTGAACGATGAAACTCTCGACTTCCAAATCAGCTGATTTGGGAAGACGTGTTCACCACTAGACCAACCCGGTGGGTTGGGGTCATACATCTAAATTGGTTTAGCCGTTGAGCTGAGCTATTACGGGTAGAAAAAACCATAAACATCCTAAATACATTACACTCCTTTTTAAACAGTCGTGTAAAAAAACCGGCAAATTATTTTCCCAGCTATGCCGGTCAAGTAGGAAAAAGGTTAAAATTTTTGGCTAATTTAATTTTTCAAGAAATAGTAAAAAGTAAAGGCTGTTAAAAAGTTAATTTTTACATTTTAAATGCAATGAAAAACTTGCAAGGTTGAATTTAAATTTAAAGTAAAATAAAAAAGATTTTTTTTTTTAAATTCAAAAAATATTTTTTTTTTATACAGACCATTGGAGTGTGTTGGGAAAAGGTTTTTAGTAATTTTAAGGCCTACTGATCTAGAAAATACAAATTCAAAAACTGCCATTAACAATCATTTTCTGAACCAGGATATAGCTAAAAAAGAAAATTATATGTCATTTTTTGGTAAAGGAGTGAATATTAAATAAGAGTTTTTGGTATTTTAGGATCTTTGTAAAAAACTTCAATTTCTTTAAGAAGAATTTTTTTGTAAAGTTCCCCAATAAAGATTTGAATATTATTTCGAAAAAACACCTCCACCCCTTTATCCTATTTTTAAAAAAAATTAATACATTCTTCCCCCTTTACTAGAAGGTAGTACCTACCTAAAAAGTTTAAATAAAATCGATCAACGGAGTTCAAAGTAATAAGACCAAATAAAACCGAACATACAGACGTACTAACGCATAAACGTCTGTCTATCTGACAAAAATAAAGCTTTTAGACTTAGAAGCATTGAAATAACAAATTTTTTTCCCTTGTTATTTAAAATTAATTTAAATATGTTTTTTAGTTTTTATTAATGTCTCCTTATGACAGAAAACTTAAAATAAAAAAAAAAATATTTTTAGATTTTTTACCTATATACTCGTATTTTCCCGTTATAACTATAGTTGCTATAAAGGAAAAGAAGCACAGATCGCTATAACCGGCAAAATAAAAGTTAGATTATCTTTTTTTTTATCTTATTTCTTAGTTCTTTTTATTTACAGTTAGTTAATGATCTTTCTTGATTTTACGTTTTATTTTTTTGATCTTTTTTAATAAATCAATAAGAAAAATTAGTTGGATTTCTTTTTGTAATTTTATATTGGTAATGAAAGACTGAAGAAGTCAAATAGTAAATAATACTTCTCAGTACTTTTGACAGTGTAATTGGATTGTTATTAAGAAATTACATTGACAGTGATAGATGAAGAAAATGTGAACTCGATTTTTTTTTAACTTATTTTGACCCAAAGAATTATAATGAAAATGTTTTTTATCTTCAACTTAATTATTTATTTTTTCTTGATAAATAAATTTCTTAAACCAAAACTTTACTTTCTAAATATATTAGTTATAAATATTTATGAATTTAAATATATATGCATGAAAAAATTTTCATAAATTTATATTTTTGACTGGAAGTGTAAAAGTATAGTCTTTTATTTCCATCTAAATTTAATTATGTATATATATATATATATATATATATATATTATTTAAATGTCCATTTGAGAGAAAAAAAAAATTTATAGGTATTTTAATTACAAAAATACATAATTATTATTACATTTTACAATACATAATTATTTAAACATTCTTTGTTTCATATCCGCTCATTGTCTTTTACTGACTTACTAATAAAAAATATGTAAACAATTTTAAAACACCACTCTTAAGTTAAACCCAACAAAAGATAACAAATAATTTTATGACGGTATCTCGGAATGGATTTGACAACAAGGTTTGATGGTTATATTGTGAGATTAAGAGAAAATCATTAAAAAATTTGATATTTTTGCCAATTTTTTCGTATGCGTGATGAATGGCCTAAAGACTGGGATGCAATTACCTTTTGGTGCTTTGAATTTAAGAGTGGTGCTTTAAATTTATTTTTTATTTTCTACTTTTTAGTCTTCATAAGTTTATACTTTACAGCTGCGCTAGCGCACATGTTTGAATGTATTTAGCGAAAGATCGGAACGGTACGTTTTACGGTGGATGAGTACAACCAAAAAATAGGGCTAAACGAAGAAATTTCAGGTCCGTTGATGCCTTAACAGTTAGCGCTTGACTTGCTGATACATACGTCATTTGAGTCGCGAAAATCGGATGAACGGTTTTCTAGATATTACGGCGGCACCCCATCCCCTCCCCAATTTCCGAACGACGCCCCGGGGGCACTTGAAAATATTGTCATCCGACGGGCACCACTGAGAACGGATGGGGGATTATCGAGAGAGGTCGAAAAAAATTTTCAGAGCGCTAGGACAGACCGTTTTTGAAATGTTTACGATTTTCGTCCGTAAATTCGGATCCGTTAAAATAAATACTAAACTCTCCCAAAACTTCAGTCGCTACTGTACAGAATTTCTAGTAGCAGCTGTATACTCACTTTTTTATAAAATTAATAGCGTGTTATCATTTAGCACCAGTCTGTTGTTGTAGTAAGTAGAGCCCTACGTTTCGATAAAATGATGTATTTCAATCGTGTGCGAATTTTAGATCCGAACTTATCGAAACATGCTGGGTTATCATATTTCACTAAGAAGATGCGTTCACGGGGCATTTTTTTCACTTATCAACTTAGGGGCATCTTAGCGACTTGAAAATATTACTAAAATGTACTATCAGGAGCAAACCTGTACGCAAAGTTTCAGAGCGAATGGATGAGCGGATGGGCTTCAAAATTCTATTAAAAGGTTCCATACCGTGAATCTCACATGCATAGTCCAAGATTGAGTTAATATAAGAGTGGTAATAAAAAAAAGGAAAGAAAATATTACATAAATCGAAAATTCACTTAAATTTTGGAATAGTATGAAGTAGATTTTATACTCATTCTACTAACGAAATTAACCGAGACGATGAAAGAATCAATGGTAGATTACCAAAGACATTTTTGGTAACATATATTTGTAAAAAAAGGAGTAATATTGTTTCAGTCTTTGTTAAAAACATTTATATTAAAGTTATATATTCAATTTAATAAAGTAGGAAATCTCATAAATAACTTCTCAATACTTAAATATAAAAAATTGCAAAATCTGCAAAACGGCTGTATGGGGTTTTATGAAAACTCATAAAAAAGTTTATCGAAAATTCTGATAGTTAAGTAAATGAAATAAAAATTTCATTATAAAACTTCACTATTTCGTTACTTTGCATAGTAAATTTTTTATTGAAAATTTGTTTTATATTTTATAAATTTAATAGAAATTTAAATATATATTGTCTTTTGAAATGCAAATTGAATTACTAATGAAACTCATGCAGTATATGATGCTAATTTTATTAAAGTATGACTAAAAAGTATAAAGCAAGTTTTTAAACTTTAAATTTTGAAAAATATTTGTAATATTACTTTCTATTAATCCGACTCAAATAAATCTTGTTGCAATCGACGCAGCTGCTTTTCGTGGAGGGACCATGATGTCGAAATAATTTTTTAGACACAAAAAATCTGTCTGAAAATTGACCAAAAAAAATTTTCGCCGTCCGGCGGGTAGGTAGGGTCAGTGGAAATCCTAATATTCTTATATGTGCGACTTATTAGATGATGTGTGGTCTTCTGTAGGACAGGTAATGTGAGTTTCTACACATGTTGAATCGTTAATGAAATCATTAAAAAATCGAGAAATCTTGTCTTAAATCTTTCAGACCCAATATACATTATATATACAGCATCGGTAGGGACAGTGGAATCTTATAATTCTATATTTGTGCATCGAATTACATGTCAGTTCCATTTTTTTAAAAGTAATAATTATTCATACCTTACAAAAAACTGTTAATCCAATTTTTGTAGTTCAGTTTATCTTCTTCATTCATGACCAAATTTTCTATACATACGAAAGAAAATTCTTAATTGACCGAATCGTTAAGCAAAAAAACAAACCTTGGAAGGTAAATCTTGGCGACTACATTGTTTTTAAAACGTAGGCACGCACTAAGGAAGGATTTTAGAAACTCCCTTTATAAGGAGTGAAAAAGGCGAAAATGTTTTTATGAAGATTCTGTATCTCAGAAACCGAAGTTGTTACAGTCCTTATTAAAAATTATTTAGCCACTACTTTTAAAATAAAATGATACGTATTTTACCATTTTTTAAAAATCCAATAATAATGGGTGATAAAGCGGAGTCAAAATTTTTCATGAAACTATATGAAACCGAAGGCGTTACACCGTGAAAATTGGTATTTCAAATTTTTTTTGAAAACAAAAAGGCACGTATTTCCCCATTTTTTCAAAAATTCAATTTTGAGGACAAGAAGGGAAACCGAAATGCGGCCAAGGGAAATCTGTGTTTATTCGGCAAATTCCTGTGATACCATGAGAATGTTTTTTTCCGACATCAAAGGAATTCAGTTTCCCTTAAAGCTGTATTTCGACTTAACTATCTAGTCACACGGACGGACATTGAAGGTTGGTTTGCTTGGCATTTCTCCCGCCACCACCCCATTCGATCGCCCTAAAGCATAGGACCAAATGCATGTGCCATAAAAGACTACTGAGCCTCGAAACAGTTTAGCGACGAGTGTCTTCTAAATAGTTCCTAGAACTTACCTAACAGCGTGAGCAGACTAAGCGAGTTGCCATACACCACCGGCTTACGTGCCCCAACCGCTCACTTGTCATATATTTATTAAAATGAGTAGGCGCACCCCGTTAACTACCAAAAATATATATGACATCCATAAATTAAAAATTACTTTGCCTAGACAGCAATTCGCTGCCACGCCTTGCTCGCTGAATGCCAGCAAGTACCTGTCCACCATACTAAAGTGCTTAGAGCTATAATTGGCTGGTGGTCAGCCGTATATTTCTAGGTTAACTTCCGACAGCAGTGCGGTAGGAGTCTTCACTTAGGTAAACTGCTGATGTCGGTTGAACATAGCAACCGCATCAAGAAACTCCCACACGGTGCGACAATGCGGTCTCGCCACATCGACTCGCCGCTTGTGTGTGGCTAATTATCCCCTTGACCTCTAGTTCCCGGGTGGGCCGGTCTCTGGTCCCTCCAAGAGCAGGGCAGTCAAACATAAGGTGTTCATTTGATTAGACCTCCCCGCAGACGCACAGCTCATCAGCTGCCAGGCAGAACCGAAACAGATATTTGTTCAAATTAACATGGTTGGTGAGCACCTGGGCATCCGTTGCCCTTAAAAGGAAGGAGAGGCATACCATCCCCCCAGATCTCGTATAAACTTGTACAGGGATCTTCCCTTAGTCATGGTGTCCCATTTCAGTTGCCATGCTTCCATCGCGAGGCTCTGCAGCCTCTTCCGCAGGCGGGAGATGAGCAACAGAACAAAATTTAGATCCGGTGCATTGTGATCACCGTTCCGCTCCGATACTAGCCCGGCTCGAAACCCTATCCCAAATACCTCGGCCTCCCGGCCTCTTCACAATCTCCACACGGCTGCCCGAACTTTCACTACTAAATCGATTGGGAGAGGCTTTCCCAATACGGTGGTAGCCTCGAAGAAGTTTGTTTTAAAAACACCAGTGAATACAATTAAGGATCTCCGCTGGGCACTCCTTAAATTTTGATTATGTGCTCTATTCATATCCAATCTATGCGCCCAAACGAGCGCCGCGTAAGAGGTCATGTTTTCGATGACACCTCGGTACACCATGTACATTTGACGACCAGACAACCCATATTCCTTCCCAGCAATCCTCCTAAGTTTGTGCATCACTGAGCCGGCGTCCGCTGCTGCTTGCTTAATGTGGTTGCTAAACAGCAACTTCTCGTTCAAAAAAAAAAGAAACTAGGTACATATGAACTCTCACTCGGCTGGGACATTGAAGGTAGTAGAAATTTACCTACAAGAAGATTGCTTTTCTCATGATCAGTTTTATGTTATCTGATCCACAGTGAACTGTTTAGTCATTTTCGCATCTGAAGGGGAGACTGGTAATTTAGTTAATAAATAAGTGCTCAAATGGATTATTTGTGTTTTCTACTCTCCTAAAAGAACACACTATCCTCTAAAGCTAAACAACGCTGGTCAACAAAGGCTGCAGTGTATGAACATTCCCAGAATAAATTCAGTTACTTAAAACAATTTAACAAGACCGAAATCCTCGCAAAAGTAAATAGACCAGTTTGGTAGTACGGCCACAAAAAAATATGAATACTAAAAAAACATCAAATATGGTAGAATTTTAAAAATATCTTATTCTAGATACAAATCCAAAATCAACTGTGAGCAATAGATTGTTGTTTATAAAATAATGTCATACTTAATTACCCTAAACATTAACGGCGAAAACTTAGAAAATGAAGAAAGAAGAATTTAAAGGAACGACATAGTGATACTTTGTAGAAAAGAACTTATAGAAAAGCGTAGAAGGCGCGGGCAATAAAAATGATTATGTTTGAACAATCAAAAGAACTGGTCAGGTACTGGTTCTACGGATCAGAATATATGGATACTACCGGGGACCAGCCAAAGGACAGTTTTTAGGCAAGTCCAAGTTTGTTGCAGCGTGCGATAAAATCGATAAAAGTTAATTTTTGTTAACAACTACTAAAGGATGTGTCATAAGTATTCCATTTTGAACAGCGGTTGAAAACAATAAGTTGTTCGGTTAAGTATAAGTGAAAGTGACGTATTCTATTCATTCATTAAGTGTAGGGTAGTTCTTTTGTAAACAGTAAAAGTAATAATAATACTTGCAGAAAGTTAATTTTATGATTTTTAGAATTTTCGATTGTTATCACGTTGTTAATGTCGTATTAGTTTCTATCAGTTATTATGAAATTTTTTGTAAATCGGAGTGTATTTAGTATTTATAAATCGATTGTCTTTAAATCGATTTTTTTATTTGGATTATTATTTTATATATGTTTTTTATTATTATTATTTATTTTATTTTATATATTGTATTTATAAGAAATTTTTACATTTGTTAATCTCTGAATATCCTTGTTGAATGTATAAATTTTGTATGAAAATAGTTTCCTCTCGTATTTAAGCTAACAAATGATTTCAGATTCATATTTATATCATCTAGTAGATGTGTAAACTAAAGAATTTTATTGTTAGGTGTTTTTAGATAATAGGTGATATTAATTCTTAATTTTCATGAATATCCTTTTTATCAGTTAATGCAAACAAAATTATGTATTATTTTTTTCTCAGTTTAAAGGATAAATTCTTAAATAAAGTTAAATTGGCACTTATTAAGTGTAAATTATAGTTAAATTTTATGGTTTGAAATCTTAAAAAATAGGTTATCATTAAATGAAGAAAAAATGTATTTATCAGTTCGTTGAGAAATTGAATATTATAATTTATTCACGGTTAAAATCGTAGTTATATCTTATTCATATTCTGCATAATAATAGACTAATAGTGTTTGAAAAGAATTGCCGTATCCGATAAATAATTTCATTTAAAATTAATGTAAAAATTGTGTTTTTGATATTTCAACTTTTAAGTATAATATCGTAGAATATTAAATAAGTCGCTCTACCGTCACAAGCAATCAACTACGGTATTGTAGTAAAGACGGGGGTTGGTTTTTTTTTTTTTAAGATGCAACAGGCGCTTGAGTTTTCATTTTTTTATTACCCTTTCCTTTTAAAAATAAAAAAAACCATTGATATACTTAAGTGAACAAATTTTTAATATTAATAATTCACAATGTTAATTTTATACTGAAATATCTGTTCACTAATTTAATTGAATTATAATTATTAACACTATATTACTTTTGTAAGACTATTAAGCAGAAGTTCATAATAAATTGTTTTTTTTTTCTCGGAATAAAAATAAAAACTTTGATGTGGACACTACATGACTTCCTTGTACGTCTATTAAATTACATATACACATTTTTGCTGCACTTCATTTAAACTTATTTCATTTGAAAGTGAGATACGGTTCTCCAATTCTTCAATAAAGTGAACAGTTACTCAATTGCTGAGATATTAGCATTCATTAAATCAAATATTTATGCAATTTTTAATTCAAAATTCTTACATGAAATATTAGGATAGGGTAAAAGTCGCTTTATTATTCGTATTACTAAATCAGTATTATTCGTATCTTCCTAAATTACTGATTAAAAATGTTTTAGATTTCTGGTGTGTCTAAATAAAAGTTAATATTAATTAAACTATTCCGTTTAGTGAACTTCTGAATACTGGTTACAAATCTTAATTTTGACCTTACGGTGTAAAATATTCAGTTTTTATTATTGGGTTATTTGGTAGATAATCAAAAATTAAAAAGAAACAATCAAACAGAAAAAAGAAAGATAACATGAAAAAATATACCCAAAAGTACGACAAGTTAATGAATATAAAGAGGAAGAAAATACTAAGAAGAACGGAAGAATAAAAAATGAAGAGAAGACGATAAATATAAAATGGAAGAAAATGTTAAAACCAAAGAAAGAATAAAAAGATTAAGAGAAAATGATAAATATAAAGAGGAAGAAAACATTAAGCCTAAGGAAAGAATAAAAAGATTAAAAGAGGATGAATATAAAGAGAGAGAAAATTTGAAAACTAGAGAACGTGTACAAATTAAGATCAGAAGTATCAAACCAAAGAGCGATTAAATGGTTGGCAAAAAAAAAAACAAACGAAATGATGATCAACTCTGACTTGGGGATAATATTGTCCAACAATCAGATGAGTAATGAACTGAAAGATAAGAATTTTTGCAGTTCATTACGGGACATGTATACCTCAGTGTATATGTTGTTCTTGTGAGCGTCTATTTTTCAGTCACTCTGTAGTTAACTTTAATGTAGATAAAATTAAACAGAAATTCCAGAATAATTAAATAAAACTAAACAGAAATTGAAATAGTACGATTCTAAATAATATTTTCAATTAATACTAAATAATCAGATGTTTCACTAAATCCATTACACACACACATATATATATATATATATATATATATATATATATATATATATATATATATATATATATATATATATATATATGCCTATAAATTAATTACACACATTTTTAAAAGTACATCAAATTTTGTTTCATTAATAACTTTTTTTTTATTGTTTTTGAATTATTAATTATTGTAAAACTTTTTTACAATCACGGGTTAATAATAATTAATAAATCAATATATTTAGATTTAAAAAAAAAGTAAAAAAAAATAAATAAAAAAAAAGAGATGAAGTCTCATTCGAACCGATGTGCTTTCCCTTATAAGATCCAAATATTTCATTAATTACAATTTTTCTTGGCAATAACTTTGGGACCAGCGAAAATAAGTACCACTTATGACATATAGTTGAAAAGTTCTCAATGAGAGCTTATTATTGTAGTTAAGAAAAAGTCCAAAATCCAATTTTTTTTAATTTTGCCTCTTTTTGGACACTTATATTGATTTACTAACTGGACACTTTATTTGAGACTTTTTGATTTATTGATTTACTAACCTTTGTAAAAAATATTTAATAAAAATGAAATGTACTTAAAATTTTATTTCACTAATAGCTTCTGATTTTTTTTCATAATTATTTTTTTTAATGTTATTATTGAACTATTATTTATTGTACTTTTTTTCTATAATCTGAGATTAATAAATTATTAATAAATCAATATATTTAAATTAAAAAGAAAAAAGTTGAAAAAAAGAGATGAAGACTGATTTGAACCGATGTGCCATCCCCTTTTAAGAAACAAAAATTTAATTAATTAAAATTTTATTTGGCTATAACTCTGGAACCAATGAAAATAAGTACGACTTATGATATATCTTTGAAAAGCTCTCAATGAGAGCTTATAATTGCAGTTAAAAGAATAGTCCAAAATTCATTTTTTTTAATTTTGGGTTTTTTTGGACACTTTTGGTTCAGTCGACTGCAATCAAATTGGGAAGTGCACAACTAGATGTGTTAATCCAAACTTTGAACATCCTACAGCTAAACGTTTTTAAGTTATGCAAGATACGTACAGACGTCACGCCGAATGGCTGACGAATGACGTCAGCCATTTTAGTCAAAATGGATTCAGGGATGGTCAAAATGGATATTTCCCTTGAAATTTGAAAATTTTCGCGATCAATACTAATTTTACTACGTAAAAGGAAGTAAAAATTGGATCGATTTAATTGTCATTAAATCAATTTTGTTTTTTATTTGAATTATTATTTTGTGTGTTATATAAGTTGTTTATTATTATATAATTTTACATACTTTTAGACTAATAAATTGTATTATGAAAACTTTAAAAAAATAAAAATTAAAAAAAGAAAGTTCAAATTTGTATATTAGTGCATTTAAAATAAGCGCATTAGTTTGCTTTACAAACGTATGCAAATTTTAATAGAGATTTTGCTTAGAGTACGAGTATATGCTATTAAATCTACCTTCTCCCGATCAGTAGTTGCAGCGTAGTGAATAAGAGATATATTTATACGTTGGCACACACGATTGATGAATGAATGGGAGTCTGATGGAAGGGTATATATTACTTTTCTTACCACTCGCCATTAACTAAGACCATTGGCGCTTGCTAGTTAAGGTGAAATAATTGCGTACGTGAATGAAAAAAGAACATTTCTTGCGTTGAATTTTGTATCGAATCGGTAACATCATTGTTATTTATCCACAATTTAGTTAACTAATCGATATGACTATTGAATTTTTATTTTACTAGAAATTAAGAAACCTGAATTTAGCTGATACGTACTTCAACCGTCATGCTTTTTGCTTAGTTACAATGAAAATATTAGTTTCGATTTTTATACATGCCACAGACAGCGTCAATTCCGTCACTGGGCAGACCTTTCTTTTCTTTTTCCTGTTTAGCTTCCGGGAATTACCGTTCAGGTATTACTTCAGAGGATGATATGTATGAGTGGGCTTTTTTGGACACTTTTGATCCAGTCGATTCCAATCAAACGAGGAGATACACAACTAGATGTTACAACAGTCCTAAATTCAAAATTTCAACATTCTACAGTTTATCGATTTTGAATTTTGAGATACGTACATACATATGTACGTACAGACGTCACACCGAAACTAATCAATATTGATTAACGAATGGTTAAAATGGGAATTTCCGTTGAAATCTGAAAACCGAAATTTTTTGTGATCACAATACTTCATACAAGGAAGTAAAAATACACTGAATACCATTAAAGGCTCACATACCAATTTTAATTTAACCGCTTCGTCCGATAACCGCTTCTTTTTAATGCGCTTCGTTCAAATGAAACCAGGTTAGTCGTTGATCTTTTCCATCATTTTTTCACATAACTGTCGCCGTATCAGATAAGGGGATTTCCCTTTGTCGTATGCAGTATTTCCCTTTGCATGAAAGGAATTGTAACTCCTGGTGGAATATTCGTTGAACTGTTATTTGGCCCGATTCCTCATGGTTCATACGAATCAGTGCCAATTCCACCAGAAACTTTACCTGAAATAGATAGTTCCACTAGTGATTTAAATGAAGATAACATCGAGGAGAACGGACCCGGAAATAGCTGTGCACCAGAGCTTTATTCACAGTCTGAACTAAACGATTTGGTTCAAGAATTACATCTGACCAAAGAAAATTCAGAATTGCTTGGTTCGAGACTTAAATAGAAGACTCTGCTAGCAGCTGGCATCTCATTTTCCTGGTTCAGGTACAGAGAAAAGAATTTTCTTCGTTACTTTTCGGAAGAGGGAGAATTAGTTTTCTGCACTGATGTACGTGGACTTTTGACTCGAATTAACATTCCGTACGAAAGTACCGATTGGAGACTGTTCATAGATTCGTCCAAAAGAAGCCTCAAAGTTGTTCTTCAGAATGGAAATAGGTATCCGTCAATACCCGTCGAACATTCTGTCCATTTAAAAGGGGGTCACGATAATTTGGAATTTATTCTCCATAAAATTAAATAAGACAGACAAAAGTGGATTACGTGTGGCAATCTCAAAATTATGTCGATGCTTCCAGTACAGCAAGAAGGATACACAAAGTTTCCTGGTTTTTCGTGTGAATGCAGAGACAGAGAAAATCATTGGATAAATAAAGATTGGTCCAAAAGAGCTTCGGTTGGTAGAGTGGTGTAGCCGCGAGGCCTAACGCACAAGGTACCGAGTCATCCAGGCGATCGAGTTAATTTTTTACACTTTAAATATTATTCTTTTATTTAATTCTACCGCTCACCTGAGACGTCCCAACGTAATTTAAAGCTTTTTTTGGCGGTTGGGATGCAATTTTTCAATAGTTTTTTTAGCAAATATTGTTATTTTTTAATTAACAAATGTGCGTAAGAAAAATATGATCTTAATTAGGCGAAATATCGAGATGCTGGAGTCCCCTTGCTCTATAGCTTCACTCCCTTGACCTTTTAAGTTGAAAATTTAATGGCGTCAATGTCCCTTATATTGAAGTAATCTGACCAAGTTTGATAAAAATTAGTTTAGTATTTCTGGAGATATAAGGGAATTTAGAGGCCAACACCGAACACACGTACATAAGAAAAAGATTCGGAAAATTTCCATCCGTTTTTTTTGTTGGTTCCTTAGGTGTCAAAACGTCAAGATCTAGTTAAAACCGCGTATGCCAAAATTGAACCGATTACTATACTTTCCCTTCTGGAGCTAAAGCTCTGCGCTATACTGCTAGAGGGGAAAGTTAAAATCTTCTCAAAAATGATTAGAAATACAATTCTGGGAACTATTCAATTTTTCAGATCAAAAACTATATGTAACTATCAAATTTAACCTTCAATTTAAGTTTCATGCATATCAGTATGTACCCTCAGATTAATAGTAGAAGGAAGATTAAAGAAAAACAAACCAACATACTTGGCGTTTATAGACCTAGAAAAGGCATTCGATAACGTAGACTGGAATAAAATGTTCAGCATTTTAAAAAAAATTAGGGTTCAAATACAGAAATAGAAGAATAATTGCTAACATGTACAGGAACCAAACAGCAACAGTAACAATTGAAGAACATAAGAAAGAAGCCGTAATAAGAAAGGGAGTCCGACAAGGATGTTCCCTATCTCCGTTACTTTTTAATCTTTACATAGAACTAGCAGTTAATGATGTTAAAGAACAATTTAGATTCGGAGTAACAGTACAAGGTGAAAAGATAAAGATGCTACGATTTGCTGATGATATAGTAATTCTATCCGAGAGTAAAAAGGATTTAGATGAAACAATGGACGGTATAGATGAAGTCCTACGCAAGAACTATCGCATGAAAATAAACAAGAACAAAACAAAAGTAATGAAATTTATTAGAAATAACAAAGATGAACCATTGAATGTGAAAATAGGAGGAGAAAAGATTATGGAGGTAGAAGAATTTTGTTATTTGGGAAGTAAAATTACTAATGATGGACGAAGCAGGAGCGATATAAAATACCGAATAGCACAAGCTAAACAAGCCTTCAGTAAGAAATATAATTTGTTTACATCAAAAATTAATTTAAATGTCAGGAAAAGATTTTTGAAAGTGTATGTTTGGAGTGTCGCTTTATATGGAAGTGAAACTTGGGCGATCGGAGTATCTGAGAAGAAAAGATTAGACGCTTTTGAAATGCGGTGCTATAGGAGAATGTTAAAAATCAGATGGGTAGATAAAGTGACAAATGAAGAGGTATTGCGGAAAATAGATGAAGAAAGAAGCATTTGGAAAAATATAGTTAAAAGAAGAGACAGACTTATAGGCCACATACTAAGGCATCCTGGAATAGTCGCTTTAATATTGGAAGGACAGGTAGAAGGAAAAAATTGTGTAGGCAGGCCACGTTTGGAATATGTAAAACAAATTGTTAGGGATGTAGGATGTAGAGAGTATACTGAAATGAAACGACTAGCACTAGATAGGGAATCTTGGAGAGCTGCATCAAACCAGTCAAATGACTGAAGACAAAAAAACCAGTATGTACTTATTTTCTCCATGGAGTAGCAATCGGGAAGAAAATTTTCACACCTTATAATTCAAATACGAACCGTTTCCATATATTTTTAAATTATATATATTTTTTTTTTCACTTTTAAAATATCCTTTATATTTTTTCTTCAGATATTCTATGTATAAAATCATTTAATATTTAATCTTATTCCTATTGTAAAATGTACGTTTAATTTTTTAGTGGATTTAAAAGTCGGTCCAAGTGGTGTTTTTTAAAAATTTGGAATTTAATTTTACAATACTGTTTCATGATTGATCGGCATGAAGCTGAATAAAATCTTTCAACTCCAGTATTTTTTATGAAAAAATATAATAATAAAATCAAAACAAATTATTTAATTCTAATTAATATCTTAATACAACTATAAACTAATTTTTTTTTTTTTCTATTATAAGACTTTGCCCGTAACTTTCTCTTTTCTTCAATTTATCTTCATTAAAAACTTTTTAAAAACGTTTCAAAACTCTCATTAAAACCCTTTTTATTCTGAACTTTTATCAAGTTAGTCTTTAGTACTGTTCTCTAATTCAACATTTTTTTAAACATCTTTGAATTTTGTCTTTCTTCATTTTTCTTAAATCCTTATTTGATAATTTAAAGATTTATTTTATTAAGAAAAATCATTCCTTACTTATCCGTATCCTTAAGTTTTATTTATTTCTTTTTTTCGATTCTTTTTTATCACGTTAAAGTAGTGTTAGCATATTAAAAAAAATATAGAACGATTTATTTTTTGATTAGAGGATTATTATATACTTTTAATTCACAATTTTTTTTATGTATTATATTTAAATTCTGGCTGGTCTAGTAGTTAACTAGTCGTCATAAATTAATTATTTAACACCTGATTTTCGAAGTCAAAGGTGCTGATGTTCAAATCCTAGTAAAGGTTAGTTTCTTTTATACGGATTTGAATACTAAATAGTGAATACCGATGTACTTTGGTTGTTGGGATTTAATTAAAAAAATGTCTCAGGTATGGTCGGCCTTAGTTTGTACAACGCTACACCACATTTATATGTTTTGCATATCATCCTCATCTCATTGGAGGGGGGGGGGTGGTGCTTATTGTTCACTAGCTGAACAGATTGCAATATACGGGGGATAAAAGACCGCTGGGAAATTTCTCTCCTTAAGATTGGTGAACCTGTGCCGTTCATGTCCACGTTAGTAATGTCCGCACTGCATTGTTGTCTGTAAGTTCTCGCGTTATAGTATCTTTGATTACGTGTAAGTTATTACGTTATAAAATTGATAGGAAAATCAGTGTTTCCTGCCGACTGTGAAATACGTGATTAAATGTTTTTTAAACCATCAAAACGTTATTTCATATGCAGTCGATTGCTGTGTACGATGATAATGTAATGAATGAGAGAAACATCCGAAAATGGTATGAAAGGTTTAGAAATAACTTAATTAATGTGCAAGATGAAGAACGTTCGGGGAGGTCCTCGACAACCACCGAGAACTTGTTGAAACGCATCGATGATGAAATCAGAAAAGATTGTCGCTCAACGATTTCCGACCTGGCCCTTCTTTTTCTTGATGTTTCAAGAGCTGATATCAGTCGCATTGTTCAGGACCATTTAGACTTCACAAAGGTTTGTGCACGTCGGATGGCGCACGTCGGATGACATTAACGGAATGTCACAAAAAAATCTGAATGGGATCTGCTTTGGAATTTTTGATGCACAATACAGAAAAAGGTGTTGAGTTCCTTAATTCAATAGTTATCGGCGATGAAACATGAATTTAGTATTACACGTCAGAGAGAAAATGGCAATCAAGTGAATAGCGTGATCCTCAATCACCAACCAGACCAGCAAAGGTCAAGTCGCAGCCATTTGTACGCAAAATGCCACCGTCTTTAGGGATCGGTTTGACATACTTTTGATTGATTTCTTGCCACGTGGAATGACTATAAATGCCGAAACCTACGGCAAAACTTTACGTAAGTTACGGCGCACCATTCAAAATCATCGACGTGGGCAGCTGACCGACGGCGTCGTCCTGCTGCACGATAATGCATGTCCGCATGTTGTGGGTCCGACAAGTGATTTTCTGAGAACATTTGGATGGGAAATTTACGATTATCCACCATATAGTTCGGAATTAGCTGCTTCTGATTACCATTTGTTTGGGAAGTTAAAAGAATTTTTGAGCGGTAAGCAATTCGCGTGTGACGATAAACTTAAAAATGCTGTTAATCAATAGATAAATGGACTGGCGGCAGAAGAATACGACGTGGGTATATTGAAGCTGGTGTATCGCTACGGTAAATGTCTTAATTCATCCTGGCGATTATATACAGAAGTACAGGTAATTCAAAGAAACGGGAAATTTTGAAAGTTGTGTTGGTAACCGTGGGCGATTGGTACCACTTGACAAGTGGCGCCAGCCTCTCTAACCTAACCTGCCATTTAGTTGTCATGGATACTTGGAGTGGTGCGCAACGTGCATTTGCTATCAAAGCGTTTTACAAAAACAATGACAGTGTGGAGGGAGCGCGTAGAGAATTTCGCCGTCATTTTAATCTGGGACGGCACGACCGTGTTCCATCAGCACATGCAATTAAAACATGGATATCTAATTTTGAGGAAACCGGTTCGGCGAAGAAAAAGAAACCTCGAGGCCGTGAGCGAACCGTCCGTACACCACAGAATGTTCAAGCTTTACAAGATACTGTACACGAAGTCCACATCGGTCAATCCGTCGTCTCTCAGAATCTTTACAATTGCATAGTTCAAGTGTTCGAAGAACGTTAGTGAAGGACTTGCAATACCATCCATACAAGTTGCAGATCGTCCAGGAACTGAAACCGAACGATGCAGTTCTGCGAGCACAATTCTGTAATGTAATGCTTCAGAAGATAAACGATAACGAAGAGTTTGTTCACGAGCTGTGGATGTCAGACGAAGCGCATTTCCACCTCAGTGGATTTGTTAACAAGAAAAGTTTCAGATACCGGGCACAAGAAAATCCTACGCAGCTACACCAGCGTCCGTTGCACAGTCAGTAAGTGACCGTGTGGTGTGCTATGTCATCTTACGGTGTTATAGGCCTTTATTTTTTTGAAGATGACAACGGTCTTGCGATTACAGTGACGTCGGCTCGTTACGTAGCCGTGCTTGAAACCTTTCTTGTGGAACAACAAAAGAGATTTCCACCGATTCTTAACACAGCCTAGTTTCAACAAGACGGAGCAACGTCACATACTGCACGAATATCGACGCCAGCTGTACGCCGATTGTTTGGACAACGTGTCATTTCACGAAATGGTGACATTAGATGGCCTCCCAGATCGCCTGATCTCTCAGCTTGCGATTACTTTTTGTGGGGTCACCTTAAAAGCAAAGTGTTCCACAGTAGACCTGCTACAACGGAAGAACTGAAGGCAAAGATCCGAGAAGCAATTGTGGAAATTCCAGTTGAGATGTTACGTCAAACCATGAACAATTTAACGAAGAGACTTCGTGAGTGTTTACGTAGAAGAGGGGGTCACCTGGAAGATGTCATCTTTAAAAAATAAACTAAAATGTATGTATCCTAGAATGGCAACATTTGTACAATTACATGAAATAAAATTAATTTTTCATTAACGTTATTTAATTTTTAAAATTTCCCGTTTCTTTGTATCAGGTATTATAAGGTATGTAGTTTAAGAGAAATAAAAAATATTTATAAAGTTTTCAGAATAAATTTTTATACAATGAAACGGTCTTTACTTTAGAGATAGCCTCTCGTACATATTAAGAAAATAAACAATATTAAAACTTAATTTGAAAGAACCTTTATACTAATTAAAATGTAAAATGTAAAGCTTTTAAATTACATTGAAATGTAAAATTAAATTCCAGGTTTTAAAAACAACCACTCGCACCTACTTTCAAATCCATTTAAAAATTAAAAATGCTTGTTATATAATACAATTCAAATAAATTTTTATATTTTATTATAAGCCAATGTTATTCATTTGTTATATAATAGTTTACAGTACCGTCTATTTTCTTTTTAGTCTACTCTATTATTGTTATTTTAATATAGAACAAAAGATGTAGTTTTATATATAAGGAACTTTATATACAACTTTGATACAGAGAGATATAATACCCTGATACCTTCATCATTGTATCGTACTAAAAGTTGAGTGAAACATACAGTATAGTTTCAAGGAATCTCTTGACAGATTCAGCCAGCATGATAAATATACTTTATAACATGTACATTTGAGACCAAGGAAGAACATTCTATTCCCAGTGGCTCTATCCGCTTAACCTCACTTCACTTTTCAGTTTTATATGTATTTGTGTGTGTGTATATATATATATATATATACCCACACAAATACACACTCACAAAAAACATTATAACAGTTGATTTTACACTTTGACTCTTTTTAAGTGTGTGTAAAATATTTTAAATTATAAAACATTATTAACGTGACTTATTTATGCATGGAATCTAAGAGAATGGTAATTAATTACATTAAAGTGTGAATTTATTCTTAAATGTCTTCAAAATATTCCATATTATTACAGTCTTGTAAATAATTTAATAGCTAATATTATTATATGCTTTTTTGAATAGTATAATATATGCTACATTTAAAAGATTTTCTTAATGGAAGTGCTTTTTCTTTCATATATTAAATGCATATTATTGTCGTAACAAGATTATTTCCAATGAGTATAAATTTATAAAATCACATTATACGTCTTTGTTTCTTCGTCTTCTTTTGATTAGACCTTTTTAGAACTCTCTTTTTTCATCTTCTTTCTGTTGTTTCCAGTACCTTTTCATTCTTACCGACGGTGCTTGTTTTTGCTCTTCTATAAATTTTATGCAGATTTTCTTTAGTGTTTTACTTTTCACCTAGTTTGAAATCCTCTTAATTGTTATTCGAAACTCTATTTTATCTGTCATTATTTTTTCCCCAATTTTTATTTAATTTGTCGAGGTCTTGGTTTATTTACCGGTTCTACTTAATTTTTATTTTTCTATCTTTGTAAAAGTTAAATAATTATTTTTAAGTTTATTGTACCTCATTCGATAAATGTGGCCGAATAATTTCGTTCTTCATATCCGCATTTCCTTTATAAATTTTATATTACTTGGTAAATTTCTTTGTTAGTTTTTAGCCTATAACTTTCCTCAGTTCTTTTGAGTTCAAAAATCGTCCTTATCGTTCCTCTTTTAAAAGAATTCTTACATTAACCTCTCCGAAACACTCGCTTTCATTTAAAGCCTCTTAGGCAAATTACTGTTTTGTTTTGTCATATTTTAGCTTTATAGCTTGAGAAATTCTAATTGTAAACATTCGCTGTTAGTCTTTAAGCCGTTTTAATTTAAGGAACCCTACTTTTAATTCCTTCTTTATCGAGTACAGTTGATGTTATCTCCCCAAGGTACTTAAATTTACCTAATTTTTTATTTTTTTTCCCTTTTTAAAGATCATTTCTTCTACATTGTTCTTATCATTGATTATAAATTTTGTTTGTTCATAGGACATTTCTAAACTTCGGTTTGCTATTTTCTATTTATAGATGTATTTTTAATTTTTCTTTTACTATATTTGTAGCTAGGATAACTACGTCATCTGCAAAGGCTAATATTATAATTATTTTAATTAAATTTTTTTCTAATTTCTTTTTTCGCGTACCTAGATATATAGGTTTTGAGATTCGATGTTTAATAAGTTTTTTACTTCATTGTCTAATTACTTTATTTATTAGTATTAAAAATAAAAAGGTTTTTTTTCCTTTTAATGCTTCCAATGAGTAAATTGAGTAAAGTTATCGCAAAATTATACTTTATTTTTTAAAGTAATCATTTTACACTAAAAAACTTTTTATAGTATTTTACTTCCTTGTACGAATTAAAAAAAGTATTGTGATCGCGAAAAATTTCGGTTTTCTGATTTCAACGGAAATATCCATTTTAACCATCCCTGAATTTATTTTGACTAGTATAAGCGTGACGTCTGTACGTACGTATTTATCTCGCATAACTCGAAAACGATTAGCCGCAGAATGTTGAAATTTTGGATTTAGAACTGTTGTAACATCTAGTTGTGCATCTCTCCTTTTGATTACAATCGACTGAACCAAAAGTGTCCAAAAAAAGCCCAAAATCCAAAACAAATTGGATTTTGAACTTTTTATTAACTGCAGTAATAATCCCTCATTGAGAGCTTTTCAACGATATATCATAAGTGGTAGTTATTTTCATTAGATCCAGAGTTATAGACAAATGAAATTTTAATTAATGAAATACTTGGATATATAAGGGAGGGCACATCGGTTCGAATCAGACTTCATCTTCTTTTTTGGTTTTTGAATTTATTTTTTTTAACATTTTTTTTTTTTTTTTTTTTTTATTAAATATATTAATTTTTTAACTATTATTAACCCGTGATTGTAAAAAAAAATTACAATAAATAATAATTCATTTTTTTATTATTATTATTGAAAACAATAAAAAAATTAGAAGTTAGTGAAATAAAACTTTCTGTACTTTTAAAAATGTGTATGTGTAATTTAATAGGCATTATTACATATGTGTATATGTAATAGAGTTTGTGAAACATTAGATTATTTAATATTATTTGAAAATTATAATTTAGAATCGTATTATTTTTGGATTTTCTAGTATAATTTTTTTAATTATTATGGAATTTCTGAAAAATTTTATCTACATTAAAGTTAACTACAAAGTGACTGAAAAATAGGCGCTCACAAGAACAACATACACTGATGCATACATGTCCGTTCTTTAATAAATTGCACAAAATTCTTATATTTTATTACAATAAAATCGGAAGTATTTTTTTTCCAATAATCGGAAGTAATCATCATTTCGTTTATTTGTTTTTTGTTGCCAATGATTTAATCGCTGTTTGGTTTGATATAATTCTTCTAATAGTAATTCGTGTATACGTTCTCTAGTTTTCAAATTTTGTTTCTCTTTATATTCATCACCCTTACTTAATCTTTTTATTCTTTCTTTGGTTTTTAACATTTTTTCCCTCTTTATGTTTATCATCTTTCATTAGCCTTGTGTGCTTCATATCACTTAATATTTAGAAATCTACCGTATGGTGGAATGCAATGCAGCTGCATTCTGTAACAAATGTACAGAATAATAATTCAGTTCTGAATAGACTCTCGTCAAGTAAAATTTTATTGCAATACTCGTTCAGTGCACTTCATCATTCTATTTAATTCATCATTAACATATGCGCAAAATTATGTTAAAAGTTAATTATTTACAGTTAATAATAATACACCATTTATAATAGTGTTAATTGTATAAATTAAGTTCACGTTTGATTTATTAATAATTATTTACCTTTGATTGTAAAAAAAAATTATGATAAATTAGAATTCAATAACAATAAAAAGAAAAATAAGAAAAAATATCAGAATTTATTAATGAAATAAAATTTTATGTACTTTTCATTTTTATAAAATGTGTATACGTAAGTTAGTAGACGTACAAGGAAGTCATGTAGTGTCCACATCAGATTTTTTTTTGGTTACTTTTCGAAAAACAATACAATTAGAAAAAAAAATTAAAATTAAAAATTAAAAAATAATTATTATACCTTTTTTTTAAAAAAAAAACGAAGATTTTTGTAGTTACCATTTAATACCTATAAAATACATAACTGGAACTATAAGTTGCACCCTCTGTCATTCAATTATCACATTTTATGTAGTAATATCAAGCTGTGATCTTACGCTCTCACTATGGTTAGGGAAATTATTCAAGCGTGTTTATTTTACGAATTCAAAATCATCAGAGACCTAACAAAAGATTTTTTTGGTATTTGAAGTAGAAATAGTAAAGCTGCTCGAAATGTTTGCTTCAGACGATGAGATCCATGACGATGCATCTCGATTTGGAAGGCCACTTTCCTTAAATGATTTAAGAACTCTAATAAAAAGAAATTTGAAATTGAACTGCAGATAAGTTGCTAGTATATTTAACTTTATTGAAGAAACCATAAGATTTTTTTCCTTTGTTTAGAAGAAAAAAGAGTGAAAATCCTTTGTTAGAAGAGGGAAAGAATCTTTTCTTTTTTTTTTAACACTTCCAGAGCGACCGGTACAGCCTTATATCACTACGTCGGTCGCTCCGCAGTGTCGTTGCAGCAGATTGTCCCACCCTGACTTGACCCCCCCAGAAGTCCCCATCGAGACCTCCCCTGGATCATAGGAACAACCCGACTTCCGCTTCTGGATAGCGAGATGCCCCTCCCCAGGTGAGCTGCCCTTCTCGGCCATAACCTACTAGCTTCCAGGCACGCATTTCTCATACCCTTCCCCAAAACGCACCCTCTCATACCATCAGGGTCCTCCGTGCCATCATAGGAAGCACCCCAAGTTTCCCGGTTTTGGGGCGGGCGAGCCAAGGTGTCCTAGGCAAGGAGGCTGCCAGAAGGGGAAAATATTAAAAACTTCTAATCTTTATTAGATGAGATATAAAAATTAAGGAAATGCATCCTACATAATTTAACATAAGAACAAGCTGTAATGGCTCACAATGTTCATTTTTATCTCGCTCGGAAAAACTGAACATTATTCGACCGAATTTTAATGTGTGATTAGAAATGAATCTTTTCTTTGAATCGCTAGAGGTTTCGTTATCGATTATCTCCAAATGACTACGAGTCAGAAATAATAAAGTTACAACTGCCCCCAAAAAAAAGGTTTTCTGTGTTAGGTGAATATTTCCAGCAATAAGTCTGCGTGAGTTTTTACGAATGGGAAAACTATCGATAATAACATCTACGTGATCGGTCGGAAAGAGTTCAGATAGAATTTTGAAAAAAAAATTAGTATTGGTAAAACGAAAAAAATTGCCAGGATAACACCGACTTCTTATTTGGACAAAGATATTATAATATGAATTGGAGATTATTTTCCATCCACCATATTTGTCAGACCACTCAATAGCAGATTTCCTCTTGTTTCTGAATCATATGAGTATAGTTTAACAATTAAAATAATGTAAAAGATCAATGCAAGAATTTTTTTGCGGTAAAACAAGATATTTTTATAAACTGTTAAACTTCTGGGAAAAAAATTAAAAATTTAAAGGTTCATATTTTTATAAATAAATTTATTTTAAAATAAGAATATATTACTTTAATTTTTTACGAGAAAAATAAAGAAACTTTTCTGGATACTTGATATGTTAGAAATCGAAATTACCGTTCTAAGTATAGCTATTTATATTTTTTCCATCTTTAAAAGTTGAACTTACTAGTTCAACCCTTCAGAAAATCAGAAAATATACTGTTGTGGAACCACATGACTTCCTTGTACCCCTATTAAATTACAAATACACATTTTTTTCTAAATGAAAAGTAATAAAATTTTATTTCATTAATAACTTTTGATATTTTCTCATATTTTTTTATTGTTATTATTGAATTATTATTTATTGTAAAACCTTTTTAAAATCTGAGGTTAATAATTTATTAATAAATCAATATATTTAAATTGAAAAAAAAAGAGATGAAGTCTGATTCGAACCGATGTGCCTTCCCCTTGTAAGATCCAATATTGAAAAATTTATTATTACTCAATTCTGTTTATTTTGTTTACTTTCGAACATTGTATTCTATTACAAGAGTCAGCCAAATATAAACCCGGTTATTTTATTTTCACGGCTCGTTAACTGTGATGGGCTGGTGAGGAGACATTGACCACGTCTTTATAGGGAAGGGTGGCTACAGCCTCCTCGGCTATCACATATCTCTGGTCAATAGTTTTATGTCAAAGCAAAATTTTCCATCATCGGTTGCGCAGTTATTTCTGTGAAGTTTCTTAAGATTTAGGCCGTCAAACCCTCCAAAATTTGGAAATAAATTCTACCAGCAAATTTATGGGAGGGCTTGAAGCTATAGAAAATGAGAACATACGTTCAAGAAAAAAAAGCGGTGATTGACAATTTTTAATCGATACGTAGCCCTATTGGAGGAAATTGGCACGTTGCACCCGATTAAATCACTTCAGAATTGGGTATCACCTTGAAAGTGCCCATTCTATTATCACAAAGCGATTTGGGTTCCGCAAAATATTTATAAAGTGGGTTCCAAGACTTTTGACAAAAAATCAGAAACAAGCACAACAGGAAATTTGCTAAAGGCTCCTGAATCGATTTTGACGAGAGAAAAATAATTTTTTGCATCGAATATTAAAATGGGATGAGATATGGGTTTATAATTATACACCCGATTCGAAATTGGCGAGTATTTGCCGATAACGCCAGGCCTCATATAGTTATTAGTACTCGAGATGAATTTACTGGAAAACTTTGAAGTTCTCAGTATATTTAGGTCATTGAAGAAGTTACTGAGATGACATCGATTTTTGAACTACAACAAAGTAGAGAATTTCGTGGGCAGCTGACCCCTTATGACTCGCTCTCAAATATTTTATGAACAAGCTCCCCACACTTTGGGGAAAATGTATAGAACTTCAGCGAAACTACGTAGAAAAGGAATAAATATGTTATGTATTTTTATTCAGTAGTAATAAATTTAAAAAACATAAGCTCGGCTTTTATTTGACTGACAAGTTTAAGTATATATTCAGTTTAGAGAAAATAAAAGTTAACTTTTACTTTTAAGTATTCACTTTTGGAAAAAACAAGGCAATTTTTGAATAGTTTCAAACGCTATAAAATTCGCAATTTTTGTACTCCCTCCCAACAAAAAAAATCCCATTCGGCGTACCGGAACGCGGAGGTAGATTTCACCGGTGCTAAGTAGGGGATAAAAATGATTTCCACCTTAAAGTTACGAAAACTTCAAATTTATCAATATGAGAATACTTCCATCTGAAAAAAGTTTCACATGTTTAGTATACGACAAGCCCTATCTTCTTACAACTCTAGCAACATTTTGGTCATTCCTTGCCTTAAGAGTTGGTCATATCAAAAATTGTTACAGACAAAAATTTTAGGTAATGTTTAGAGGACTAACGACCACTTTAAACCGATTTGATACTGTGCTTATTAAGGGAAATATGATTTTTTGTCTTCGAAACTCCATTTTTTGGACCCCCCTAGGCCAATGGTTGGTGATATCAAAAAACTTTACTTTATAAGTTTTAGGCCCTATCCAAAGAATAGTAGGAACTTTAAACGAATTCTATATTTTACTTAATAAGAAAGTTATAGTGATATTATGTTTTTTTCTAATTTTTTGTTTGTTTTGGTCATCCCTTGCGGTAAGGGTTGGTCATATCCAAAAATTGTTTCAGACAAAGGTTTTAGGTAATGCTTAGAGAATTAACGATCACTTTAAAAAGATTCGAATTGTGCCTATTAAGGGAGAAATGATATTTTTTTGTCATCGAAACTTCATTATTCCCCACCCACCAGGACAAATAGTTGGTGATATCAAAAAACATTACTTAGATATGTTTTAGGCCCTTATCCAAAGAATTGTTGGAGTTTTAAACTAATTAGATATTTTACTTAATAATAAAAAAGTTATAACGATTTTTTTTTAAAGGCCCCCATTTCCACCACCATGGTCCGATTTTTCCCATTAACTACCTCGACCGGGATTTTTGGTCGTTATATTTTATATATCAATTTGAAAGTGATTGGCGTAAAATTACTGCAGTTATCTTATCCACAAGAAAGTGGTATACATATATATATAAATGTAAACTTTTGAACAGATGTGGTTTTGGGGTCTGGTAAAACGCGAAGATATGTCGAAATTTGCCGGACGTAGACTCATGGTACCCATTAAAATAGGTAGCTTTCTTATGAAATCTACCTAAAAAGAAAGGAAACTCTAATTGGCGTAAGCCTATTGTTCGGGGAGTTAAATAAATAATTTTAAAAAACTTTTTCGTATATTTTTTTTTTGCAAAAATATTTGCTTAACAATAATAATAGCTGATCACTGGACAGCCCTTCTTAACTTAGTATTTTATTGATTAGGACTCCTTTTTATCTATAATTATTACTTATTAAATATTTAATAATCACTCATTAAGGAGACTTGAATTAAAAAATACAAAAGATTAAATAAAATTACATATAATAGAATTAGGCCTAATTAGAATAAGTTTGTATACGGATACTAAAATTATATTTGCAATTTGTTACTTACATTACTTTTTTAAGTTTACTTTTTGATAAATTATAAAAACTTATGTAATTAATTTTTTATTAATAATAAAAATGAGAATGTATTTTAATACGTCAAAATTTGTTATTAATTAATTTATGAATAATACATCAGATTTTTTATTTCCCCATTCTCGTTCGCTCTCTCTCACTTTTCTCTCTCTCTGTCATTATTCAAACAATCTCTCTTTAAAAGGGCGAGTGTACCAGGAGTTTAAAAAGCTGTTTTTAATTAACTGCTACTCCTGACCATCTACTTTTAAAAGTAAAACTCGTATTAAATAAAAAATTACTTAGCAAAGTAATAATTTTAACGAATTTTTTTTATCAAAAAATATATTAATTAAAACTCATGTTCGTGTTCTTTTTCTTTGAAAATACTAAGATTGAATTAATATTTCAAAGTATTTTAAATAAATAAATATTTGTGTATGTATATGTCCGTACTCTAAGAGAGATTTTATTAAATATGTATCCCTTTATATGATTTTTTGTTTTTTGTATTATTATTTCTTAATTAAAATATTAAGACATAAAATTATTATCATTACATAAATAGTAAATTAGGAAAAAACTCCACAAAATATTACACGGGGTATGGTTCATTACACATGGTTTTGCCAATTGTAACTAAATAACCTTCATGAATTTGGCGTACTTTTTTTTGTTATAGAGGTGGAGGAAATCCATTTACGGACGTCTAAGCAGTGTCGGGTTCGATAACAGGTACCGCAAGATGTTGTTTCAAGTGCGTATATTTTCGTGCGCACTACCGACTAAACCTCCACACAGGTTACCCACCCTTCCTGGAATCGCTTAAAGAAGCATTTCGTCAGGTAGAGGGGTGATACGCCCTCTCACACAGTCAGATACAACGACACAGATTAATCCATAAACACATCATATATTCGTCAGATATATATCATTCACATATCATACAATATACTAGTACCCACACAAATAATCAATAACATACGTCATTCTACAAAAAAGAGATCAAACATAAGATACGTCACAATATATGGCAAAACATCACGGTCACAATAAAATAAGGAACATATGCTTCATCAAAAGAAACATAAAACATCATATTACAAGTACATCAAAATAAGATAAACATACGTACAGATTAAACCGACACATTACACCTTACATCACAACTAACCACCCACTCCACATAGTAAAAAGCAGATACATACCTCATACTTACTATCTACGGTCATCATCAAACGCATGGGCAGAGTACTGCCGGCCTCTACGCACCCAGGCAACCCCCACACGTGCGGGGAACCCCCTAGGTACTCAGTCAGGAACTTGGCCGCCCACGCAGTCTTCGGCATCGTGCTCTGAAACGGTCCTCTTCATTTCATACACATGATGTTTTCTCATAACTATTCCGATGTAGTCCACCGCCTTCCATTGTGTCTCATTCTGCGTAAGAATCCATTGGTTTTCTTCAGGGAAGAACATATGGTCACGTCTGGGGCCCCGGTAGGGGACCCCGGATTACAGACAGGCGCCTATTAAAAGACCGAGACCCAGCCACTAGGGAGTGCTGTCAGGAACGGTATAGCCGGTTCTGGCATGGCCTCCCAGACGAGTAGAGGCAACTGACACCCTCAAGGCTGTGTTATACGGGATCGTAGATCAAGCCTTGAGGGCAAGGGAGTACGGTCACAACCCACCGGGTTGGTCTAGTGGTAAACGCGTCTTCCCAAATCAGTTGATTTAGAAGTCGAGAGTTCCAGCGTTCAAGTCCTAGTAAAGGCACTTACTTTTATACGGATTTGAATACTAGATCGTGGATACCGGTGTTATTTGGTGGTTAGATTTCAATTAACCATACATCTCAGGAATGGTCGAACTGAGATTGTACAAGACTACACTTCAATTACATTTTTACATCAATTACATCCTCATTCATCCTCTGGAGTAATACCTGAACAGTAATTCTCGGAGGCTAAACAGGAAAAAAGAGAAAGAACAGATGCTGACGACACAGTTTTCTCAGCATCTCGATACGCTCATCAGTGAATCGGGGACACACAAAAAAACATGAAGGGGGTCTCCTCCACCTCACATTCTGAACAAGCGTCAACATGGTCAAGCGCAAATCTAAACAGGTAGGATCTAAATCCTCCATGACCGGTTAGGAATTGTGTCAGTTTATAGCCCAGATGGCCATGGTTCATCCGACACCACCCCCTGATATCACTTATAAGCTGGTGGGTCCATGGATCCTTCATGGCCCAGTCCCACCATGAATTTAGCGTACTAACAACAACAAAAACGTTTAAAACGAACAGCTTCAAAATACTGAACATTTTTAGCTGTTTCTTGAATTTGATTTTTTTAACACACCTCCAACTCCAATCTATTCCTTTTTTATCCCTAAAACACAAATTTAATTTTAGATAAATCGTTCCTGTAAAGAAGTATAAATCGTTCGAACGAATGAATCATTTTGAAAAGTATAAATAGTTCGAACGAATGACTCATTCGTGAGTTACCCGCATTCGCCCGGCGCAAGACCATTGGTCCGCTCTGCGCCAATAGCAACTAAAATTAAAATGTGAGCACACAACAAACAAATAAACCCTCGGTTTTTTCCTGTTCAGCCTCCGAAACCATCGTAAAGTATTACTTCAGAGGATGAGTGAGGATAATATCTATGAATATAAATGAAGTGTATAGTCTTGTACAGTCTTAGGTCGACCATTCCTGGTTAATTGAAACCCAATGACCATAGAACACCGGTATCCAAGATCTAGTATTCAAATCTGTATAAAAGTATCGTCCTTTACTAGGATTTGAACCTTAGAAATCTTGTTTTTGAAATCAGGTGATTTGCGATAATGCGTTCACCATTAGACCATTCCGGTGGGTAACCGGATTTTTATGGGAAAGATTTTATTTGATCATAATTTTGCAAGAGATTAGTTTTTATTGTTCGGTAATTTAAATTACCCTTATGCATTTAATAATCAATGCATCATCATTGAGCTGTTTAATTCTAAAAAAAAAAGTTAGACTTGTTTGTTACCGCTAAATATTATTACTATTATTTTGTATTATTATTTTTTTTAACAACAAAGGATCATTCTAGCAATTAATCTTATAAATAAAATAAATTTAACTTTTCTAATTTTTTTAGTTCAGAAGTTGTATACGTACACAGTACATCCCATTTACTGTAAGCGAATCCTGACGTAAACAAACTGTTGATGCGTTACAGCCCTTTAAATGCACACACTGCATACTATAGAAGCCGCATCATATGTAAAAGTTTGTTTTTGAATGTTACTCCATAATGAAGCCACTTGCTTTGACTTCGTAATTGTGTGACCTTGAGCCAATGTAATACAGTGTGTATAGAGAAACCAAAACTTGTACATTAACTTACATAAGGTTAGTTTATAGTAAAAATGAAACAAAAACTTAGCTTTAAAATTAGAAAAGTAAGGGTTAATTTACACTAATATTTTAATAAACAATATAACGCTGAATCAGGGTTTCCTGGTCTTTCTTAATAAATTTTCAAAAACTAAAAGGTTACAAAATATGTTATAGATAAAATAAAAAAGGTTATAAAATATGAAAAACTAACTGAATATTTGTATATATATATATATATCTTTTTCTTCTATGTTGCTAAACGATGTATAAAGATTATCAAAAATTTAAAGTATCAGTTTACTAACTTTTGACAATGGAGTAGTTCCGAAACGCGTCAACAAGAGATAAAAGAATGAAGCTAAGAAAGGTAAGCAGTTCTATATCTACTGTAGTTTACAAAACACAAATTCTATATAAAATTTCTGCGAGTAACAGAGGCACATAACATATACGTTAAAATGTGCATTTCAACGAAATCAGGAGGGAATTGGTCGGTTGATAGCTGGCAGAGCTTTCCCTCTTCCAACGAAAAGAAAAAGAAAGGAGTTGGTAGTATGAAACTTCCAAAATCTTGGGAAAAGATTAACAACGATTAATTTCACTTATATTAATGCTATTTAAATAATTATGTATTTCTAGTTTCATTAAAATTAGTGTTGAGACAACCAGTGTAAACCAAATATATTAGAATTCTTCTTGAACTTTTCTAATTTTCGGTAATTAAAGTAAAAATATAAATTACATATACATCTCGTGTACACTACCGGTATTTTTTTTTTTTACCTATTAAATTCGGTGGTAAAGTAATCACTGCCCATTTCTCAATTGAAACAATCGTGCAAGTTTCTGTCACCAATCATTCATTTTAAAAATTTCTTCCTCATTTCTTCAAATATCAGCAAAACGATTCATGACAGGATGAATGAAATGGGTTTACAACCAATTATGAGTGAACATGCAATTCACACTTGTATTACGTATAAAGGAATCGTGTAATCTTTCTGTATTTAACACACATCTTGTGTAAGGTATGTTTTGTGTTTAATCTAGTTTTCTTTAGTTTATTATGTTATATTTATTTTTATTTGATAATTTATTTTTATCTGATGAATAAAACATATTTTAATTACTATTAATAAATTTTTTGTACATTTTTTACAACAGTATTGGTCATTAACAAAAAATCATATCACGACATATTTGTTGTGGTATTGTATATTAAGTTTGGATAGAAAGTTATTGGTTTTATTATTATTATTTTAAATAATATTGAAAATGAATGGATGATTGAAAACTGTTTATGGAGTTTGTATTATTACTCTCTTTTTGAAGTTACTTCTTTTGGCGCGTTTGGAGAAACTGATCAGAGTGTATTTTCAGCAAATTACGGAAGTTGCACGCGCCGATGTAACACACCATAAAGATTTGCCCAGGCCAAAGTGGATCAGTTTGCACGCACATGCGTGTAGTGTCTAATTCAGTCAGTCCTTCAGTGCAATTAAGTGAATAGCACGTGTTGTAAAAGTAAGAGATATTGAGTCGTAATAAATATATATTTATATACACGGACTTCTGAAGACGGATATTTTAAACTGTGAATATTGTTGTTCATATCCATAAAATTTTATTTATATTGCAGGGTATATTTATTTTTTTGTGAGAATTTTGTATCAAGATTTGAGGTTATATTTATGTAATTATAATTTTTTATGAGTAAAAAAATTACCTGATAAATTCTTGATTTTGCATAAATAATTTTGGTTCTCATGGGTTATACGAGCACCTCTATAAATATAAATGGACAAATTTAAGAATAAATTAACCTTGCTCATGTTATAATTATAAATATAATCTAACCAAACTTATCCTACGCTTGCTTCGCTCGCTAGTCAAGGTTAATTTATTCTTAAATTTGTCCATTTATATTTTATTTTATTTTATGTATTTATAGTGGTGGTCGTATAACGCATGACACCCGATAATTTTAAATTTACCAATTTTTAATAAAATACACTATTATAAAAATAAAACTATTTATATCATAAGACGTTGATAACCGTCGTGCCTATTCAATCGTCATCCGAAGAATTAATGGAACTAAACTATCGAAATATATTCGATGAACTTTATTTTACATGACAACTAATACCTCAATACTTTTTAAACTGTATAAAATAAATATTATTTAATTAAAGTGTTATTTAATGAAACTTTTATTCATGGTATTTAAACTCGTCTATCGATCGTTTGATTCAGTTAAATTTGTTTGAAGGCGTAAAAAAATTATATTTTTATTCACGCCAAGGAAGAATAACTAATTCATCCTTTTAATAAAAAAGAAGCAAATTAAATCTGAGTCTTAACAAAGTATTTTATTTATTTCATTCTTTTTAATTTAAATTATCGAAGATTAATTACAATTTGTTTTTTTGTGCATTTTTTAGTAAATGAATTTATATAAAAACATAAATAATTTTTAAAAAAACGAATTTTTTAGAAAAACATTTTTCTCTATGCATTGAACGTTGTTGAGTATTCTATAAATTGTATGGAATAACAGATTTTATATTTAATCGGTATTGACTTATATTTAGTTTTTAATAATTAAATAATAAGGGAAGAAATAAGTCATCCGAAACCGTATGATCATTTTTTTTAATTTCGTCATTACGAGCGAGTTTTTCTTTTTTTTAACCTCCGGACCAGCGTTAGTTATTACTTCAGAGGATGAGATGAATTTTTTTAGCGTGTAAAAATCCCATGCCTGACCTGGATTCGAACCCGAGACCTTCGGATGAAAGGCCGAGACGCTATCACTCGGCCACGGTGGCCTGCAAGTTTTTTATACTAATTGAGTATAATGTAACGTATTTGTTTAATATACATTACATAAGTAATAATATAGGTATAACAAATAAACAGAATTCGTCAGATATTCTACAAATTTATTTGAAGTAGGGAAACGGCTTCATATTTCAAAACTGAGGTACTAGAAGATATAAACAAGCGTGGATCTAAGTAGTTATAGAATTACTATTTTATTTTAAAGTTTTATACGCCATCTTGTATTCGCCATGCTAAATCAAACTTTTATTTTCGTGGCTACAGCTGTTCTGCAAGAAGGAAAGTATGGTAATCAGTCAAAAAAATGAAGTATGGTTTTTTGCATTTCTCGATGTTTCATGATCCAGGAACCCCAAAAAACAAAAAAGGGGATAATGTCGTTACGTACGTATGTACGTGTGTTGACGTGTTAGAAGCTTAATAATTTTGATTGGATTAACCGATTTTAATGAAATTTTGAACATTGACTCGTATATTTGGTAAAATTTTGGGATTAATATCTGCTAGAGTAAGGTAGATAGTTGTTGGGGAACAATTTTCTCAAAATTCTTGAAACATAACCTCACTTTATATTAATCACAGTAAATATGTACATGCATATATTATCATTTAAAAAAACAAATTGTTGTCAAAATTTCCCTTTCCCCGAAAATTGGAAAAAGCGATCTTATGAATTATTGTGTTATTTTTAACCGATTATTTTTTTGTTTTCCTAGGCATAGTATAGTGCAAGGGACCCAAATAAAAAATACTTTGGTAGTAATATTAGGGATGAGAGAACCGATAAAATTAATATCGATTTTTGAATTTTTTAAAACTTTTTTTGGTTTTTTAAACTTTTCTTAATATTTAATCTTGTTTTCAGTCATTTGACTGGTTTGATGCAGCTCTCCAAGATTTCCTATCTAGTGCTAGTCGTTTCATTTCTGAATACCCCCTACATCCTACATCCCTACCAATTTGTTTTACATATTCCAAACATTGCCTGCCTGTACAGTTTTTCCCATCTACCTGTCCCTCCAATATCAAAGCGACTATTCCAGGTTGCCTTAACATGTGGCCTATAAGTCTGTCTCTTCTTTTAACTATAAAAATTCTTCTTTCTTCATCAATTTACTGCAACGCCTCTTCATTTGTCGCTTTATCCACCCATCTGATTTTTAACATTCTCCTATAGCACCACATTTCAAAAGTTTCTAATCTTTTCTTCTCGGGTACTCCGATCGTCCAAGTTTCACTTCCATATAAAGCTACGCTCCAAATATATACTTTCAAAATTTTTTTTCTGACGTTTAAATTCATTTTTGATGTAAATAAATTATATTTCTGACTGAAGGTTCGTTTCGCCTGTGCTATTCGGCATTTTATATCACACCTGCTTCGTCCTTCTTTAGTAATTCTACTTCTCAAATAACAAAATTCTTCTACCTCCATAATCTTTTCTCTTCCTATTATTAAATTCAGCGGTTCGTCTTTGTTATTTCTATTACATTTCATTACTTTCGTTTTGTTCTTTATTTTCATGCGGTAGATCTTGCGTGGGACTTAATCCAGGCTATTCATTATTTCTTCTAAATCTTTTTTATTCTCAGCTAAAATTATTATATCATCAGAAAATCGTAGTATCTTTATCTTTTAATAATAATATTATAATAAAATTTCATCACAATTCAACTCCCACACCACTAAAAAGAAATCTTTGGTAACTTTTTTATTGGTTGTATATTTTTTGAATTACTTTTGTTTAACTTAGTAAACGTAGAGAAATCATAAAATATTCTTGGAAAGTGCTTTTATGAGGTGGGGAGCTGAAAAGATTAAAAAATACAGTTTTTTTTTAATTTATAAAACTTTTTTCGTGTTTAAATATACATTGATAATTTTATAATTAAAAAAACTTCATAAAAAATATCCCTCATCTGAAAAAAAAAGAAATTTTAGGTAACTTTTTATGTATAAATATTTTCCATCACATAAGAAACCCATGACAGAAATGTACTAAAACCGTGTTGTCAGTTTTTTTTTCTTATAAATAGGAATTTTTCATTTCCTAAAAAAATGTTTACAATTCTCAAATTTATCGAAAAATAATTAAATTTTTATTATATTTTTCAGGATATTTGGACCAAGGAATTATGATAAGAGACTCAAATTTGCTACGAATAAACTACTGGCGTTCAAAAAAGTGGAGGACAGATATGTTAAGTATTTTACCGACCGATATAACATATTGGTGGTGGCCGGCTACGAAGTGTAATGCGAATTTAGTGCCGTGTCCAGTGATTGTTAGAGTGAACAGATTATTACGTTTTCCACGAATGCTTGATTTTTTTGATAGAACTGAAACGCGTACGGGTTATCCAAATTCATTTCGTATATGTAAAGTTGTGTTCGCTATTATAGTCTTAATTCATTGGAACGCATGTTTTTATTTCGCTATAAGTTACGCTATAGGATTTGGTTCTGACAATTGGGTTTATAATCTTAAAGGATATAAAAATTCAACATTGTCTAGACAATATATATACAGTTTTTATTGGTCAACACTTACCTTAACAACGATAGGTGAGTAAACAATTTTTTTCTATATTTTTAAAATTAATTAGACTATTTTTATATTAGTATATGTTAATTTATTCGTCAAATAAAAAACCCATTTATTAATTAATAGTTCTCTAACACGTATTTGGTGAAAATGAACATATTAAGTTATATCTTACGATTACCTAGAATAAATAAACTCACGGTTTAGAATCCAAAATTATATTAAATATGTATTATTATAGGATACCATAAACCAGTGGCGGCTCGTAGCTAAAATTAGTGGGAGTGATGCACCAGAAAATCTAATTCTAAGCGTTTTCAAGGCCGCGATTAAAGTTTTCTGTAAATTAAAAGAACCGAAAAAAAATTATTCAAACAGAATAGTTGGAAGCAGGATAATAATGTAATTCTACACTTAATCACATTCAAGAATATGGTACACGGTTTTTAATGTGCTTAAAACCCGTATTCGATTTAACCCAATAAATAATAAATTGTCAATACAGATAATATCTTTTAGTATTATTAGATAATAACTTAATAAAATGTTCGCTTAAAATAGTTTAGTCCAATAGTACTTAATTTAATTTTCTATGTGCACAGAAACAAATATATAATTATTTTTTACTAACTACCTTCTCTTTCGCCCTTTCAGCGTCTTTTTAACAAGGGCAATCAAAGAGCCCTTGTTTTTCGCCATCTACTGATCACTACTGAAAAAACAACTTCCATATTCCTTCCACCGACTAAACTAGAAAAGGAAACGAATAAGAAACATTCCATACACACGCGAAGTAAAAAGAAACTACCTTCCACCAGCAGGTCAGGGTCGGCACTGTGGGAGCGACAGCGATCTCTCTCCCTCGCAGCCTCGAGTGCAGCATGCTGTGTGCGCATGCGCATAACAACCTAACACTACGCCGCTGGAATTGTGAACCGCACAGTTCCATACAAAGATCTTTATATCTTTTCATAAGCTGGTGGATGGTTACTGACATTAAACTAAAGGAATATATATTGTACAAGTATAAAGAAAGAATTAAAGAAAAAAGGACTCATTATTAAATGTTATCGGTAATATCAAGTGGAAAGAGAGGGTGCTGCAGTTCCACAGTGCCTATACGTGAGTCGCTACTGCCATTAAACATTTAGGAAGATGAAAAAATAAAAATAAAGCGTACAGTTTTATTAAAAATATACCCTTTTTGAAATTAACGTATGCAAATTTAAAATCATAATAATAAGAACAATAAAGAGCACAGAACTTGTAAAACCTTAGACTGTATATCTAAATTGGCAAAATGCAAAGAAAGATTAAAAAGTACAAATTGTTGAGCCTACATTTTATTAGCTGTTGTTATCTACTACTATTGTAGGCATGTTTTTTAACCGTTGAAAATATGTTACGAAGAGACTTTAAGTTTAATAAAAAAAATAAATGTTACTTTGAACTTAAAATATTTTTCTGTTAATGAACTTAAGCTGATTACGCCTGCATAAAAGACGTTGTGATAAATTAATAATACATTAAATGACGGTGTATTCATTTTTCTATTTGTATTTACAAATATAGACATAATTTTGAAATACTGATGCGGCCGGATAGAAGACTTGATTGGGATTATATAATGCCAATTGTGATCGAGATTTTTTTTACAAATTAATGGTCTATAATGTTTGCAAAGCTTAGAAAAAAAAGCATTATTCTTACTAAAACAACGTTGCCAGATGTGTTATCGTAAATCTTCCATTACAATAGGAATCAATTTTTAATTATGTATTTTAATCTTGGCCCAGGTCCTTGCTAGTACGCGCGCACATGCACACACACGTGCACTATTTAAACGCTCATTATTTTTTACAATGACAGCAGCCTAAATGTGTTTTATACAAGATGCATATTTTTCCTGCCTGAGTCACCAAGGCAATCAGGGAAAAAGAGAGGGAAATTGAGAAAATGAAAAAAGATTAAGGTAGCTGTGGCAATAGGGGCCGTAAATTGCAATATTGTAGGAAAACGTAATACTTTTTATCAATCTTTGCTGAAAGTGTACTAAACCTAGATAGCGGTCCCTGACAGGTTTACGTAGTATTACAACGTATTTTTAAATATATATAGTTGTTATTTACATTATTTTTTCATAGTCTATAGAAACAAAGTAGTGTTATATTTTCATAGAATTTGAATGATAGTACACAAGCAAAATTATATGTACGGACACACGGAATGAATGTAGAATTGTCCTGTAACCGTTTACCGTTGTAATAAAAGAATTTGATCTATTTCTTGGACGTAACGTAGTCGAAGGTCGGATTGAATATCTGTACTTTCACAATACTGGATATGAGTCCACTACGATGTAATTTCAGATTGATGCAAAAGTTAAATTAAAGGTAATCTATTTGGCTAAACATTATATTTTTTCTACAGTTGTATTATAATGTTTGAATTACGCGGTTGGAATCTGTATCATAACGAGGGTTATTAGGAAACAGATTTTCATTATAATACAGGAGTTCAACCAATCAAAATTCTTTTCAACCAAAGCCTAATCAGAAGTTTAAATTTTTAGCTGTTTTTTTGCTTTGATTTTAATCCGATTTATTATTTAGCAAACATAAGTTAATTTGAAGGTACACCAATAGGTAACTAAGTTACTATATTACACTGTTTTTTTATTAATTTGTCGGATTCTGAGGAAGAAATATCTTTAACTCAGAGCGATATTAAAGAAAAGGCAGAACTTATGACTAATAACCGACTGTCATAAAAAGTTTTTTGAAAAGCTTTAAAAAAAATCCGTAACAATGTCAGTGATAGTTTTATTGCATCCAAATACAAGTTCTTCTAAGTTCTGACCATGCTTTTTTTGTCAAAAAAGTAGTGACAGTTAAAAAATTCTAATCATGAATTTTCTTTTTTAACGAAGCATTTTTATAAAATTAATTTATGAAAGGTTAATCAATTCAACCTTCAACAGGAACAACAAAAAAAAAATTGATTACTTCATAAAGAGAAAAATTTTTAAAGTATTATAAATTATACTTTAATAAATAAAAAATCTGATGAAATCGATTAATTTTCAGTTTAATTAAATTTACGAGTATATATGAAAATGCATCATATTAAAAAAAATAATAAATTATTATATAAAAAACTATTATAAACTCCGCCATATGAGTAACAAAATACTTTAGTACTATGTAAATTTATCCTATAAGTTATTAGAAATAGGATGAAAGTAATTTACATTCTAGACGATGAAAAAGTGTCAGATTTAATGACGTATAAAAAATGGCAGTAGCAAAACGCCGCCACATCTATACAAGAAACTCCCTCGCATACATATACTCACCCAATAATGCAGTCTGTTTCATCCATCTATCTTTAAAAACGTAAATATTCCTTTAAACATTAATTAGTTTCATTTATCAACATATAATTTTTTTTTATTGAAAATTAAAATTATTTCATTTTTATCAGACAGTATGTTAATATTATCCAATTTTTTCCATTGTAAACGTTTCGAAAACAAGATATTTTAAAAATAAATATTATTTGAACAAAATAAAGTTCCACTTACTAACAATTTTAAAAGTATATAACCGAGTACTTTAGGAGCCGTTACTTCATCATCAGGGATTTCCCAAAAGATGTTAATTCGAATGTATTTAAATTAAAATTGTTACGTTCATAATAGTTTAATATGCGAGATCAGGGACCTAAGATTTGTGCTGTTTGTGTGATGTTTGAAGTGTATATGAGTATATACAGTAATATTTTAAGATATATGAACTTTTAAAGCTGTCTGTACTCTTGTCTGCGGTGTTGGAAATTGGAGGCATGAAAACTTCGAAAGATCACTCAAACCTATGCGCTAGCGCAGCTGTAAAGTATAAACTTATGAAGACTAAAAAGTAGAAAATAAAAGATACGTAAAAAATGTTTAAAACACCGCTCAAATTGAACGCACTAAAAAGTAAAATATAATTTTAGGACGGTATCTCAGAATGGATTTGACAACCAGCTTTGCTGGTGATATGTAAGATTATGTGAAATTCAGCTTCAAATTAAAAATTTGTTGTTTTTGCCAATTGTTTTATATACGTGATGAATGGCCTAAAGAGTGCAGAGCAAAGATTTGAAATTTGACGTGAGCTCAAATATTCAGAATATATATTAGTTATGTGAAAATAAATATTTTGAGGAAAAATGGACCCGCTAGGTAGCGCTGGGGTTGAAATATTTGGAAAAAATTTTATTTGGCTCATACTCAGAATATACATTAGTTACGTGAAAAGAAAAAAATTTACAAAAACTATAAATACTATAACAAAACAATAGCGAAGCATTGCCTGCCGGGTTTGCTGCTAGTAATTCAATAATAACAACAACAAAAAATGAAGAAATATCAGAAGTTATTATTGAAATAAAATTTTATTTTTCATTTTAAAAAAAATGCGTATATATAATTTAATAGGCGTACAGGGAAGTCATGTGGTCTCCACATCAATTTTTTTTCGTATCTCTTTTTTAAATTTTCTCACTTAACTTAAATATTTTTGTGTCCTTAAATATATTGCGCCCATTTGTATCTTTTTACACCTCCTTTTCGCGTTTCTCATGGAACTATAGTTAAAAATTAGTTTGTTCCTACCGGTGATCGGAATTGGAAACTGTTTTATCTCCAAACTATTTAACAAAAGAAAACCGTGTAAAGTCGCTGAAATTTGAGTAGTGGTATTCCGTTGCCTGTTTTCTGTATATTAATTGTTCCTAACATGTGAACAGACACTGTATCTGTTTTTTACACAAAGAACTTATGCTGTTCTGAAGACACACCTATAACATAGCGAGAAGTCGCTTTTGAAAAGTACTTCTTAGCCTGGCTTTTAACCTTTGATCTGATCGGTTTGGGAGACCTTTCTAGAACCGGCATAGATATTAGCATAAGAGGAGTACCCAGGTACCACATCGAACAAGAAACTACAATCTATAGATGGAATTAGATGAACATATTGGACGATTTTTTTCTTATATCAAGTATATTTTTAATTATTAAGCTTATTTTTCTACTGTTTATATGAGGTTTATGTGAATAATTTTATATTACAAATGTCAAGTAGCTTTTAATTCATTAACATTTTTTAGGGTAATTACTTGAAACAAATAACTTTGAGAAATTCTGGATGTTTTTTTAAATGAAGAATTTTGTAGTAATAATGAGATATAATTTAACTATTGCACCTAAATTAATATTATTAAACGCAGAAACCATCAGTGATATATTTATTATCAACATTATCTGAATCATTAAACCAACCAACGAACTTTCTCGGAAATATTTAATACCCAATATTTCCTTATACAGACTGTAAATATATAGGTGGGTAGATTTCTATTTACCGTTTCATTTACAGTTTAATAAGATAAAATTAGAGAAGAAATTCTATTTTCTTTCTCGTTACTGTGTAATTTTCTGTCACTTTTTATAAAAAAAAAAAAAACATCGTAACAACTTCTCCTTCGTAAAAGACGGGAAGTAGAAAGATAGCAATAAATTTATTTTACAAAACTTGGAAATGAGATTGTAAATAATCTTGACATTAAAGTAGATCCTGATATTTTTTAAGCTAATTCTTTTACAAATTTCAAAATTCATTGTAGAATTATGTTGTATTATTTAAACTGTTTTTTTTTTCTTAAATATTGTTTTGTGGAAATTAATTTTTAATATTAATTAAAATTTTAATTTAGTTAAAAGAGAAATATAGATTAATACTTTTATAATATAATATACAGATCAATAAATATTATAACTTCGAAAAGTTATTTGGAATATAAAAATAAATAAAAATATTCCTTCAAACTATGATCGAAAACGCTTCATTTTCCTTAATTCTGCCTTTAAAAATAGATTATAAATTTATATATTATCAATAAAATTTTTATTAAAATATGGTGTACATATTATAGCCGATTTTTTCTATTAATTTATTGGTTTCAAAATTTCAAACAGCGACCGATATCATTGATATATCGATAACTATTAATTTAATCATATTATATTTTGATATCATTATTTTAATATTTAAAACGTATACATAATTTTTGACAAAATAATATATCACTCGGGAAGATATGATTTTAGACAACACTACTACGATGAAAATCTTTTTAGCGGGTCGATGTTCGAATCACAAGACGGGAAAAAAATCAGACTAAATTTTTAGACAGATCTCGTTTTTCCATCATTATTTATTTTCTTTTTACTTCTTTGTACGAAGTAAAGGAAGTATTATGATCGCAAAAAATTTTGGTTTTCAGATTTTAACGGAAATATCCATTTTGACTAGTTTCGGCGTGATATCTTTATGTACGTATGTATCGCGCATAACTCAAAAACGATTAACCGTAGGACGTTGAAATTTTGGATTTACGATTGTTATAACATCTAGTAGTGCACCTCCTCTTTTGATTGCAATCGACTGAACCAAAAGTGTACAAAAAAGCCCAAAATCCAAAAAAAATTTGGATTTTGGGCATTTTCTTAACTGCAGTAATCAGCCATCATTGAGTGCTTTTCAACGATGTATCATAAGTGGTACTTATTTTCATTGGTTTCAAAGTTATAGCTAAATTAAATTTTAATTAATGAAATACTTGGATCTTATAAGGGGAAAGCACATCAGTTTGAATCAGATTTCATCTCCTTTTTTTAACTTCTTTTTTAATTTAAATATATTGGTTTATTAATAATTATTACCCTCTGGTTGTAAAAAAAGCTTTTACGATAAATAATAATTTAATAATAACAATGAAAAAAAATTATGAAAAAATATCAGAAGTTATTAATGAAATAAGATTTTATATACTTTGCATTTTATAAAAATATGTATATCTAATTAATTAGGCGTACAAGGAAGTCATATGGTGTCCACATCGGATTTTTTTTTTGCTGTAGAATAAAAATTTAGGATCGGTTTATTCCTAACGAAACTATATGTAATTAATATGTTAAAAAAACATTACATGAGAGAGGGCCATCCAATAATGAGCGCCGCGAAAACAAACAGTAAATGATAATAACAGAAACCTCCATGTTAATAAGCACACTTATAGTCACAAGTACGATCCAGTAAACACTCATTATGTCCTAAGCAATATCATCACTGGGATCTATAAATTGTCCAAATATGAACCAACATGTGTTCAACACATTCAGTTCGCACACAATGTCTTTTATGAAAATGAAGATAAACACAAGTAGATAAACGAACGAATAAAAACAGCGTTAAATCATCACATATAAAGTTAAAACAATAGTAAACAAAAATTGTAATAAAATAGTAACAAGAAATAGTATCGGAAAAAAAAGAAGGGAGAGTGTCTTCAACGATCATTACTAAGGTCCAGCACATGAACCCTTTTCAATTGTCTAATGTCATCATCGTTGTCTAGCAGATTCAAAGCAAGGAGTTTACACGTCTATTTAGTCTAACCACGTATTTAGAACTGAAACGGACAATCGCATCCCAAAGAAACGGGTTCCCCAAGTATTCATTTATTCAGAATTCCTGAGAGCGAAGGTGGTTGAGGCGCTTTCCTCGATATCTTTTTCTACGACCTTTGAATCAGTCCAATACTGCTATCACTATTCGTCCCCAGAACTGAATCCCATACGTCGTTATCGGTTTCAAGAAAGAGTTGTATAGAAGGACCTTGTTAGAGTAAGACAACTGAGAATCCCTACCCATTAGCCAATACATACACTTAAATCTTTGATCATTTTGTTTCTTCTTCTCCAGTACATGGCTTCTTCTTGTCACGCGTCTTTCTAGATGTAAGCTATCTCACACTAGTTGAATGAGGAATTTCAACGTTATTCAAATAGACTGAAGGGCAGTCTCCTTTCCTAGTTGGAAAAGTAAGATTTAGCCGATAAAGGTAGATTTCGTCGGATTGACTTTAATCTGGCGAATTTTAATCCGAATTTAATATTAACTTTAATCCGCGTGCAGCCACGTACTGATTGCAACGCCGACTGTAGCTTCTGTGAGGCTACAATCCAGTCATCATCAACTGCTAAGATTGCCGTATCATCCGCGTATGACGTAATTGCAACAGATTCTATTCAAGGAAGGTCAGCAGTATACGCTAGGAATAAAACCGGTTCTAATACCGAGCCTTGCGATACTCCAGAGCCACTTTCAAAGAGGTTAGGTAGAACTTGATTATTCTTAACTTGCGAGAAGTGACCATCTAAGTAATTTCGCAGAATCAAATAAGGTTGAAGATGGCAAGATATTTTATCTTCCTCTAATTAAACCTCTCTGCAGAATGGAGGCAGAATTGTATAATGCAGTATTTTTACAGGAGAAATTCCTTTACACTACTCAATTTTAATTTTTTGGCTGTAACACAAATAACGTTTTTGAGACTCGCATATAGTTTTCTTTGAAAGTAATGATACACATTTTACAACTCGTGTGTAATTAAGAGTGAAGATATCAGCTATAGGACTCTCACTTATAATCTAGAAAACTTGACTTGCTAATCTGCAACACAATGTTCAGTTCATTGAAAAGGGTAGTGGGAAACCAATTCATATTCCTCATTTTTTCTTAGTAAATCTATGTTGATCTTTTCTTTGGGGTGGATGGTTATACAATTTTTAGGAGTCTCATTTTAGATCGTTTATAATCATTTACGGTTATGGTACGGAACGTACATAGATAATAAAACGTATTAATTAAGAAATAAAATTTTAATAGAATTGAATTTTATATTGAAATTTTATACTTAATTTTTATAAAAATATTTTTATTCTGACCACACTTTACAGAGCGATTTCTTCCACGTCAGTCCATGCTTGAGCGCGTCACGGAAATGAATTGGTAAGTTTGTCGAATATCAGTATAGTAAATTTAATGTACCTACCTTCCTTTTTCCTGTTTATCCTCCGGGAATCACCGTCAGGTAGTACTTCAGAGGATGATATGTATGAGTGTAAGTGATGTGTAGAGTCTTATACAGTCTCAGTTCGACCATTTTTGAGATGTTTGGTTAATTGAAATCCAACCACCAAAGAACACCGGTAACCACGATCTAGTATCCAAATCCGTATAAAAGTAACTGCCTTTATTAGGACTTGAATGCTGAAACTCTCGACTTCGAGATCAGCTGAAGACGCGTTCACCACTAGTCCAACCCGGCGGGTTAAATGTACTTAGCTACATTCTTCCTAAATTCTGGTATTTCTTTCTAGTACAGAAATCCAAAAAAGTAAGGATAAATTTTTTTTTGTTAAATTAATGCACCCAGTCACTTCCTAAAGATGAGCCGTTTATTATTACTACACTTTGCATACTTGCTTATGTACCCAAGATATCTGAATATCACTCTTTAGGAGAAGAAAGATAAAATGCTTGCTAAAATTAAATTAAAACAAAAGATAGCGTAAGAGGGAAACACTAGGATTCCCTTTTACGCTATCTTATTTTTATTTTTTTTATTAAGTATTTATTTTTTTTTATTAAGTAGGAGCATGAATAAACCAGATAGGTTATTTTGCCCCGCAAACTAACACAGTCTTACATCAAATAATCTAAAGACTATTACTTAATCTTGAAACAAAGGGTTATTTTTTATTCTTCTAAGTTTTCACACAAATGTTCTTCCCTAATTTAAAGCACCTTCTTTTATAACATTGTTGATATAATTGACGATCTTGGATAAGTTATCCCATGCCATTTATACTTTCTTCTTTTTCTAATTATAACTTCATCCATGCCATTCATTGTTTCTTGTAAATCTTTTTACTCTCAACTACAATTACTATATCATCAGCAAACCGTAGCTTCTTTATCTTTTCACCTTTTACTGTTACTCCGGATCTAAATTGTTCTTTAACATCATTAACTGCTAGTTCTATGTAAAAATTAAAAAGTAACGGGGTAGGGAACATCCTTGTCGGACTCTCTTTCTTATTACGGCTTCTTTCTTATGTTCTTCGATTAATACTGTTGCAGTTTGGTTCCCGTAAATGTTAGAAATTTTCTTCTATCTCTATAAAATAAATAAAAATAAATACTTAAACTCAATAATAGCTTAAATAAAACAGAAATAAATAATTTAAAAAAACATAATTCCATAAAATATAAGCGTAAATTAAGTGTAAAGGTTAAAGGATGAGGTAAGGAAAATTCTTCCAATTTTTTTTAGATTATCGCTACTGAGAGTACAAAAATTTGGAAGTAAATTTTTCTTTTGTTTTTATGTCATTGCCTTTATTAGTGCTTGCAAGTACAGTGCGTTCATAAAGTTCCAAAATGGATGCCGATGCTATACTTGTAAGTTTGTTGTTATAAAGTTCCTTCCGAGACAGATACTTTTCTTAAACATTCTAGATAAAATCAAAACTCATAGTCAACGTGAGTCGTTTTCCCTGTACTTGTGTCATTAATTTCGTAGTACAACTAACGTGCCTTTTCATTGCGTATATTTATTACGTAACGTTATTTAATCACTCGCTCTTTTTCTTATTATACAATGTTTTTATGGTTAATTTTCGCGATAGTCCAGCATATCAAATAGATGGATTATTTTTCTCTTAGTGTCTAGATTTTGTGAAAGAGGAAATTTATCTGATCCTAAAACATTCTTCCGTTAATTTTACACGATAACAGTTGGCACGAAATTTATCAGTCGCTTTTATTTCTCCAGGAAAATCACTCGAGAAACTTTTTCAACAGGCTGGCCTTTCGGTCGGAGTTGTTCAAAAGGTTACAAAAATTTCGAGTTACGCACGAATCAATTTCGAGTAGTATAAGAACTTGGAGAATCTGGTTTTAGAAGAAGACTTCAATCCTGTTTCATTCGATGGCGTGTTCATGTTTTAGATAATACTTTTTATTCAGTGCAATCGTGGTTTCAACTTTCTTGTTGTAGTAACGGTAAAAAAACTAAAGTATATAATTTTTAAAATTCTCTCATTTATCATAGAAGGCAATTGCATTCTGAAAAGAGCGACGAAGACTAGTCAGTCCCGTTATTTTCACAGAATCATTACCTGAAGAATGTTATTCAAAAATTATTAAAATTTCCTTAACCTTGCTTAAAACTGAAAAGTGAACCTGCTGGTACAACGATATGATACTACATGTCACACTGTTGATTCAACTTTTGATTTAAATTTATTGAATTTTTCAATGACCGTTTAATTTCCCGAGGATTATGGCTTACATAATCCCTGAATCTCTTACAATCAGATTTTTATTCATAGAAAGATATTTTCTCTCAAGAACAACCCACACTATATAATGAATTAAAAGAAAGAATCGAAGACAGCATTCTAACATCAGTGCAACTTCGAATCAAAGCTGCACTGAATATTAAAAAACAATTAACGCTTGCATCAACGCTTAACGGTCAACATTTTAAATAGGAAAATATTAAAAATATTAAAATTTTGTTTCCTGTATCGTACGACTGAATTACTCTTGTCATTAGATAAATATAGGTTGTTATAAACGTTGGCTGCGTATTATCCATAATTCATTGCCAATAAATTTTAAGAAAAGTATCATTTTGAGGTAAATAAAATAAATTTATTCGTAACATAACGAGAAAAAAAACAAAATTAATGTGAAATTTTTTATAAATTCTTTAATAAAAATAAAAGGGTATTTTAAGAGAAAAAGTAACATGAAACGATTGAAGAAAAGGAAACGAACCAACAGAATAAAACGTATGTGATGTTGAAAGTTGCTTTTTTTCTACCGTCGTTACATTTGTGAGCAACTAACTCACCCCAAAACCGTGCACAGCACACATGAAACGAAGCGATCCTGAGAGTTTCCTCATGGGGTTAGAGATGTGATTGAGAAGCCAATATGATCATGCCTTCGACCACTATCTACTTCAATAGTTTAATAGACTTCTATATAAAGACTATCTTCCGAATTTTATTTATTTATTTAAACTTACCAATTTATTTATCTATTCATAAAGATTCCTTTATTATCTTTTTTTAATATATTTATTATCATATTCAATTTTTAATATATGTATTATATTTTTACCGACTTTTCAAAGAAAAGTAGAACAGTATTACTTTTGGTCGCACGATGGTTGGGGTTGAGATTACTTTCTCATTACGTTTTGAGGTATGAGGATTACGAAAATATCATTCACTTAAAATTTAATTTCCTTTTTTTGTGTGTGTGTGTGTGTGTAGGATTATTCATCAGATTTGTGGTTCGATTATCTCCAAAACTACTGGATCAATCTCATTAAAATTTAGATATGCTGTAGAAGTGTATTTGAATTTTCGCTTGTGAAAATTTGATGAAGATTAGTTGAGTCGTTCTTTGGTTATACTCAATTGTAGGTCGACAACAGACTCAAATTGAGGTTATGTTGACTTTGGGTTTTCTTACGCTCTTATGCAGTGAGTGAATTTAAACTTGATGTTTGTGTGTAGGATCTAATCATTACTGTTAATTATTTCATCAAATTACGCTTTTAATAATTTAATTTCTTTTAAAGAGAAAATATATTTTAATATTAAATTTTCTGTTTCAGTATTCCCGTTTTATTATGTTTTATTTCATTCGCATAAAATTATACAAAATAACTATATAAAACAAAATAACGAAAAGTCGCCCTTCTTGTGCAGAAATAAGCAAGAATTTCTTTTGTTTAAATGTATAACGAGAAAATTATTAGTAGTATATGTTACGGGTATAAAACGTATTAAAAAAAAAAGCTGACAACAAAGATGTAATACTCTCCTGTCATTTTTTTGTTATTCCTATATAATGGAAAATAATTATAGGACAGTCGTGAAAAAGATTATCTAAGATTTCTTTCTATGCGGTAATTTATAATGAAGGTTTATTGTAAAATTACCATTATATGTTAAAAATAAATTAAAAGAATCTGATGTGGACACTACGTTCAGAAAATCATCGGCCTGACACAGAGATGACGTAACTATCACCAAATGATTATGATACGAGTTTTATCAAGTATCATCCTGTAAATGGTGTGACGCAAAGTTTTATATATTATTTAGTCGCTACTTTGTTGGAATCGAACAGAGAGAAAACAAGTTTTGACATTTTCTGAAAAATGAACTGAACTTCAAGATGTTATAAAGTACTCCTACTTAAAACCATTAATTCTAATGGATAAACAAAAGGAGTTAGATTCCACTTTCAAGGATTCTTCCTCTTCGTTTTGATGGTAAAATTTGGGCTGCTAAATTTAAACTAGGTTGCACACCCAGTCAAGATGATGAACGTTCGGGACGCTCAGTAACCGCTACGAGCCAAGAAATAGTTTTAAAATCTGCAATGCTGTATTAACAATCTCCAACTGAAGGGATACAGCTTCCTAACATTGCAAACATCTAGATTGACCGTATCCGATACATTTTATACGATGTTTAAGTATGAAAAAGGTCGATGAATTTCCATTCGATGGAGCGGAAACTGCACAAACCACGTGGAGTGGAGGCTTTTCACAAACGACGTTTGTTAATAGTCAAAAACCCATTCGACTGAACACTTCTCTAAGTTGTTTAGACGTACTTAAACGCAATTCTGCTTAGTTTCATCGAAATTTTATAACAGTAGATGAAACATGGAATCATCATTACACGCCAGGGACTAAACAGTAGTGGGTGAGAGCAAGTGAAAGTGCACCAAAGTGAAAACGGTTTCTTTAGCAGGAAAAGTTATGGATAAAGTTTATCTTGGGATTATCAAGTGCGGTGCTTATTTACTACAAGGAATAAGGCAGGACATCATAGAAGAGCTTCATTACTGGACTGATTGAAGGGTGCTATTTAAGCTAAATGTCCACATATAACCAAAGCGAAATTACTCTTTCTCCTGCATACTCATCTCAATTGTTGCTGTAAAACCCCATGATCTACGCATCGAAGTGGTTTTCGTATGAGTCTTATTCATTGGATTTGACTTCCAGCGATAATTTCCTTTTCTCAAACCTGAAGAAATGGTTCGTTGAACAAAGATTCACTTCAAATGATGAGGTAAAGCTGAAAAAAAAGCTTATTTTGCGAAGTTGGACAAATCGCATTATCCGGAGTGGAAAAAAGCTATCGCATTGATAAAATAGTTAGAAAGTTGTTCTAAATATATCGAATTGCAAGGTAACTACGTTGGAGAATTTTTTCTGAAAAATCTTGTGTTTCTTTGTCAGACCGAAAACTTTCTGAACAGTCCTCGTTGAATATAATTATTATTTTAACATAAATTTATTTTGAAAACATTATTTAAGACAGCCCTTAATAAAAAAAATAAAATAAATTTATTCAGTATTTTTTTTTAGTTAATTAAATCAGTTTATTTAATCAATTAAAACTCATAAAAACGCAATAATATTCGCTATCTTATATATTCAAGGCAATTTTGTTTTTGGAATACGTTATTTTTGTACGATATCGTAATTATCTACTGTGTCGGCTTTTCAGAGTGTAAAACACCTATAAAGAGTCTTTATTCTATTACTCTACGCTTGCCATCAAATAGCTCTTTGTTATTTTACATTGTCAACTCACCCTATACACGTAATATCTGATTTTATTGTTTAGTCATTAGTTAATTGACTAGTTGATACTATTTTCCATTCCTTTCTGTTCTACGGTCTAATCTTTTAACCGTAAAATATTTAGTTTATTCTTTATTCTTTCTTATTTTTATATATTTCAGTCTGTTTTAATCTACGTTTATATCCATCCATCTATCATCAAAAGTAACTAAACGTGGATGTCTTTTACATTTCTCAATAGTTCGTCTTTTTAGAAAATATTATTTCAATTTTCTTTTCTGTTTTATTCGTTTTAACAACTCATCTTTTCGAATTTATCGATTAATATTAATTTTCCGCATCCTTCTGTAATGCTAGTTTTCAAAGACCTTTTCTGTTGTCTTTCCAATTTACCTTGTTTTACAGAAGTACAGCGTTATGCGGACAAATATTTTCACTAATTTTGTTCTAATTTTTTTTGAATATTTGATGCTAGCAGATTTATTTTTTGCATGAATATAGACTCCACTTTGCTTGCCACTCAGTCATCTTCTGATGTCTATATTATTACTTCTTCCATCCTTTGTCATTTTATTCTCTAAATAAGAATATTCTTCTACTTGTTACATATTGTTTCCCTGTTTTAACGTTTAATTCTTTATTTGTCTTTTTTCTGTCATATTTGTAAAACGTTTCATTTTATTAAGTTTCAAACTAAATGTTTTCCTTGTACTAAATTCATTCATAATGTTACTTCTAAGTTTTTTGTTTCTTTTAAAATAATAAAACTCATAGCGATTTTTAATAGCATTATTGTTTCTCTTTGATAATTATTCCGTTCTCATGTATTTGATATTCTATTATTTTAACATTCTAATGAAATGTTACACTTTAAAAACGTGACAGTAATAATCTATATTCCTTATAATCATTTTATAACTCGTGGTGAAACTATTTCTAAAAATAGCATCTTATAAAATACAAGAATTCAGTTTAGATGTGTGTACACATTTAAAATTCATATTTAATAAATAGGTTTAAAGATAAAAGTACTGTAAGCAGTTGGTATTTAGGTGAGTCACGTTTATAGCGTGCGGCGTATAGCTGTACACATTTCGTACGAGAGAGATAGATATATAGGTCGGGTGGAACAGTGAGTCATCCTTCACGAAAATATATCGTAGCTCCGTAGACTTCCATAGTATACAGTATATTGACAATAACGCGGTGTTAAGCTAGCCATCAGTCTATGTGCACAGCAATACCCCGCCACTATAGAAATGACGGTTTATGATCATAACAAACCGTAAAAGAAAAAAACAGTTATTTGAAATTAATTAAATCAATCACAATATTTTAGTTACATTTATATATTAAAGTTCAGTTTAGATAATGAAACAAAGATTATAAATTAAATTATAAAAATAAGGCAAAGTTGTTATTTTTAATTATGATTTTTCTGGGTCAAATCTTACAACTGTGAGTTGTTTTTGATGCACAGCTTACGCATAACTTAATTTAAAGTATTTATCATTTTATTTAAATATAATTTTTTTCCGTTTATTTAATTCAATGATTTTAACTAAAGCGCGCACACATACCGTATTTAATTCGAGCGGGTGTGGCGGTACTAGCGGCTGCAGTCGGCACTAACTAAACTAATGTAATTTCACAACTTGCATAAAAAAAATTTCGCTTGTACTATCGGTCGTGAGATTGTAGTGTAGCTGTGAGATTTAACGCACCAGGTACTGAGTAAACCGGGAGATCGAGCTCGAGACCCAGCCAAACCTAGTTACTTTTTTACGCTTTAAATATTATTCACTTATTTAATTCTACCGCTCACCAACGACGTCATAACATAGCAGGCGACTACAACAGCATTTTTTTGGGTAGGGGTGCGATTTTTCAAAAAACTGTTTTTGAAAATATTGTTATTTTTTAATTATTAAGAAATGGGCTTAAGAAAAATATGACCGTAATTAGACGAAATCTCTAAATACTGTTGGTGACCTTTATCTACAGCCTTAGCCCCCCCTTACCTTTAAGTTGAAAATTTAAGGGCGTCAGTGCCCCATATATAGAAGTAATCTGACCAAGTTTCATCAAAATCGGTCCAGTATTTCAGGAGATATAATGTGATTTAGAGACCGACAAACATTAAAATCCGGAAAATTTCCATCCGGTTTTTTGGGTTCCTTAGGTGTCAAAAGGTCAAGATCAGGTGTAAACCGCGTATACGCAAATTGAACCGATTACAATACATTCCCCTCTAGATCTATAGCTCTCTGCTATAGCGCTATCCGGACGGGAAAGTAAAATTACAAAGTAGAAATACAAGGTGACTTTTAATACATCATCTTGAAATATTCATTTCTTCCACAGTATGCTTAAGAATGAGTATTATATACTTTACCTTGAACTTGAACTTCTACCTCTCTTCCAGCTGAATGTTTCTGTCGATTCTGATCCTGACATGTGTATATTACCAGCATCAGCGTGTCTTTGTACATGTTCTATAATTAAAGTACCATTAGAATAAACCAGCTGTCTACGGTTTACTGGTAATACGTTAGAATATAAAAAAAAATAAAAGTGAAGATGAGTAAAATGGAATCAAATATTTTAATAGTTCATGAAGTAGAGAAGAATTATTTGATTTAAAATGTCTGTAAATTACTAGCAACTATTTTTTTACATTGGGAATGAATCTGAGACCGTGATATCGCATAACAGCAGCCATAATAATGACGCTAATAAATAACTGAACCGGATCAAAATGTCATCTTGCAACAATTTATAACGTTTGATAATTAAACTTATTATTTTACTATTCCAAACACAAAATAGTGCTCTAACGAGGAGGATGTCTGAGTAAAAAGTCTGAGTATACGTTGTAATCAACTATAAACAATTAAAGCTTGTTTATTTGTAAGGATTTACCTTGATGTGGTTTAAGTGCGACACTTCCAAAAAACATTATTACATAAAAAAAAGTATTGAAATATTATGTTATATTGCTCATTATTGATTGAATAAGTTGTGAGAGGTTTGTTGGGATTCATTCTCACGCATTCAATATTCATGAGACTTAAGCCAGCTATCATGCTAGTAACATACTAAAATTAGTATGTTACTAAGTAAAACTAAGTAAAATTAGTATGTTACTAAGTAAAACTAAGTAAAATTAGTATGTTACTAAGTAAAACTAAGTAAAATTAGTATGTTACATACTTAAATTAGTATGTTAAAAATTTCTGGATTAAAAAAAATCTACTCGATGAAATGGAAATCTAATTTTTTATATTTATTTTTTAGTTTTTACTTCCTTGTTCAAAGTAAAGGAATTATTGTGATTCCGAAAAATGTAGGTTTTCAGATTTTAACGGAAATACCCATTTTGACTATCTCTGAATCCAACTGGACTAGTTTCGGCGTGGCGTATGTGCGTATGTATCTCGCATAACTCAAAAACGATTAGAGATAGGATGTTAAAATTTTGTATTAGGACTGTTGTAACATCTAATTGTGCACCTTCCCTTTTGATTGCAATCAACTGGACCAAAAGTGTCCAAAAAAGCCCGAAATCTAAAAAATTTGGATTTTGCACTTTTCTTAACTGCTGTAATAAGCCCTCATTGAGAGATTTTCAATGATAATTGTGGTACTTATTTTCATTGGTTCCAGAGTTATAGCCAAATAAAATTTTAATTAATAAAATATTTGGATCTTACAAGGAGAGACCCATTGGTTCAAATCCGACTAAATATATTGATTTATTAATAGGTATTAACCTCTGATTGAAAAAAAAAATTACAATAAATAATAATTCAATAACAATAATAAAAAAATATCAGTAGTTATTCATGAAATAAAATTTTATGTACTTTACATTTTAAAAAATGTGTTAATGTAATTTAACAGGCATACAAGGAATTTTATGTGGTGTCTACATCATAATGTTTTTTCTAATTTTATTTATTTTTTGTTATGGACACCTGTGAACCACATCTGAGATTCCTTGTTTAGCGATTTCTCTGCATTTCGGACATTCTATTTATGTCTTTCACGTTGTTCTTCTGTGATGTTTCCTTACTTTCTTTCAATTTCCAGAATTCAAAATTATAAATTTTCTTAAATAAATCAACTTTAACGTTTTTACTGCTATAAAAATCAATTCATCTTTTTTTTAATTATTCTATTATAATTTATTCGAAAAATATGTACGTAAAAATATAATCATCGTACTTATAAAATGATTTCCTGTTTTTTTTTTTTTTTTTGTATCTTCCATAATTAAATTTTAATAATCTATGATTTTATTTGATTTAGAGCTTAGAATTTTTCTTAGAATTTTTTTTTATTTCATTTTTTTTTTCTAATTGTCCGTTATTATGTTGGCGGTAAACATTCAGATGCATACAAACTTTCCGATTTTATCACTTAGTTGTATTATTTTAATGTTGAGTTAATTGAGGAAGATAAATAAATTACTTATTTAATCGCTCCATAAAAAAAAACTGACAACACAGTTGTAAGACTTTCCCCCACGTGGCTTTTTCTGATGCACGGCTTACACACACAACTTATTTTAAATATATATCATTTTATTAAAATAAAATATTTTTTATTTATTTAATTCAGTGATTCTAACTAAAGCGCGCGCGCATATCGTATTTCATTCGCCCGGGTGTGGCGGTACTAGCGGCTACTTTAAATATTTGTTTACACTTTAAATATTATTCATTCATTTAGTTCCACCCCTCATCTGTGACATTGCAACACAGCTGGTGCCAGAGACTAAATAGAAAAAGAAAGAAAGACGACTACAGCAGCTGTACGTCAGTGTTACACTAGCGCTTCTTGTGGTAAGAGAAGGTACTAATGACATACTATACCCATCTGCCATTCGTTTTTTTAGAGCATTTTTTGGGGTGGAGGTGCGATTTTGCAAACATGTTTGGAAATATTATTTTTTAATTGTTAATAAATGTGCCTAAGAAAAATAACACGTTAATTAAGCGACATCTCGAGATATTGAGGGTTATCCTGCTGAGCAGCCTCATTCCCTTGACCTTATAAGTTGAAAACTTAATGGCATCAGTGCTCCATATATAGAAGTAATCTAACCAAGTTTGGTCAAAATCGGTAGAGTAGTTCTGGAGATATAAGGCGATTTAGAAACCAACACAGACATATACATACGAAGATCTGGAAAATTCCATCCGGTTTTTTTTTGTTTTTGGGTACCTTAGGTGTCAAAAGATAAAGAACGAGTGAAAAATATATATGCCCAAATTGGACTGATTACAATACTATACCTTCTATAGCTGCAGCAATATTGCTGCAGCTATATTGCTGTAGCAATATAGCTCTATTGCTGTAGCAATAGGCGGGAAAGTAAAAGATGGTGAATGGGTTTGTTTGTTGTATGTGCTAACATTTTAATTTTAACTGATCTGGCGTAGAGTCGATCACGTGGTGCGCCGGGGAAGTGCGTGCACTTCGACCGATTTATACTTCTTCATACTAACGACTTATCTAAAATTATATTTGTGTTTTGGGGATTAAAAAGGAAAACATTGGGGTTGGTTAAAGCTGTGTTAAAAAATCACAACTAAAGAAACAGCTAAAAATATTCAGAATCTGAAAGCTTTCGTTGTAAAAGTTTTTTTTTTTGTTAGTACATTAAATTCATGAACATTATTTAGTTACAATTGGCAAAAACATTTGACAAAATCATGTGTAATGAAACATAAACCGTGTAACATTTAGGCGGCGGGCCCTTTTTTTCCTAGTTTATAATTAATAAAGTGTAAGTTGCACTTAATTCAAAAGTAATATTGTACGTTTCTGCTAGAAGATTCTAAAACAATATTGTAATAAAGGATTCGCATTAAAACAAATTATTTATATGTAATAAAAGTAATATGTAGAAAATATTAAATAATTTTCTACTTTATATAAAAGAAAACATATAATAAAAGTTAGCAGACACAATAAAAATCCAGTTTTAATAACCGTAAATGTGCAAAAGAAAAATAGACTGAATTATGGTTGAAATATAGCTAATATTATAAAATGACAAGAATGTAAATAATGGAATAATTATTTCATAAATCCCTAATTTGTAACTGATGACATAGAACAGTTTCCCAGTTCAACTATTATAACAATGGAGTATGTATATTATATTTTATAGCTAAATTTTATAGTCTTAAACGAGTTAAATATAATTAATTTGCAATACAAACTTGGCAATGTTTATAACCTTAGTTGAGAAGCGCTGATGTAAACGTTAGGCCATCATCAAACAGAATTGCCAACTACTGAACATTAAACAAAGAACATTTAATGTTCGTAACTACCATATAAAAAGTTCATAGTCGTATAAAGAAAATATTCGTTTTACATGTTCAATTTCTATAGAATTAAGAAGGAATGGGTGGATAATAAACGAGGGTGTGGAATTTCTCTATGAAAATCCTGTCTTGTCTTTTATCTTTATGTTAATGCTTATTTTGTTTTCCAACTTAATTTGAAATTCATTCAAATAATAAAATTTTCTGGTTTTATTGTTAAAGCTTTAAAATAAAAGTTTTGAAATAAATAAATAAATTGTCAGGATTTCTAAATTTATCAACAACAATCGGACGTTGTTATTCGCTATTAATCGTTGTATTTAGAATACAATTTATTGTTTTTATTTTTAATATTGAAATATTTTTTAACATTTTCCAAATTTTGAAAGAAAAATAATATCGAATATCAAAAAATACCCCAGGAAATAAAACATATTATGCGTGAGAAAAATCTAAACTAAACAGCTAAGATGCCACAAATGATCTTTAGATATGTAATTTCAACGCTATATCTTGTTTAATTTGTTTTACGAGATTGTCTCACAAATAATGCACAGTTCATCAGGAATAAAACAAAATTTATTTGTTCACCAAATCAAGTTTATAACCCTTTAATATAATCTCCTTCCCACCACCAGTGTAATACACGCTCACCAACGGTCTGGCAGCCTTTGAATTCCTTACAAAGACCATCTTTGTTGAGATGATTAATTTCATAGATCCCACCAGCTGATAATAATTCTTTCAATCTGCTAAAAAGAATTTCTGAGGGTGGATTTTTTTTTAGCTTTGAAAAGAGATTGAAGTCCGACACATTCAAATCAATGTTCTATGCTGGATGGAGAAGCATTTCCAAAGCGTAATCGATGAAAATATCAACATATTGTACGTGACAGAATTGACATACTAATGTCGATTTTTTCTGGACGCAGTTTCGGAAATTTAGATCGCAAAACCTTCCGAATGAAGTTTCTGTAATAAGTAGCAATCACATTAACACTATTTGCCATTTTGTCTGTAGGAATAACACCCTCTTTTCTATTTTTTTTTTTTACTTTTTTAATTTTAAGGCCGCAAAGGACCACTTTAGTCAGAATAATTCAAGTCTTTTTTGCCGATCTTTTGGCCTTTAAGTTCTTAGCTTTTACTTTCTCCCAATATTTAGTCATTCTTAATGATCTTGCTTTACGATCCTCTTCTGAATAAACCCTTTTTGTATAATTAAAAGTTCTTACTTTAAAGTCGGTATTCGGATCTTTAATAAAAAATTTTAATTTTTCGGATTTATTAAGTAAATTTTCGTTAGTCAAATTTAATTCTTGCACGTCTTCTTTAATTTTTTTGATCCATAATGGCGGATTTTTTAAAGACCAAAATCGATCGATAATTCTGTTAGTAATCCTATCCTGCGGTAATCTTAACAAGTGTGCGCAGAAAGAAATTCGCTTCTTTTTCATAGTATCGATTAAGGATTCCAAGTTTTCGTACAGAAATTTATTAGGCGATAATCTGTATTGATTTTCGCAGGTTCTAAGAATCCTGCGTTCAACTTTAAGCAAAGGTTCAGTCCTATTTTTCTGATTTAATCTAAAGTCTCGCTCGCGTAAGTAATTACTGGTTTAACCACAGTTTTGTAATGTCTAATTTTAGTGTTAATCGAGAGCGATTTTTTGTTGTAAGTATTTTTGGTTACTTGTAGCACTTTAAATAATTTATTAAGTCTTTCAGTCCGATTTTGTTTTTCGTTACAATTACAAGTAATGATCTCTCCGAGATATTTAAATTTTTCTACAAGTTCTACTTTGTTTCCATTAATATTCACACCCTCTTTATCGTAAGCGAAAATCATTATTTTTCTTCACGTTTGACTGAATGCGATAAATTTCTTTGGTTTCATATTGACTCATCCAAATATCGCTTTATGATTTCAGTTCGGGTTGGAAATTACATATCCATTTTCATTAATTGTAATTATTCGATTCAGAAACTATTTGTCTTTCCTTTCATAACGTTTAAGCAATTCTCATGCAATTTTGAGACGCGTTACAGTTTGCTGCTCGTTCAGATGTTGTAATATCCATCGTGCTGCGATATTTTTTTGTGCAAATTTTCCTTTAAAATATGGTGTAATGCAATCTTTGTGTTCCGTTTTCATTTTCAGTTTCTATCACTGTCATACGATGGTCTTCGTCGAATACCGTGGCAATAATAAAGATATTTGTGTTGTCTGTAGCAGTAGATGGTCAGCCAGAGCACGATTAATCTGCTCTGCTCATTTATATGCCCAGGCTCTACGGTGCTGCGTTGGCACCACAACTACACATCACCAGACACTTCCCATAACGATTAATAAATTGACACAGTACTCCTACTTATAGTTTTAATTTTGATGAATTGGCGTTGCTAGAATTTTGTTCTATGTCAGTGTTTTTCAACCTGTGAGGCGCGCCTTCATAAGGGAGCGTGATAACACTAAATGGGGTGCGTGAGAAAGGAAAGCAGAACAAAATACATTCCGACATAATAAATAAAAAAATACACATTTACACCGATATAATACACTTAATAGGATTATATCAGTACTACACAATATGTTTAATAATTAACTTATCACTACTACATTAAAAGCAAGTTTAATAATGATTAGTGACTCCCTTGGCCCTGTCTTTCAGAACCAAGTTTTTCGAAGGATGGTTTAATATTAGAAATAGGCATTCTGAGTTCTTTTTCTATATTTATCTGAGATCTATATTTTATCTTCAAAGAAGACATCACAGAATACTAAAAATTATTAGCTGAAAAGGGTACGGTTGTAGCACAGCTTTTTAAGGCGTATTAAAAACAAAATTTGTAATTTAAAAAGCTTTGGAATACGACAATCTTAACCATTAGTCGGTCTTTTAATGTTACACACAGCTAATTTCAAAAGTATACTACAATCTTTGAAATAACTATTCAGTCAAATTAGTAAATACTTCTACCTCAAAAAAATCCATTTTTTTGTATGACACCACTACATTTAGGGTATTGTAGACCAACTTTGAAATTATCTATGAAAAATATTAAATGGCTGCCATTTTGGCTTGAATTGTCCACGTCCAAAATTTTTACAACTTATTTTTTTACAATTTCATTTAAAACTTATATGTCACAATCTAAACTTTTAATTTAAATTTTTAGAGGTACCCCGAATAGGTGATACGAGGTATGGTGGCCTCATATCTTCCGAAAAAGATCGTTTTCTCATAGGAACATTTTCTAAATTTTATTTTTCAATATTTAACGGTTGAAATGTTATTTACAGATACTTTATTAAAACTCTTTTAATATCTCAATTTTAGTATAAAAAAGATTTTTTTTATTATTATTATTATTTTTATAATAGAAATGAAAAACCTTGCTGTCAAACCTTTAACTGAAAAAATAAAGATTTCATTGTAGGGTTTATTTATTTTATCTTACAAGTTATAGACTGAAACTAATTACAATCAGTTTTTATTATAATCGGAAAAACTTCTGCAGTGTAGCATATTATCTCAATTTTATATCTTCTTTAATACCTTTGTTAAACTAGTTAAATCATTGATCGAACATAATATATTAGTAGTATTATTTTATATCTTTTCCGAAGAGTTTGAAGCGTTTTTAACTTTTATTCTCAGTCTAGCCCTCTAATGCTGAAAACAAAGTAGAAATATAAAAAAAAAACGATTAAATACAAATGTGAAATGGGATAAAAATTAAGCCAATTTTTAGAAATATCGTTTTATTAATTAAGTTTAAAATAAAAACCGAAAAAATTACGTAAAAAATTTTAATTTATTTAAAAAAATGGTATTCTTTGTAACGATGTAGAAGAAAAGAAGATAAACTGCAACTTTTCTTCGGGATCACATTTCTGCTGATATATAAAATTTTATTTCATTTTCAAAATTCGTCTTCAAACAATTGAAGTAGAACAAAGCTGCAACTTTTCTTCGGGATCACATTTCTGCTGATATATAAAATTTTATTTCATTTTCAAAATTCGTCTTCAAACAATTGAAGTAGAACAAAGCTAAAAAGTTTCTTTTTTACTACTTTTAACCAAATTTTATTCTATTATGTGTGCAATATCAGAAAGTTATAAATAAAAAATTACTTTTCATGCTAATTTTTTTTCTTTTGTTTATCTTTTTATACCCCCTCCGAAAAGTCGTACCCACAGTAAAGCATAACGCAGTCAAAGGGAGTGTCTTTTAACTCTAACGGACCATTCCACGGATTTAACATCCGGCAAAGCAGGTCGGCCCACCGGTTGGATCTTTTACTTTATGCCTGCCTCTAACCCCCAGCGAGGAGACTCCAGATCCAGCAATGCCGAAACCTTCATCCCCCTGCCAGGGGCCGGGTCTCAGTCTTTTGTGTCCCTTATGTCTCAAATGAAGAGTTCCCAAGAGTAGTATGTTTTGTGCAGGTTCTGCTTGAACTCCCCCCACTCCTTTTCAAGCAGAACCTGAACGTCGTTTTCGCGATACATTAAAGAACGATTTTATAATACATTAAATAACCAGTTATCGAGAACATTTTTTCATGAATATATTGAATACATTAAAGAACGATTTACATTACATTAAATAATCAACCCAGAATATTGAAACAAAATTATACGACTACATTAAAGAATGATTTATACTAAATGCGCTTTACTTATACAATTTTGATTATTTATTTTTAATGTTAATAAATAAGATTATCTATCAAGGCAGTTTTCAATGTGAAAGTCAGATCTATGACGTCATGGGGAATCCCAATCTTTTACATGGCTATATATACATAGAGTGAATGCTAACATCAATAACATATATCGCTTGGTTTGTATAGATGCATATATAGAGTGGCTTTTTCCCGACCTTTAAATCGGCCGAATTCAGTAGACAGACAAAGAGCGTCCCTATGGCAGCTGTTGACCATAGGTGATCGTCGAACGGTTCGGCCATCCTTATATCGTCTAAAGCATAAATATATTTATATTTTTTTAGACGAGCCACAGCCCGGAGAGAGCCGTCGTCCTGACTGTGGGTAGAGTTTGCAATTTTAATTTTTATCAACATTAATTAATTTGATAAATTTATTTCGTTTAGTAAAAATTACATAAAATAAAATACAAAATTAAATAAAATAAAGTTATCTATCAGCGCAATTTTCAATGTGAAGGTCAGATTTTTTGTATGTCTATATATACATACAGTGAATGCTAACATCAATGAAATATGATTATTAAAATTATTTCTATTATAATAAGCGAACATGAAATTCGAACGAGTTAATTTATCAAATAATTCCAACCTATCTGACCCCAATAAAGTAGTATTTTGTTATAAAAATCTGTCTGACAAGAATGATTTAATTACATTTATAGATAATATTAAAGATGATATTGAACGTTTACATAAAAAGTACACTCCTTATCCATTTACCATACAATTAATTTGCGAATTTAATAAACCTTTATTCACTTCTTATGGAAAAACTCTTTATAAATCATTCAAATTGGAAAAAATAAAACTTTTTGTAGAAAATGAATCATCTATTAATACGGCCTTTAAAAATTTATTTGAACAATATTTTAATATGCGACATAAAATAGCCGTTTCTGAATTGATGTTTTGTATTGAAATTCCAGATACAAAAAAAGCATTAGGTGAATCTCTGATAAAACAATCGTGGAATGTTAGCGATAAAAATCTTGTAGATATTTATGAATTTTTAATGCATATGAAAGATAGGGTATTTAACGCTATACGATTACAAGTTAAAAAATACAAAGGAAATAATATTAAATACTATATTGTTGTTGGTGTTGAGTTACAGAGATGCGTAGCTGATAAATGTGATTTCTGTGAAGTTAACTTACACAGCAGCACTCGATTTGCCTTAAACGTACTCGAAAATCCAACCGATTTGAATGAACAGTATTTAAAAGCTTATGAAAAAATTAACGAATCTTTTGAAAGATTTATTCAGATGGGAAGCGGTTGGGTTATGAATAAAATATTAAGATTGGATCTTTCAGTATCGGAATTCGATCCGCTTTACGGTGGTAACAGTACATATTTTCCAATACCGAAAGCTTTATTTAAGAAACACGCTGTAATAAATGTACAGAATGATGATCAAAAATGTTTCTTATGGTCTATTCTTGCACATCTATTTCCTAACAGTAACCGTTATTATCGTGTTTCGTTCTATAAAAAATTTGAAAATCATTTAAATATGAAAGGAATACACTATCCTGTTTGCGTTAAAGATATTGATAAATTTGAAGCTCAAAACCCAGATATTGCTGTTAATGTCTTGTGTTATGATATCAAACATGATGATGATGATAAAGAATCATTTAATCCTAATAATGTATATGTAAAACGTGTGAATAATAATAATCGAAAAATCATAGTTTGGTTGTTGTTATTAACTGATATTAAATTAAATCTCTCACATTATACTCTAATAAATATGACAAACGGACATAACGGTTTATCAAGGTTGTTGAGTGGTAATAATAAAAGTTTTAGAAAATGTGAATATTGTCCCTATTGTTTGTATTGTTTTAAATCTCGGACTAGTGAAAGAGAAGCTAAAAAAAGACTTGCAATACATATCGAAGACTGTAAACAAGGAAAGGTTCAGAGAATCAGAATGCCAAACGAATGGATCGGTGTTGGAGAGAAACGTAGACGAGGTAATATAGTATCGTTTAAAGACTATTCCGCAACATTACGTGTACCTTTTGTAATATATGCAGATTTTGAATCGTTTATCATTCCAAAAAATCCTGAACCAGGGTCTAGTAATACATCAAAAACACATATTCATAAACCTTGTGGATATTGCTATGTCATAATAGATGAAAACGGTTGTGCTGTAGAGTCAAAATTATACAGAGCTACTACAGATGATGATAAGGTAGTTGAAAAGTTTCTCAATGATTTATGTGGTAAATACGAGTATTTCCAAAATGAATTATCAACTAATAAAGAGTATAATATGAGTGAAAAAGATCAAGAAAGATTTGAAAAAGATAGTATATGTGTTATATGCGGAGATGTGCTGGATGTAAATCGTGTAAGACATCATTCTCACACAAATGGTAAATTTATCGGTCCTGCACATGAAAGTTGCAATTTAAATTGTAAACATGTAACATTTATTCCGATTGTATTTCATAATTTACGCGGATACGATTCACATCACATCGTATTGGCGATGGATGCATTGAAAGATAAATTTGAAATTTCTTGTCTCGCAAACAATAGTGAAAAACTGATATCTATAACGCTCAAGAATAAAATATCATATCGGTTTATCGATTCGTATCAATTTCTGTCTTACAGTTTAGATGAGTTGGTGCATAGTTTATTTGCTTGCAAACAAATAAAGATGTTTAAAACAACATACTCTCAATTTCGAAACGATATAAATACTAATTGTGATGAAAGTAAAACTAAAGCTAGAGCTATTTTTAATCTGTTAATTCAACGAAAAGGTGTTTATCCCTATACTTATATGAAATCAGCATCTGTTTTCGATGAAACACAACTTCCACCCGTCGAAGCGTTTTATGATGATTTACGGCGAGAACACATCTCCGAATCGGATTATATGCACGCGCAAAACGTTTGGAATCAATTTAAAATTAAGTCGCTCGGTGAATATCACGATTTCTATATGAAACTCGATGTGATGTTGTTGGCTGATGTATTCGAGAGTTTTCGTAATAAAATGATTGACAAAAACAATTTGGATCCGTGTCATTATATATCTGCTCCACATTTATCGTGGTTTGCAGCGCTCAAGGAAACGAAAGTGGAATTAGAACTCGTTACAGATCCCGATATGTATTTGTTTTTTGAAAAAGGCATTCGCGGTGGCGTGTCGATGATTCCCAACCGTTATGCTGTGGCAAACGATCCGAATCAAGAAGACTATTATGATGATAATAAACCAAAGAAATTCATTAAATATTACGATGTACGATCTCTTTACGGGCGCTGTATGATGGAACCGCTGCCTGTAAACGGTTTCAGATGGTGTGATGAAAACGAACTCGAATATTTGTTCAATACGGAAGATGTGAAAGACGATTCGGAAACCGGTTATATTTTAGAAGTTGATTTAATATATCCCAAACACTTGCATGAAACGCACAGAGATTATCCGCTCGCACCAGAGAAAAAATCAATTCCCAACAGTATGATTTCTCCGTTCCTCTCCGATGTAAAACGAGTGGCGTGTAAAAAATTATTGTGTACTTTGGAAGATAAACACAAATACGTTTTGCATTACAGAACGTTAAAACTGTATCGTCAACAGGGTATGGTGTTGACAAAAATACACAGAGCCGTTAGTTTCAATCAATCTCCATGGTTGAAAGATTATGTTGAGAAAAATTTCAATGCGTGGTGTGACACAAAAGATCTGATTGAAAAAAAAGTTTACAAGCTATTGATCAACAGTGTATATGGTAAAACTATTGAAAATGTAAGAAAACGAATCGATATGCAATTGATCAACGACGAATCAAAATTTAAAAAATTAAACGCCAGTCCAAGAGTTAAACATTATTATATTTACGGAAACGGTGTGGTTGGATTATCAATGTTGAAAAAAAATGTATACTTAAACAAACCCATATATGTAGGTTTAACAGTAACGGATCTGGCAAAACTAATCATGTATGATTATCATTACAATCACTTTTTACCCAGATACGGACATGAAAACATAAAACTGTTAATGACAGATACAGATTCGTTATTATACTCAATTATACCAACAAAAGAGGAACATTTTGATCATGATTGGGATGATAAACGTTTGAATGAACAAGATGAAAATGTTTACGCAGTGGATAAATACGACATTGGTCGTTTAAAAGATGAAATGAAAGGGCAACCAATCTATGAATTTGTCGGGTTAAGAGCTAAAATGTACTCTTTACTTTGGGGAACACATAATTTTCAGCAAAAAAAAACAGCCAAGGGAATTAAAAAAGGTTCTCGTATAGTGGATAAAGATTGTAATTTGATTGTTTTAAATCATGAAATTTATAAAGATTGTTTATTCAATAGAAACATTTCACATTCCACTTCGAAATCATTACGTAGTTTTAATCATCAAATATACTCGATCGATCAGAGTAAAAAAGCTCTCTCACCATATGATGATAAAAGATTCGTGTTGGAAAACCTTATAGATACACTTCCGTATGGACATAAAGAAATCGGTGAATATATGATAAAAAAGAAAAAAAAATAGTCCGCATCCATTCTATTAATATTATTAATTTCTCTAATTAATTAGTTTTTTTTAACATATGTTAGCTTAGTTTCGTTACAAATACGACAAGTAGATCGTATTTTATTTTTTTCTACCACAACACAATTATGTGATAATGTTCTAAATCTACATTTCATACAAAACGAGTACATATCTAAAATATATATGATTTAATATGTAACATCAATATCGCGTTTAAATTCAACATCGTGAAAACTGTGACCATTCTTCATCTTCTTTAAACCCTTATATACAATAGAAATTTGTTTAGAATTATTAATTTCATTCAAATCAGATTCGGTAAGAATATTAAATCTTTGTGGTAAAAATACTTTTCCAAATCCATCAATCGACGCGATAAGCGACTCACCGTTTTTCGTGGTTATAAATTCCACTTTTTCAATTCTATAATGCTTATCGACAATCATTTCACTAATATTTTTAATATTATTGGAATAATTCAAACTATTCAATTTTTCTAAAATATCACACATTTTTATTGATCTATATTAAAAAGTACAATATTTAAAAACAATATTTTATTAGCGATAAAATTTTCGTTTTATTATAGAAATGAGTTTATAACAGATATAAAGATGACAACACTCAGTTGCAATTAAAACTGTAAACTGTAAAACTGTTGATGGTTTAAAAAAGAATTAGATAGTATATCAAAAAATAATTAGATATATGATGAACATTTTAAGAACTTATAATAAAGAATAAATTACTTTACTATTTTGTTTATTTTTCTATTTTAGAACAATATGACAATTAAGGCTAGTTTGGCGAAAGAACTGCACAAGTCGGCCAGACGCAATTATCCAACCAGAAAAACGGAATTAAAAGGTCTAAATGACATAGTCCAAGCAGACATAGTCGAAATGTTACCTTATTCACGACAAAACAACGGCTACAAGTACTTGTTGATGGTTATCGATTGTTTTAGTAAGTTTGCATACGCTATACCGTTAAAGAAGAAGACGGGTGTAGAAGTCGCAGTCGCTTTGCATCCGATATTTGCAAATCATAAGATGAAACATTTTCAAACAGATCAGGGGAAAGAATTTTATAATCCGCAAGTTAAAGCCCTTTTGAAACAGTACAACATAAATCACTATTCTACATATTCAGATAAAAAAGCCGCCATAGTTGAACGTTTTAATAGAACGCTAAAGACGAAATTGTTTACCAAATTTACAGAACACGGAAACTATAAATGGATTGATATGTTGCAAAATCTCGTGGATGAATACAATAATACGGTGCATTCGGCTATAAAATTTAAACCGAAAGATGTGAGTAAAAAAAATGAACAGCAAGTTCTCGCAAATTTAAATAAAAAATACGACAGGAAACCGAATATTGTAAAGATTAAATTTCAAGTTGACGATCCTGTTCGTATAAGCAAACATAAAAAGATATTCGACAAGGGTTATTTGCCCAATTGGACGAATGAAATATTCAAAATACACACTGTTCACTCAGAATCTCGACCAGTAACCTATCAGCTGATAGATTCGAGAAATGAAATTCTAAAAGGTCGTTTTTATCAACACGAATTGCAAAAAACAAAACACAAAGACGTATATCAAATTGAGAAAATACTCAAACGAAAAGGCAACAAAGCTTATGTAAAATGGTTAGGTTTCGATAAGAGTTTCAATTCATGGATAGATTTGAGCAATGTTTTAGAATGAGATGATAACACCGATAGTTTATTGAGGACTGATTTGTTTTTTATATGTTTTAGATAGAGATGGAGCTTCGTAATAATAAAATTGTCGGTGAAGATTGGTACTTGAAAAGTGATGGTGAATATATGGTTTATGTAAGGGATAATGATGATTATATACCTTCAACAGTTAAATCTACATATTCCTTCTTTGTAGATCAACATGACTATAGTCGAGCAGATGTAGAAAATGAAATTAAGTGTATAATTGACTCGTTGTGTAATGATTTAGATAATGAATGTGAAACAATACATTTAAAAATAGATTTTCATACTGATCAGCATAAAACTATCACTCAAATAGATAAATGTTATTTATATGATGACATAGACTCATTTAGAAAAGAATTTCACAAAGATTTAGCGAAAAGTTTTAATCTTAACCAAATTATTAGAGTTGATATTTGTTCAAATAATGTATAGTTTAATTGTTTAACGTTTCATAATTTAGAAAGTGTAATGATGAAGGAAGTACAACAGAAAACAAAGTTCACAATCATGAACGGAATGAAGGGATATGGATTTAAAAAACGAAGTAGGCACGGCTCACTCTTACCAAACACTATCAGATGTATTGTATGCGGTCCATCGAATTGTGGTAAAACAAATATCGTCTTTAATCTTTTAATTCAAGAAAACGGAGTACGCTTTCAGAATTTGTATATTTTCTCCAAGTCTCTTCACCAACCCATTTATAGAATGTTATCAAACTTGATGATGTTGAATCCAGAATTGGGTTACTATGAATATACTGCAAACGATCAGGTTCCGCAACCGGAAGCGATCGAACCACATTCGATAATAGTTTTTGATGATGTAATCAAAGAAAAACAAAACAATATCGGTGCTTATTTTGCACGGGGCCGTCACAATAAAATTGATTGTTTTTATCTAGCGCAAACGTATTCTAAAATACCAAAACAACTCGTACGCGACAATTGTAATTTTCTAATTCTGTTCAGACTAGATGGTTTAAATTTACAACACATTTACGATGAACACATAAACGTCGACATGTCTTTTGATGATTTTAAATCAATGTGTGATCACGTTTGGAACGCGAACCGTTACGGTTTTCTAGTTATTGATAAAGAGAGCGATAAAAATAAAGGTCGTTATAGAAACGGATTCGATAAATTCATCATCGTTGATTGAACGCAACGTTGAACGGTACATCGAACGCAACGTTGAACGGTACATCGAACGCAACGTTGAACACAGCAATCGATTCCCCCAATAGAACAATCGTTTTGAATTTTATTTTTATATATATATAGAAACATGTATAAGAAGGAGAAACAAATGATTGAAATTGACAGATTGAATAAAGATTTTAAACGTAAACATGCGGCTTTCCTGTTGGGTTTGGCTGAGGAAGATGCTTTATTTCAAAAACGCTTTAAACCGATAATAGATCCTATAAAAGAAATTAAAGCAAAAATAGATAAACCAAAATCACCAGTTACCGATGGAGAAAATCATATAGACAGAGTAGGTCGCGAATTGGGTGACAGATTGACAAGTCATTTAAAAGTACACCAAGATAAGTGTGAAAAGAGTTTGTTGGAACAAGATTTGGAAATTTCAGATGAAGATGAAACCGATATAGATAGAGTAGGTCGCGAATTGGGCGATAGATTGCTAGCTCATTCAAAAAGACACCAAGATAGGTGCGAACAGAGTTTGTTGGAAGTGTCAGATGATGATGTAGCTTCTTCTACCATGTTATCTGAACAATCAACAATACCGATATCTGAGGTTCAATATATAATGCCAGAAACTCCATTTTCTGAATCGCAAGAAGATTATTTATCGTATATGCGAATGATGAAGATAGGTCCAAAAGCATCAATGGATCATGTTTATGGTGTAAAATATGATAAAAACACAGATACGGCTACATTAGGTGATATTAAAATTGAATTTACCGGTGATAAAATCCTTTTGGGAGAGATGATATATTCGACCACACCGGGTGTCCTAGAGCTGTTGTTGTTCAAAAATCCAGATCTGACAAAAGTTCACACGGTAGATATGCAAACTTATGGTGAAATGTTGAAGCGTACCGGTGCTCACTTGACGGATGCCGGCGCAGTAAAAACGAATAAATCTTTCAAATACAATGAAGTCATCAGAAAGCTGTTCCCTTCAAAAAGACCAGTTAAATCAATTTCCCCATATAAAACACCATCAACGTCGTTCAGCGGCACCGGGTTGTTGCATGCGCAACTCAATTATAATCTAGTCTATTTATATTGGCACGATCCAAACGATCTGGTAGCTAGATTGCATACTCTTGTAGGCGAATATGACGCGGGAAACAAGGGCGTTTCTAACGAACTGATATCCATAATTAAAGAATTGAAACAAGTTGAATTTGAAGAATAGATTGTTTGTTTTTAATTTTTATTTTTGCAAATATAGAAATGTCACGATTAAGATTAGGTCGTAATGGACGTCGAACAGCTGGAAAACGAGGGCCTCCCGGGGAAGGTTTTTCGTTGACTGGTGATGGAAATTATGATATAAATCACCATAGATTGTGCAACGTGTCCGATCCTATCGGTGATTCGGATGCGGTGAATTTGAAACATACCAAACAAATGTCGTCGGGTTTCCCCATCACAACAGACGGAAATTATGATATAAAAAATCATAGGTTGTGTAACGTGTCCGATCCTATTGATAATGCGGACGCGTTGAATCTGGGTCGAACCAAAAGTATGTTTGATGAATACACATTCAATCTGTATGAAAACTTTATAGGTTTGGAAAGATTAAATGCATATGATGAAGATATTAAAAAATACATAGAAGATGAAATGCAAACGCTTACTAAGGATACTATACAATTTATAAAAGAAGAAAACATCAACCTTAAAACAAAAGTTGATAGATATATAGATGATGCGATAGAGACGGCTATTAAGGAAATTTTGGAAGCGATTTTTAAAAACAATAATGATGGCATAAGAATAAATTTGGTTCGTCAAGATAAATAATGTATTTGAATGAAAAAATAATTTTTTATATATAGAGATATGAAGGTGAAGAAGAAAAATATTTCCAAGAAAAAAGGCGGACGCGGTATAATCGGGTCAGTAATCAATAAGGCTGTAGATTTATTGCCATTTGAAGCTCATATTCCAGGTTACAATTATTGTGGTCCGGGCACCAACTTGGATAAGAGATTGAAGCGTGGTGATAGAGGCATAAATAAATTAGATGAGGCGTGTAAACTGCACGATATAGCTTATTCGAAATATTCAGATAATAAAACAAGATCTCAAGCCGATAAAGCGCTTGTCGAACGAGCGTGGGAACGTGTGGTTGCGCCGGATAGCAGTTTGACTGAAAGAGCGGCCGCCTACGCAGTAACTAACGCGATGAAACTTAAATCCAAATTTGGCGGTCGATTGAGATTGAAAAAAGGCAGCGGTATGGTTAAGAAAAAAAAAAATTAATCGATTCAATACCAAATCGCGCTTTGTACGATCACGAAATGATTGAATATGCGAAACAATTGAAAATTCCACATTTTCGCGGTGTTTTTATGTTGGATGCTTTACCAAAAATGATTTGGAAAAATGAATGCTCGATAGTGAATTTAGACACTTCAAACGGCCGCGGTACGCATTGGGTTTGTTTCCGAAAAATCGACAAAAACGTAGATTATTTTGATAGCATAGGCGATGCGCATCCGCCTCCAGAACTGATGAATTATTTCAGAAACTCTAACGTAACGTACAACTACAATAGATATCAGACCGATGATGATGTGATTTGCGGTCGATTATGTTTAGAATTTTTATCCGAATAAATTATACGTTTTTTGTTTTTTATTTTTTCTAAATAGATATGTCGTGTCTATTATCGATTGACGGTAACAGTTCGATGATTAAAAAATCATTTTTTCCTCCGATCGATCTTTCAAAAGGCCAATACGAATTGGGTCTCAAATGGTTGATGACAGCCAACACTATCCCGAACGTCGAGGAAAACAAAAATAATAAATTTTGTTTCGCTTTGGAAAAGGATGTCAAAAAAGATGAAAATAATAATTATGTGTTGACAAAAAAGCAATACATAACAATACCAACGGGCAGTTACGAAATTGAAGATATCAGTAACTATATACAGAATAAAATGAATAAAATTAATCAAACCATCACATTGCGAGCTAACCCAAACACGTTACAGTGTGAAATTAAAAGCACCGTATGGATAGACTTTTCGGATACAGATTGCAGTATCGGCAGGCTGTTGGGCTACGGGCCGAGAATTCTCAAAGCGAATGCGACGCATCTTTCGGATGAAATAATAAATATCGCTTCCGTGAATGTAGTACGCGTGAAATGTAACATTATTTCGGGCAGTTATAGAAATGAAAATCAAGACCGCATTTTATATGAGTTTCCGCTGAGTGTAGATCCGGGTGATATGATTGAAGAATATCCTCCCTATATTGAATTTCTACCAGTAGATGTGAGAGCAATTTACGATTTAGTTATATCGTTGACCGATGAAAATGATAATTTATTGAATTTGCGTGGTGAACGAGTAAACATGATGTTAGTATTGAAAGAATCAAGGACCCATCGGAGTTTCTGAATATAATATTGTAATTTGGATTTTTATTTTGTTATTTTAGATAGACATGCCGCTAGTATTTGAAAGTGATGATGAAATTAATGTTAAAAAACGTTACAAATTGACCGAAGAAAGCGTTAAAAAATTAAAATCTTTAGGTTTTGAAATCGTCGACAGGAAACTTAAAACCACCATTACGTTATTGAAATAAAAAAAATTAAACTTTCTCTATAGAGATGAATTATTTAACAGTTAATAAAATAGCGCGTTCAGATGAGTCCCTAACATATAATCAATTTCACAATCACTATTCCTTAGCGAATAAAATCGAAAAGGAGATTAAAATCCCTATAAATCAACCAGACGTGTATACCGTTCCGGGTGAAAGTTATTTGATTGTTTCCGGTAAACTCGTCGGAGCAGACGGAAAAAAATCAACTACTTCAGAATTAGTTAATTTTGGTGTGGCCTTCTTATTCCAGGATATACGATATCTTATTAACGCGCAAGAAGTAGCTTCGGTGAGAAATGTAGGCGTGACAACGGTTATGAAAAACGCTCTTTCAATGACAAATTCTACGTTGACATCTGCCGAAATAGCGGGATGGATTAGTGGAAAAAATAAAGTCCATTTAGATGAAAATGGTAATTTTAATTTATGCGTACCGTTATCGATGCTGTTGGGTTTCGCTGAAGACTATAAAAAAATAATCATAAACAACAGACAGGAATTGGCGTTGAGACGTTTTGATAGCGATGTAAACGCGATATGCGCTACGACCATAAATCTAAGATAGAATTAACAGACATCGTGTGGGTTGTTCCGTACCTCAAGGTGGCACCCGAATATGAATTGGAATTAGCTAAAATAAGAGATCAAAATAAAGATGTGCGTATGGCGTTCAGAGCGTGGGACCTTCATGAAAATACGGCGGTTCCTCAAACGAATTCTTTTATATGGAATGTGACAACGTTGTCGCAAATTGATAAACCGCGTTATGTTATTGTAGGTTTTCAAACCGATAGGAAAGATAAAGCCATGAAGGACGCGTCAGAATTCGATTCGTGTAACGTTAAAAATATTTGTGTAATGATTAATTCGAATAAATATCCGTATGAAGATTTACGAGGGAATCAAGCGTTGATGTATAGAATGTTTATTAATTTTCAAAAATCATATTATAAAAATATAGATTCACCGTACACGTTTTCAGATTACAAAACCAAATACCCTTTGTATGTGATCGACTGCTCGCGTCAAAATGAATCCGTAAAGATTGGTGTAATTGATTTGAAGATTAAAGTTGAAGCGGAAGAGAATTTTAAACCAAATACAGTAGCATACTGTTTATTGATATACGATAATGTAATCGCGTATTCTCCGCTGACTGGTAAAGTGATAAAGCAAGAATAATAAGTGAAAGGTCGCAGATATTTTTATTTTCATTTTTTTGCCATCGATAGATTTTTAGTTTTGTATTATTTATTTTGCGCGAACAAAGGTTAATGCTACAGACCAGGGAATCCCCATGATGTCATGCATACGCTTTATTATGTTATTTGTATGAATGACTTACATTTCTACCGTTTAATCGGTATTTTGCAGCATATCACAAATCTGAAGGAACATATACAATAGATAAATAAATAATTTTTTCCCTCCATAGATTATTTGCATTGAATTATTTATTTTACAATATAGATTTCAAATGGAAATTTTTAAAATTAAGAAATTGAATAATTTCGTTGATTTTCCTAAATATGCTACCGAACAAAGCGCCGGTTTAGATTTAGTTTCAACGATACGATTTTAAAGCCGGGCGAAATAAAAATAATCGCGACCGGCGAAGATCTGACTTTCACATTGAAAACTGCCTTGATAGATAATCTTATTTATTAACATTAAAAATAAATAATCAAAATTGTATAAGTAAAGCGCATTTAGTATAAATCATTCTTTAATGTAGTCGTATAATTTTGTTTCAATATTCTGGGTTGATTATTTAATGTAATGTAAATCGTTCTTTAATGTATTCAATATATTCATGAAAAAATGTTCTCGATAACTGGTTATTTAATGTATTATAAAATCGTTCTTTAATGTATCGCGAAAACGACGTTCAGGTTCTGCTTGAAAAGGAGTGGGGGGAATTCAAGCAGAACCTGCACAAAACATACTACTCCCAAGGGGATCCCCCACCGGGAATTCAAGTTAATTTTAATTTTAATTACTTAAAATTTGATCTGACCTTTATCTAGTGGAGACAGAAAATATGTATACTATTTTTTTTTTTAACAAAAAGGATTATATCAATCAATCTTTAAAAACCTTTCCTACTCTTTCTTCTGGCCGTGTCGCAATTAAAGTGCTAAAATTCAAGTTGTTTTCTTTAAAAATAATGTGCTTTATACAACCATATACAACTATATAAACAAATGTCCTATATACAACTATGGTAAACAAAGTATAGAAATCACTTTTAAAATAATTACACTTCCATGGTATTTTATATGGTGATATAATTTGATAAATAGCAATACCATTTTTAGGATGGGCACGCTTTTCTTTTTAGATTAATATGCAACATATCTTCTCAAATTGTGTGAATTTTAGATTATGTCATCTAATATGCATACCACAATCGCTGTAGCTCAGTTAACGGTTAAAACTACAAAACAATTTTTTGAATATTTTATTAAATATATCAATTTAAAATAAAAATATGAAATATATTATAAGCGCAGATTAAGCATAAACTTTTTTTGAATATTTGAAAATTAGAAGTCGTGTTCAGGAATAATTTTCCGTCACTTTTTATTCCCTTGTACGAAGTAAAGAATTTTGATTGCAAAAGATTTCGGTTTTTAAATTTCAACAGAAATATCCATTTTGACCATCCCTGAATCCATTGTGACTAGTTTCAGCGTGACGTCTGTACGTATCTATCTCGCATAAATCAAAAACTATTAGTCGCAGAATGTTGAAATTTTGGATTTAGAACTGTTGTAACATCTAGTTATGCACCTCCCCTTTTGACTGCAACTGACTGGAACAAAAGTATCCAAAAAACCCAAAATCAAAAAAACTTTGATTTTTGACTTTTTCTTAACTGCAGTAATAACCCCTCATTGACAGCTTTTCAACGAAATATCATAAGTGGTACTTATTTTCATTGGTTCCAAAGTTATAGTCCAATAAAACTTTTATTAATTAAATATTTGGATGTTATAAGGGGAAGGCACATCGGTTCGAATCCGACTTCATATACGTATATTTTTGTAACTTTTTTTAATTTAAATATATTGATTTAATAATAATTATTAACCTCTAATTATTAAAAAAGTTTTACAATAAATAATATGCGTACAAGGAAGTTATGTGATCTCCATATCATTTTCATTTCGTATCGTTAAATAAGGATAATCGAACCAATTTATTTACTATTATCTAGTAGAAATTTTAATTGGTAATGTAACAATGTTTCTATGTAATGCCTTTTTTTTTTTTTTTTTTTTGCTAAAATATTATGTTATTTATTTAATAAATGATTGGTAATTATATGGTTACACAAAATGACTAACGATTATAAAAGAACAAGGATATATAATATTTTCGTATTCTGTAAGATTAAGGTTTTCATTTTAATCTTAAATAATTTTTTCCCCTTCTAAATATATCTTTCCTACTAATTTATCATGTTTAATTCTGGTAATTAATAGCGGGGACAAACTGATATTAATACTACGTATACGACATTAGCATCCAGTAACGTGAACTAATAAAGATTTGCGTATAATTTTATCATGTTTTATTAATGAAATATGAAACACATTTATTAAAAAATAATAATTTATAGTAAATACATATAAAATAATTATAATAATATACATATATGAAAGATTCATTTAAAAGATAACTTTTTAATTAAATTTAATAAAAATAAAAAAATTTAACAAGAAAAATAGATTTAAATATATTATAAATAGTTTCAAAAAAAATTTTGTTCCAATGCTGCTACCAAATCCAAAAAAATTATTTTTATCAGACTGACATTTTTACTCTTGTGTGTATGTTAGCCTGTACTTTGTCTTTTAACTCTGGACCATGTTGATCGATTTTCTTCAAATACAGTAAACAGGTACTTCCTTTGAAGGGAAAGGATGTATTACATTTTCACCAAAATTGGAAAAAGGAGTGGAGATTTTTTTACCCGAAATAAAACTTCAAATCTTTACTGGGGCATTTACCAAAAAAAGTTAAAGCTTTTTATATCAATATTCCAAATTTTTATTTTGCTTGATTATATCGCCACATAAGCTTAAAGCTTGTGCGTGGAATATGGAAAAGGAATTTTGTAGCGTATGAAAAATGCCATGCCTAATCGAGATTCAAACCCGAGACCTCTAGATGAAAGGCTGAGACACTACCACTCCGCCACCGAGATCGGCAAAAATTACCAAAAGGTTTTTTTTATTTAATATTCACCCTTTCCCAAAAAATGACTAATTACTTTTCTTTTTTTAGCTTTATCTTTCTTCTCAGCAAAGAAGTTAGAAGCTTTTTGAATCTGCATTTTGTAGTTAGATTTTTATACTAAGTTGCTTATTAGCTACTTATTCTTAATATTTTTTTTTTTTTTTGTTTAAACTCCGGGACCACCGTTAGGTATTAATTCAGAGGATGAGATGAATGATTTTTAGCGTGTATGAAAATACCATGCCTGACCGGGATCGAACCCGGGACCTACGGATGAAAGGCCGAGACGCTACCACTTACGCCACCAAGGCCAGCTGTTCTTAATGCCTATGTTATGTTATCATTTAACTTATTTTGTTCTTAACAGTTAATTTTGAAATTGTTTTTACTTTGTTACGCTTAGTTATATTTTTATTCTTTATACTTTTCATTGTACTGTACTTTGTTTAAACCTTTTGTCTTGGAAGGTATCATTGGATGCCTTTCACATCATTATTACAATGTATAATTTACTTACAGTTCCAATCTTCAGGAAACTGATTGCAAATAAAGCAATACGCACAAAATATATATATATACATTGTATATCAACAGGCCTTCAAAACGTATAAAAACGTTTTGCCCGCCCCCCTTCAATAAGTCTGTTGTAAAAAAAAAATATTTTTTCATTTAAAAACATTTCTTTTAAATTAAATCCATCTCGTAACTAATCCATTGCATTTAGAATAAAAATTCTAATTTTTTTTTGTAGCCTTTACTCTAGTGTTTTTGAAAAAAATTGGCCAAAAATTTTCACCGTCATCCTGTTAAATTACATTTTTGTTCATTTAGAATTATGTATGTACGTATTTTTGAATTTTTTAAACAATTTTTTAAAAAATATTTGTTTTAAATGTATTATCACCCGTTGGGGATTATTTTCTTAAAAATCAATTTTACTCGTATGCTTTGAGTATGCGAGTCCACGTAATAAAAAATATCTGATGTGAACTCCATATGTTTTCCTTGTACGCCTATTAAATTACATATAAACATTTTTTGCTGCATTTCATTTAAACGTATTTCATTTTGATAGTAAGATATGATCCTTTAATTCTTTAATAAAGTGGACAGTTACACAATTTCATTGTGGTGGATATCACATGAATCAGATTTTTTTGTGGTGTCCGTACCAGCATTTTATATCAGTTTATATATTAATTTTTTTTCACGTCGCTCAAGTAGTTATTTTGTGTAAGTGAGAACGTCACGGATCCACAACGGATACAACGGTTCGCATCCGAATTCATATACAATTATTTTTTTAATTTAAGTAAATTGATTTATTAATAATTATTATTAACCTCTGCATGTAAAAATGTTTCAATTAAAATGAAAAGTACAAAAAATTTTATTTCACTAATAACTTCTCATTTTTTCCTTATTTTTACTGCCTTGTACGAGTGAAAAAGTACTGTGTCTGATCTCGAAAAAGTTTCGGTCTTCAGATTTCATCTCTTTTTTTCTTTTTTTTAACATTTTCCTACTTCCTTGTTCGAAGTAAAGGAAAAATTCTGATCGCAAAACATTTCTGTTTTCATATTTCAACGGAAAATCATTTTCACCATCCCTGAATCCATTTTTACTACGTTCGGCGTGACGTCTGTACGTACGTATGATCTCGCATAACTCAAAAACGATTAGACATAAGATGATGAAATTTTGGATTTAGCACTGTTATAACATTTAGTTGTGCACCTCACTTTATGATTAATTCGAAATTAAAATTAAAATTGTAATTACAGAAATATTTGGATCTTAAAGAGAATGCACTCGGTTCGAATCAGACTTCATCTCCTTTTAGTTTTTTAACTTTTCTTTCTTTATTTTTTTAACTTTTCTTTTTTTTTAATTTAAATATATTGATGTAATAATTATTAACCGGTGATTTTAAATTAATTTTTACAATAAATAATATTTCAATGATAATAAAAAATGAAAAAAATTATTAGTGAAATAAAATTTTATGTACATTTAAAAACGTGTAAATGTAATTTAATAGGCATTACGTGTATATGTAGCATAACATTATGTGTATGCAATAGATTTTTTGAAATATCTGAATATTTAATTTAATTGAAATTTATAATTTAGAATGTTATTATTTTTGGATTTTCTAATTTAATTGTATTTAATAATTCTGGAATTCTGTTTAATTTTATCTACATTAAATTTAACTACAGAATGACTGAAAAACAGACCCTCACAAGAACAACATATATACTGAGGCATACGTGCCCAATTTTTAATAAATTACAAAAAATTCTTATCTTTTAGTTCAATACCCCTCTGATATTGTCGGACAATATTCTCTGTAAGTCGGAGATGACCATCATTTCGTTTGTTTCTGTTGTCAGTAATTTAATCGCTCTTTGGTTTAATATAATTTTTCTGACCTTAATTTGTGTACAAGTTCTCTAGTTTTCAAATCTTCTGTATATGTATTCATCATTGTCTCTAAATTTTGTTATTCTTCCCTTGTTCTTATCATATTCTTCATACTCATCTTCTTGTCGTTTTTGAGATATATTTCTTCATGTTATCTTTCTTTTTCCTGTATGATGGTTTCTCTTTCATTTTTGATTATTCACCAAATAATCAAAAAAAAACTAAATATTTTAATTCGTAAAGTCAAAATTAACAATTGTAACCAGTATGCAGGAGTTTACTAAACGGAATATTTAATTATTATTAACTTTTGTTTATACGACACACCAGAAATCTTAAAACTTTATTTAATCAGCAACTTACGAAGATGCGAAAAATACTGATCTACTAATACGAGTAATAAAAGGACTTTTACTCTATCCTAACATTTCATGTAAGATTGTTAGATTAATAATTGTATAATTATTTGATGTTAATAAAAACTAATATTTCAGCAATTTCGTATTTGTCCACTTTATTAAAGAATTGGAGGATCGTATCTCACTTTCAAATGAAATAAGTTTAAATGAAGTGCAGCAAAAAATGTGTATATGTAATTTAATAGGCGTACAAGGAAGTCGATGTGGTGTCTGCATCAGATTTATTTTTTGCATTCTTGTCAAATTATTATTTATTGTTAATTTTTTTTACAATCAGAGGTTAATATTTATTAGTAAATCAATATATATAAATTTAAAAAAAGTTTAAAAAATATGTATATGAAGTCGGGCCTTCTCCTTGTAAGATCCAAATATTTCATTAATTAAATTTTTTTTTGGCTATAACTGGAACCAGTGAAAATAAGTACCACATATGATACATCATTGAAAATCTCTCAACGAGGGCTTATTACCACAGTTAAGAAAAGATCAAAATCCAAATATTTTGGGCTTTTCAGGACATTTTTGGGCCAGTCGATTGCAATCAAAAGGAGGAGGTGCACAACTACATGTTATAACAGTCCTAAAATCCTAAATTTGTATGTACTACAGACGTCAAGCCGAAACTAGTCGTAATGGATTCAGAGATGGTCAAAATGGATATTTCTGCTGAAAAGTGAAAACCGAAATTTTTCGCGATCACAATAATTCCTTTACTACATCCAAGGAACTAAAAATTATAAATGAGCCTTAAAGAATGTTTAGAAATATATTACAATTTTTCAAATAATTTAACTTTTTTAATTTCAAATAATGATATTGATAATATTTTCATATTAATAATTATTACCCATTAAATTATTTAATGAATGATCAGTATTTTGTTTTTCAAAATTTAAAATCGGTTTGGTCGTGATTGTGTGATCTTTAGTAAGATAGATAAATCGTCGCTAAAGTTAATTGAAGTGTTAATTTTTTTTTTATTTTTATTTAAACATACGTTTAAAACGAAAAAATCTAACTAATATTTATAAAAAATCTGAACTTAGTAATCCTCCTACAGATCTATATTAGGCTAATTTAATTTATTCTAGTTTGAACTATATAAAAATAATTATTACAAAAGATATGAAAAAAAAGAAGAAAAAAATATGAAGAATATAGCGGTATAGAAAAAGATAAAAACGTATTTAAAGAAGTATATATATATATATATATGTTTTTTTTTTTTAAGAGGAAGGAGACAGTTGACAATATTAAAAGCAGGTATTAGTCACTTACTACGTGTTACAAGAAGCACACTAATTACTATACCACCCTCTGCTTCGGAGATACCTTGTGTAGCAATATTAAAACACCACACACAAACCGACAACCAACATCACTAATTACTTTTCTCACTTATGAAAAATGCTTATTATATTCCGTACTTTAATCTAAAGCACCTAGCAAAATAAATTTCTTATCTTTCTTGTAGAAATTATTTATCATCTTCTCTTTTACATTTTCTAATAATTATACAAGTTGATGAGAGAATCACTTGCATGATACTTGAAAAATAAATAATATCCGGTATTTATATTTACTAAGCTTTTTTTTTCTTTTATATATCTTTTTTAAATTAACACATTTTATTTTATGTTTACTTAATATTAAAAATATTCTTCAATTTTCCCGTTTATCAAAGAAGCAAGTACACGATTAATATTAATAATAGGGTTTTTGTTTTTTTAATTAACAGAGGTATTCTTTTTTACCAGTTCCTTACAAAATTTTAAGTATCGACAAAGTTGAGAATTATTTAGGAAAATATCAGACTGATTTTCAGTGGAGGATCTTCCTACACTGAATAAATTCTTAATAAGAAAAAGCATGGTGCGTTGGTTTGTTTGCTGTATGTGCTCACATTTCTATTTTACATTTAACTACCATATAGTGGGAAAAAATTGAACTAAAAACTGTATAATAAATTTTCTTATATACTAAAAACAGTGCATTGTTTACATTAACATTTATTATACTTATTATTTTTTTAGATTTTGTTAAAAAAGACTATTACAGACAAGTTTTTTTTAAATCTTATAAAAATAAATAAGTATAGCATAAAAGTTAATGTAAAAACGTAGTTTATAGTATACAGTAATATACAGTTTTATACAGTTTTAGTACAGTATTATAGAGTTTTTAGTTCAATTTTTTTGTCATTTTTTTCTACATTTTGTTTATTATTTAATACTTGTTTACAAATATTTATCTAAAATTATGTTTGTGTTTTGGGAATAAAGAAGGAAACCATTGAGTTAGAGCTGTGTTAAAAAATCACAACTCAAGAAACGGCTGAAAATGTTCAGATTTTGAAGCTTTTCGTTGTAAAATTTTTTGTTGTTGTTAGTACACTAAATTCATGAAATTTATTTATTTACAGTTGGTAAAGGTATAAAAACATCATGTGTAGTGAAACATAAACCGTGTAACATTTTCGTGGCGGGCCAGAAGCCCACCTTTTTTCTAGTTACGTTAACAAAAATGGTAAAAAATATGTTGCAGTTTTTGTAGATTTTAAAAAAGCCTACGATTCTACACACGGCAAATCGTTATTTTAAGTATTAGAAAAAGCAGAATTAGATAGGAAAAGTATAGCAATAACTAAACACACACTAATAAACACTAAATCTAAAATTAAACTTCGCGGAGAATTTTAAGAAGCATTTAGATAAAAAAAGACGTAAGGCAGGGTGATATAATCTTCCCAATTATGTTCACATAGCAAGAAAAAAATCCCCTTTCGGCACGCCGGAAGGCGGAGGTATATTTTACCGGTGCTAAATAATATTTCCACCTTAAAGTTATAAAAAACTTCAAATTTACTCAATACATCAACTGTTGCATGTAAAAAAAAGCTTCACATGTTTAGCATACGACAAGCCCTATCTTCTTACAATTCCAGCAACATTTTGGCCATCCCTTGTCGTAAGGGTTAGTCACATCCAAAATTGTTCAGACAAAAGTTTTAGGTAATCTTTACAGGACTAAAGACCACTTTAAACCGATTCGATACTGTGCCTATTAAGGGAGGTTTTTCGATTTTTTTCGTTTTCAAAACCCCATTTTTTCCACCACCTGAGCTAATGGTTGATGATATATATATAAACTTTACATATGTAAATTTTAGGCCTTTATCCAAAGAATTTTAGGAACTTTAAACTAATTTGATATTTTATTTAATAGGAAAGTTATAGCGATATTTTGTTTTTTCGAAAGAGCCCTCCATTTCCACTACCATGGTCTGATTTTTCCAATTGACAAACTCGACTGAGATTTTGGGTCATTATATTTTATGTATCAATTTGAAAGTGGTTGGCGCAAAATTACGGCAGTTATCGTGTCCAAAAGAAAGTCAAATATATATTTAAACTTTTGCAATGACGGTGCTTTTGGGGTCTGGGGTTGTGAAACGCGAAGATATGACGAAATTTTCCGGAAGCCGAATCATGGTACCCATTATAATAGGTAGCTTTCTTATGAAATCTGCCTAATTATTAGAGAATGGAATAAAGAACTGATTAATCATCGAATCTCAGAATCTGTATATTTGAAACGGAAAAAATAGATAAGCCATTAATTATTTAGCCTTTGCATATGACGGAATTATTCTAGTTACATATATAGAAGAAGCAAAATTAAAAGTACATCTACTGGCAGAAAATAACAGAAAATAGTTTTAGAAATGTCCTATGAAAGAACAGAATTTATAACCAATAATAAGAACTGTGTAGAAGAAATAATCGTTGAAAAGGGAGAAAAAATACACAAAATAGGAAAAATTTAAGTATCTTGGAAAAATAATAACACCAATTTTACTGAAAAAGAAGGAATTAAAAGTAGGGTTCGTAAAATGGAAACAAATCGCAGATTGACAGTGAATATTTACTATAAGAAATTCTTAGTTATAAAACTAAACTACAAAACAATAATTTGCGCAGAAGCGTTATATTCAAAAGAATGTTTAGGAAAGTTTAATGTAAGTAACCTTTTAAAAGCAGACTTAAGAAAGATTTTTTGATCCAAAATAACTGAGGAAGGTTATAGTCTAAAATCTCACAAAGAAATTTACCAAGTAATAAAAGATTTATGAAAGGAAATTCGGAAAACAATAATGAGGATTTTTGGCCATATTTACAGAATGAGTGACAATAGACTTACAAAGATAGAAAAACAAAAGTAGAATAGCACTGGAAAGTAAACCAAGATCTGAAAAAATTAATTAAAAATTGGAAAAAAATAATTACAAACGGAATAGTTTAAAAAAAATTGAGGATTTTAAACTAGATGAAAAGGAAAACTAAAGAACAGCTCCAGAAAATTTACAAAAGAGCAAAAATAGGCACTCTTGGAAAACACGAAAAAGTACTGGAAATAATGGAAAGAAGGTTAAAAGAAGAAATAAAATACAGCGAGTTCTCAAAAGATTTAATCGAAAGAAGAAAAATATTTTTTTTAAATTCAACCGACTCCAAAAAGAAAAAAAAATTTTTTCCCCATATCGAATTGACAAGGAAAAAGTAATGTTTCTTTTACGCCTTTCTTTGAAAGTTGTTTCTTGAAGTCGGCACCAAATTTTAAATGAATTATGATTGTACGAGATACAAAATTTATTTAAATTAAAGCTTGATGCCTTAAACATTCTTCTTTTTAATTTAAATTCTAAAATTTGGTGCCGAATGTAATAAAATGAGTTTGAAAGGTTTTATTGAGGATGAAGAGAAAGATTATTTTTTACATTTAAGTGCAATTGTTTTTTAATTTAATCTTTTTTTTCTTTTTGGAGTCGAATCAATCTTTTATCAAAGATTTTTTATGTTATTCATTTTAGTTTTAAAATTTTTGAAAGCGGAAATGTGGGCAGCCCTATATGAGACTGATCATAAGAGAAAAGGACGTTCACTTGAAACAATAAGGTTTTGTTCAAAACTACTTATAACTTCGAGGGAAATGATGCAAAGGAGTCGGAGTCGAGTCATCTTACTTGTGCAAGGCTAAAATGGGGGGTTAATAAAATCTAAGTCGTCAAAAGAAACGCATTCTGAAAGAGAACGTAGACATATTTTTATCCGCAAGTGTCTTTCAAATTTAGCTCAAAAACAAATATAACATAGTTTTCTCGTTGATACATAAAAGTATTTGTATTAAATGCCTGTCGATTTGTATTAAATAGATGCTCACTTCGATTCTCTGTTAACATAGCATCAACGTGAAAAATTGTGAACGAAAGAGTCGATTAAAGACATACTTTTGTACGGAGAATACTTGAAATATTAAGTAATCTAAGGCCCGTAATCAATACAAAAGCTTTAAGAAAAGGAATAAGCACGTTCTACTTCCTAGTTCGGAGTTTTTTTAACAATGAATTTCCGTTACCTTTCACCCAGTATCATTCCGTGATACTTCACGGAATGGATACTTCACGGGATGGTCAAAGGACCATCGTTGGATCATTCTGTATCGTTTAAAGAAAATTTCATCCAAATTGGTAATTGTTTAGGCATTACTTTACACTTTGTGAAAAGTTATGCCTAAACAAACAAACAAAACCTCATCAATTTTGATAAGTCGTTTAAAAAAATAAGACTGTATTGAAATAAAAAAGAAACCTAAGAGGAAAATCATTTTTATTTTTTCCGCTTGTAATGCTTAGTTTTTACAATTCTTCCAAAAGAATTTTTGTGTTCTACACATTTTTTTTAATTTGAAAAAGGTAGACGTAATAGTTTTTAATAATCTTTCATTAAAAAATGTTCGTTAGATAGTAAATTACATGTCCTTTCTTTATAATCGTTAAAACAAGAAAACAACCAATAAATTACTTGGTAAATGTATTATTTAAATGAAAAATCTTAAGAGACCAAAACACTGAGGAATGTTATTTCAACTAAAAGAAATGATGAAAAAAGTAAAATTAAAAAAAAAAATAAAACCTTTCTTCCCTTTCTTTTTCCTGTTAAGCCTCCGGTAACTACCATTTAGATAATACTTCAGAGGATGAATGAAGATGATATGTATGAGTGTAAATGAAGTTTGTACATTCTCAGTTCGACCAATCCTGAGATGTGTGGTTAATTGAAACCCAACACCACCAAAGAACACCGGTATCCACGATCTAGCATTCAAATCCATGTAAAAATAACTGGCTTTACTAGGACTTGAACGCTGGAACTCTCGGCTTCCAAATCAGCTGATTTGGGAAGACCCGTTCACCACTAGACCAACCCGGTGGGTTATTGATAATAAACCAAAACTATTAAACTTAACCACTATTGGTGGTTAAGTGTAGAACACATATTATACAGAATAAGTTTATTTTTTAATCGACTCGTGTAACCTCAAAAAAGGCGTTTATATCTACCAAATATAGTCAAACTCATTAAGTACCGTTCTGTTTTTACTTCATTGTGCGAAGTAAAGGAGGTATTGTGATCGCGAAAAATTTCGGTTTTCAGATGTCAACGGAAATATCCATTTTGACAATCCCTGAAACCAGTTTGCTAGTTTCGGCGTGACGTCTTTAAGTGTGTATGTATCTAGCACAACTCAAAAACGATTAGTCGTGGAATGTTGAAATGTTACATTTTTGACTGTTATAACATCTTGTTGTGCACCTTCCCTTATGATTGCAATCGACTAGACCAAAAATGTCCAAAGAAAACCAAAATCCAAAAAGAATTTTATTTTGGACTTTTTCTTAGCTGCAGTAATAAGCTCTCATTGAGAGCTTTTCAATGATATCATAAGTGTTAATTATTTTTATTGGTTCCAGAGTTATAGCTAAATAAAATTTTAATTAATGAAATATTTAGTCTTACAAGGGGAAGGCACATCGGTTCGATCCGACTTAATTTATATATATATTTTTTTTTATATATATCATATATTATATATGTATAATATATGTAGAAGTACATGTATAAGTAGGGTAGGATTTCATTTTCTTTTATAGCTTTAATTCAACATTTCTAAAGTTTCTTAAGATGTGCTTGATATATAAACACTCGAACAATCTATAAGTTAATGGAAAATCATTTGATTTTTTTAATACAGCTAAATTTTTTTAATCTTAAAAACTTATTTTTTTTTTATTGATCAAATCAATTTAATTAACGAATATAATATTTTTAATCAAAAAATAACAATAAAAATATTTTAATGAAACAACAATTAGAGTACTGTAATACGTATCCACTTAAAATAAATTTTTCCCCTATATGATGCTTTTAATGGGTGGAGAAATTAATAGCTACAACAGCCTGACTATCTAACCGTTTAACGTTACTAATGAAGCACTGGAGTAGTGTAATTCATCTCCGTTTTTCACTTAAAGTTTTTACGTGTAATTAAATTTCAAGTAATTAATTACCATCAACATGTACTGAATATGAAGGGCGTGAGTTCCGTTTGTACAGTGAAATATTTAATATTTTAAATATAGATAACTTGAAAATTCCCTTAATTTAAAAAATTATCTATTTTCTTTTAGCGTACATTTAAAGATTAACTTTATCCTTTGTAAGAATCCAGAACCTTGACCCAGTCGAACCCGGGGTTTATTTTTTCTCAAATTTTTTCAATAGAACAGTTTTATTCAAAGTTTACCCTATCAATACAATAATCTGAAGAATGTGCACGATAAAATTGTAACTTTTTTATGTTACATTGATGTGAAAAGGTACTTTATACCCTGTTTAATGGTTTAATATTAATATTTTAAGGGTTTCGGCTTGATCATTCCCCAAGATACTGCCAATAACGTGCGGTAAGTTGAGTTATAAAGACATGAACGCTTAATGAGCAAATCAAGAAGTTTGTGATGAACGGATGTAAAATTTTTATCTGAACTTGTGTACATGATCAATTTGGTGTGTCTTAGGAAGAACAGAATTACTTTCTCACGGTTACTATCTCGTAATGAAGATTTTTAGTATCGTTAAAGTAATGAAAATTTTTTCCATAATGGCCATCAAATTTTCCATACTTTCTACTGGAATTTTCACAAACACAAGTCGGATCTTGGCTTTCAGTTTTTCTGTCGTAGTAGATTAACAGCATAAAATAATTTTTTTAAGGTGACTCTATTACAAGAAGTTTCACACTCACAGATAAAGACATCTTGAACCTCCGGGATTTCAAGAAACAATACGAAAATAAGGAAATGGGAATCAGGGATTTCTCGAAATAATACGGGTTTCAAACAGTTGGTATATAGCTTCATAGTTATTTATGTATCAGTAATGTTGATCCGCCTCATTAAAACCAAGCGTTTTCAATCTTTTATATAAACATTTGTAGTTTTCGCACTTTAAATATTTTTGTCATTATTGTACCAAGTCATAAGTTCATTCATATTTTCAAAAATATATTTACCTATTATCATATTAACGACATTCCACCACTCTGTAACCTTGTGGCTATGTAAAAGACACTGTTAAAGCCGAGTAAGATTTTTCTCGGCTCAACAATGAAAATTTTATTTCCTGACAAATACAATCAGTTTGTGTGGGCTACGTGTAATATCTACAGGTTGTTAAAAAATTCATCGTTTTTTTTTTTATCTTTCAACCATTCTTTTACAGAATTGTCGTCGCATTAGGTGTGTGTAGTTATTGCCGCTGTCAATAGGCGCGCTCTGACGCGAGCGGGTGTTGTGGTAACTAGTATTAATTTACTAAACCAGTAGTGTGTATGGCATGGACAGAGAAAGTCGGCTTACCGCCTTTCCCTTTACGAGTTATACGAAAATTGCCGTAATGCAAACATATAATTTTCTTTCTGTTTAAAGCATATTAATAGTGTATTGTTGTTTGTAATTAAATATAACTGTAGTTCACGCATCCAGCGATTATACCAGTACCTATACAGTCCACTTAGACTTTTACGTTATGACCGTTCAAGATGATCGTTCAGTTTGCTATCTGGACGATCTTTAACTTGTACGAAAAGTATTGTTAATCCGCTAATAACATTTCTTTGAACAATTGAAAACAATTCAACTGTAGAGACACTATGTAATGAACGATGAGACTTTTTATGGTAGGTGCTTGTACATTTTGATAAAACTAATATTAACGGAGAAATAACGGATTGAAAAATAAACATGACCGCCATTTTGTAATTTGCGAAGCTAAGTCTTGTTATTTTGCTAATTTGAAAACTTTTTTACCAAAACCCTTATCAAATATTAATGCGATTTGTTTATCAGAACTTGAGATACACATTTTTCAATAAAAATAACAAAATAGCGGACAGTGGGAGAACGAAACAGAAACTGCAATTTTTTCTAAGGATATTTTTTTGTTTAGTTTTACAAGTAGAATCCGAATACGTATAGTCAGCCCACCATTTTAGAAACAATCTGTATATATTTTTTAGTATTCCTTCTGATTTTGATTGTAGATTTTATTGTGTATTTTCCATCTTTTAAAAACTTTTATCGTTTCTGAATTTTATTTTTGTTAGATAAAATACTTATTGTCATATTTCGTTATTTTATTTAAATGTCGGTTCACTTCGGGTTCAGTGATACTTTACTAAGCACTCAGTTAATGGTGAAAGATTATTAATCGTAGAAAGATGAAATTAAATACTATTTTTTTATTATTTAATTAAATATTAATTCTTAACGGTAGCGATATCATATTGTATTGAGTTTTATTACTTACAAAATAAAAACTGATAAACTCTAAGTTTATTTAACTTCTATTTTAGTTTCTGTAACAAATAAAAACTTTAAATTCTGTTTCTATTTGTTTTTCTTAGCGATAAACTAATAAAATTTCGTGCTTAGGACTTTTTAAAAAACTCTTTCTAAGCTTACCGAATATTAAAGATTGTTTTGGTAAGCTCAGCCGCAAAATCTTTGGAAAAATCTCATGCCAGTTTTTTCTTGAATTTTTTAGTATTTATTTCATTTAGGATTTAAAGATTAAAACGGCAGGTATCGTAATATTTCCGTTTGTACAATAATTATCCGTAAAAGTTATTTGCTGCTCTATTTACTACTGCCATAAAATTATTATTTTGGAAAGAGTAATTTAAAACAGCAAAACATTGTTTAATAATTTCATTTTAGAATAATTTACAGGTTTTTTAAAGCCCTTTCCATTGATAATTTTTCTTAAGAAAATGTATATATTATTTATGTTTTCGAGAAAAAAGGAGAATATTTTTTGCTTTAACCTATTCCAGTTTTAGATACGGTCAGGACATACGTATATAAAGTATTTGAAGTAAGAGTTGGACTAATGAGAAACGACAGAAAGTACACGATTTTTATCGTTTTAATTACTATTCTATCTAGAAGAAGTAGAACTAAATAAATTTTACATGTTTAAAACTTACTTTATTAAACAGCAAAATGTATTACACCGGAGAATTACCTTTAAATCTTTAATTCTTTTTCCCAAGAAAGGTTTTATATACACAGTAGTGTGTATCAGAAAGAATAACTCTATTTCAAATAAGTAAATACAAAAATGTGTTAAAATTACAAGAGGAATTATATACTCGTATTATTCAAAAATGTTTAAAATTTCACTTGCCAAGTTATAAATGTTCTATATAACATCCATCTGGTACACGGATAACATCAAAAGTATACGTGAATTTTTCCGCAACGCTTTGCAAACAGTCTTCTGTTACGGAAATTATTACACTGTAATCCTGGTTTTCAGATCATCCAAATCAGCAGGAAATTGTGGAATATTGTTTCATATACATCCACAAGAAAATATCGCAAGGTTTAATATCTGGAGTTGTTGGGGACCAAGAACGTAGAGGAAGTCGTGGGCTCTACAGTCTCGTACGCCCTATCCAACGTCAGTGCAATGTTTCGTTTAAAAAGTGCCGAAATTTTTTCTTTTTCTGTTTAGTCTCCGGAACCACCGTAAGATGTAAATGGTATATTAAATCTTTTTTTTAATTTTTTTAGTCGATGGTATATCAATTCTAAAACGTTGAACCATTATTACGGACTCTTGCTAAACCTTAGAACATAAAACGCCTTCTATCGCATAGCCATGTTGTTTACAATTGGATTGAGGTTTGCGTACGTTTAAGCACTAGTATTACAATCTGGCGGCCGGTAACTGAAACGGACTCATTTTCAAACTGTGCAAATTTCATTCAGTGACCACGCGTTGTTACTTAGATGTACGTATGATTTTGAAATAGGTCCTTTGATACACGCTGTATAATTAAATAAAAATATGTTAAAAATTAATAATTTTAATTACTAATAAGTTTTGTTTGTTTTTTATAGGCGAGACACCACAGCCGGAAAACGATGCGGAATATCTCTTTGTGGTAGCAGATTTCCTAGCGGGAGTATTAATATTTGCAACTATAGTAGGAAATATCGGAAGTATGATAAGTAATATGAATGTTGCAAGAGTTGAATTTCAAAATAAAATGGATGGTATAAAACAATATATGAATTTTCGAAGGGTGTCAAAAGAACTAGAAGCTCGTGTTATAAGATGGTTTGCATACACTTGGGCTAATAAACAGGTAAATTTATTATCATAATTATTCTATTTATATATTTGTAAAATCAGTTTGAAAAACGAATTAAGTTTTTTGAAACAAATAGTGTTTAATTTAATTGTAATCCAACAGTAAACTCTTTATTAAATAATAATTACAGGTAAAAATAATTACAGTTAAATTAATCGTGATAAATCTATAATCACGATTATCAAATAAATCGTGATATTTTATCAAAAAATAAAAATATGTAAATATATTTTATGTTGGGATTTATCGTCTACATAATCCACAAGAAGAAACGTAAATAAAATTTTTTACGCTCTAAAAATGGGAATTATCATTCCGTTATTTCATCTATATTACTGCTTTTTTTTTTTAAATCAATATAAGAACTAAACTGACGGAAAGATTTTTAAAAGTCTATGAAAATTGTTGTCATAGGTGTGTAACAGAAATTATTTTTAAAGTAATTTTAAGTTGATGTAACAATTATTTTATTCTAGCTAAAATGTATATCATCAATATAATCAAATGTAAAAATCTATAAATACTTTATGTATTAACGTTATCAAGCTCACGTGTACGCTCGGATAAATAAAATGATTGCCATTTTATTTAATAGCTTTTTCGATTGTTGTAGTGCCAAGTTCTTTACGTCAATTTTTGTTTTCAATCTTTCTTAAATTGATTAATAAAAATCCTATCCTTTCCATTAAAACCGTTTGAGTTTTCTCCCCCACTCCGCTAGAGCAAATCCAGCCCTAGCATTTTGCCACTGTAGGCAAACCCACAAAATGCCGACCCCAAGATTAAAAAAAATACGGAATTATAAAAGAACCATATTAACCAGAAAAATGACATATAATTGAATTAATACAATAATACTAATACAGATTTATGGAAAATTGTTTTATTGAAAAAAAATTTACATTTTTAACGAGCTACCGACAATGAACAATTTAAAATCTATGACCACTAATTTAAAAGATAATTTTAGTATACTTTTAAAACAATAAGCAAAACATCTGAAATAATAATATTATTATACTAATAAAAAGTAAATAATTTTATTTTCAAGATTCAAGTGATGGAAACATATTTTTGTGGGTTATGTTTATTTTTTTCGCTCTAGTTCAGGCGGTTTTGCCACCGTAGACAGTCGCTTTCCTTGCCTACCGCCTAGGGCCGACCTAGGCCTAGAGATCTGGACTTGTGGTAGTCTCCTACCGAAAAAAACTCTTTTGAATTAGAAGCACTTGATAAACGTAATTTTTCTATGTTTAACAGTTGAAAAATTATTCAAGGTTCCCTTACTATATTATTATTTTGAATATATTAGGTACGTATTTACAAATTTATATGTGAATCCGGACGTATATGGAATCCTACCTCGAGAAGGTACAATAACGAAACTGTGTTACTGGAAAAACAAAACAAAAAAAATGAAAACGTATTGAATATCCATTTAAATCCATTTTGATATATTTAAATCTTTTAATTTTTGGAGCCAAAATTCTTAACAAAATAAAGCAATAACCAAAATTTTTAATGTTAGTATATTAGCATAACAGTTTCGAAAAATATGTTTTCAACTTTTTGAAAATTTTTCAGTTCCTCCGGGACCCATCCGGAGGATCTGGGAAAGAATTTTTTATAAACATTTTGCTGGCTGAGATCTGCCGAGGAAATGAAATCTCCTTGGCTACGGTGTTCTCTGGAGTACTTTCTTTCTTTTTCCTGTTTAGCCTCCGGTAACTACCGTTTTAGATAATACTGGAGAGGATGAATGAGGATGATATGTATGAGTGTGAATGAAGTGTAGTCTTGTACATTCTCAGTTCGACCATACCTGAGATGTGTGGTTAATTGAAACCCAACCACCAAAGAACACCGGTATCCACGATCTAGTATTCAAGTCCGTGTAAAAATAGCTGGCTTTACTAGGACTTGAACGCTGGAACTCTCGACTACCAAATCAGCTGATTTGGGAAGACGCGTTCACCACTAGACCAACCCGGTGGGTTTCTCTGGAGTACTACCTACATTCTAAGTTGACAGTCGAACAGTGCATTCACCTCTAAAACTACAATTGAATTTGCAGGTTTCAGAGAACTCAATTAGGAATATGAGCAAAGGTTCCGGTCAAGCGCAAGTGCTCAAGTAGTGCAAATTATTTGTTTGAGACGAACAGACCATGGCTATCAAAAGAGCACTAGAAGCGGTTGATCGAACTTTGCAAGATATACGGAGTAATAGGCTAATTATGGGCAATGCTGTTGTCCTCCTGAGCGGAGGTTTTCAATAAACCCTGTCTGTAATTCCGAGTTTCCACCGGCCGAGGAACTTAACGCCTTTATTAAATCATCTGCCTTATCAAGACGTGTGAGTAAAATGAACCTCATGACGAATATGTGGATTCACTTATTTAAAAAATTATTTCAAAATTGGCAGTAAAACAACAACAGCTGATCAACTATGCGCAATAATGTATCAGTATCATTCTGTTAGGTACATTAAGTGTATTCTTTCTTTTTCTATCCTCCTCCTTCTTTTTCTTTTCTAGCCTCCGAAACCTCCGTAAGATATTACTTCAGAGGATGAATGAAAATGATATGTATGAATGTAAATGAAGTAAAGTCTTGTAGAGTCACAGGTCGACCATTCCTGAGATGTGTAGTTAATTGAAACTCAACCATCAAAGAACACCAGTATCCACGATTTAGCATTCATATCCATATAAAAGTAACTGCCTTTATTAGGATTTGAACCTTAGAATTCTCGACTTCGAAATCAGCTGATTTGCGATGACGAGTTCACCACTAAGTTCTAAATCAGTCCGGTGGGTTACACATATTAAGTATATTAGGTACGATGAACTGTGCTGTAGCTGATGAAAGTTTTCAGTGAATTTTAGTTTGAAGGTGATCGTTTTCCCATTGAAGTAATACCGTACTTATAGCAGAGGAATATGCTTATACGGTGGTATTCATTTTGTGTAATGGTAATGCTACACATGTAGTAGAATATGAAATACGCTTTCGTAATTGCGGGATTCCAGGTATTAAAATAATTAGGGTGACTTTTCGTAATTTTGGGAAACAGGTTCACTACCTAGTATTTAAACAATCTACGATGGATCTATCCAACTCGACACTGTGATGAAATTATTATCGATGCAGTTATTATCGTGTACTAGCGCAGTCCAGGCGTCAGTACACGACGTCTTTCTAAGAAATCACTGATACTGCCCTTAATTTACATCCTAAAAATTTTAGTACGACCTCAATTTACCAGGGTATTTTAAATCCGAGCAAATTCTTTCGCTAGCCGTAACTCGCAAACGAAGCATTTTAGGATATACGTTTATCTCTTAAAATGATTATGAACTTTTTCCATTATTTTCATTAGTAGAATATATTATGAAAATCCCCGAGAACTTTGCGATACACTCTGCATTTACTGAAGAAATAAAAATATTTAAATATGTCTTCTTACAGGACTCTTAAGCCCGGGCAACACCGGGTAATCCGCCGGCCTCCGTGGCGCGAGTTGTAGCGTCTCGGCCTTTCATCCGGAAGTCCCGGGTTTGAATCCCGGTTAGGTGGATGACATTTTCACACACGCTACAAATCATTCATCTCATCCTCTGAAGCAATACCTAACAGTGGTCCCGGAGGTTAAACAAAAAAAAAAACGCGGGTAACCCACCTAATGAAATAATAATGAATAATAAATATTTATAATAATAATAATTATAAATATTTTAAGTTTTTTTTTGTTTGTTTTTAGGCACTCGATGAGGAGAGAGTGTTGGCAGCATTGCCGGACAAATTGAAGGCCGAAATCGCAATTCATGTACATTTGGAGACTCTTCGTCAAGTTCGTATCTTTCAAGATTGCGAACCAGGATTATTAGAAGAACTGGTACTTAAATTACGTTTGCAGGTAAATTAGAAAACAAGGTCAAATTTCTCATAATTAAATATAATTTGAATGTATTGCTGCACTGTTAAGTAAATAGAAGATTATAATTTAACCTCAAGGTGTGGAATTGTGTATATAATAGAAGTACTGAATTTAAGAGTATTATGAAATTTCCACTGGAGGGTTTTCTTCTAATGAAGTTTATCTTGTACAAATTCATAATAACTAAATTACCCTTAAGTAGTTCTATTATATATATATATATATATATATATATATATATATTTAATCATCTACTAACATAATGCTGTGGTTTTATAACCGTATTATCATAAAAAATAAATTATGTGGTAGTACTATTACATTTTCTCACCTTTTTTTTTGTTAGGAATACAATGGAAATTATACAAAACTTTTTTTTTAATAAATTTTTTGAAGGAGGCGAAAATCAAAATATTACCAGTTAACACTGTCCGAAAATTATTAACAAAAGAATCCCGCTTTGTTGGCTTAAAAAAAATAATGGTCGATTTTTGAAAGTCCATGCAACTGTTGTTGGTAATTTTATCTTATAATTATTTGACTGCGTTCTTATTCAATCAGATTTTCTTCTGTTATTGGAAATATTAAAATGTTATCTCTCGAATCAAATTTAATTACGTCTTATTGTTTCTGATTAATTTATTATATAAAACAGCAGATGCTTAATTTTGCTTTATTTGCGTTTAATTGTAGAAGTATAGTGTCCTTTTTGAACTAGCCAACAAAGTTAACTCAAAAAAGAAAACAGTAAACCATGAAAAATGTAATACTTTCAGCGATGTGAAATTCTCAATCGGGAAAGGATGTAATCCTAAAGGTTATATAATCTGCCACTTGATTGCCGTTAGGATATATCAAATGACTATGTATTTTATGTGCACGATCCGATTGTTGGCAATGTGCAGACCAACGTGCCGAACGGAAATCGGTTTACGTAATGGGATGTGGCTGGAGAATTGTAAGCTGTAGTTTGATAAGATCACATGATTTATTTATTGCTGATATAAGGAATACACTACGACTAAATTCTGCGCTGATGAACTCGTCTTCCGTTAAAGCCCATCAGGGCTAGGAACGGGAGGGATGGTGTGGCGACCGGAAGCGTCACAAAGCGGGTGTCTTCCCCCTACGGGATTGGGTTGATGAACTCGGCACGGGAACGAAGTGTCTCTAGATTGGCAGTGTTATCTGCGGGAGGTTTCTGCTCGTTCCTTAATTATTAACCCAGTTAGAATCGATAGGGCACAAATAAATAGGTAAAGGGAATAAATAGAGATAAATAAGGGGTCAATAGATAAAAATAAATTGGGTAAAGCACGATAGAGATAGATGAAACTATGCTTCTCTAAGTGGAAACGTAATATAGGTCGGATTTAACGTACTAAGTGGTTGATCAGAGGTATTTGTAAAGAAACGAGTGATTGTTTATTATATGCTGCGTCGGTCCGGTTTGCGAAACACTCGCAAGAGGCAATCGCAGCCACTCGGCACAACCGACTGGAGTTGTATACTTTTCCGGCGTCGAGAAAGGCTGAAATCTGTATTTGGATAAACTTGTTTCTCAAACTATTTCAAAAGTTTTCCTTACAGATTTTCATTTCAATTATTATTTTTAAAAATTAAATTAAATGCGTGTTATCTAATCGCTATTTTTTTTTTCTAATAATGTTTTTTTCAAACCACCTAAATCAAAAGTCGAAAATAAAGAATTCGTAAATTTCCCTGCCATTAGGAAATTTTCAAAACATTTGAATACTATGAATGTTCTACAAATATTATTATATACCTGCTGATTAAATCTGAATAAAATCGATTCATCCAGACTGAAGATATTTAGCCAAAAGTAATGTGATATACATCCACCTATGAGGAAAACTATTTTTGGTTTTTTTAGTCTTATGAATTTCTTGCGGTGTGAAACGTTGAGATTTTTCTAAAACCTAGTAGGTGATTTATAACTGATTTCCATACTTTTCTTTATATACATAAATGCTCGGTAAGGTAAATAAATTTGAGCTGAAATTTTTATAACTAAAAACCGGGAATTTTTAATAAACTGTAAGGACGCCAATTATATTTTACAAAACAAATTTTAATACCGTGAACATTAGAAAATCATGTTCAATAGAACATGAATATAAAGGGAGACTTGTAAGCATTTTCAAAGAGCAGTTTATTATCTATAACTTGAAATACATCATCGGTCATTATCTGCTTAATAACCTAGTAAAAATAAAGATCTAATCTGGTCTCATCTTGTATAATTATTCGGCGATTCAAATCTTCCATAACTTGATTTTTTTCACATTACTGGGATTAATAACAGAATCTGTATTTAATAAAAATGGTTCTATTCCATCAAACAAAAAACTTTGTAAGATTATTTAGGGAAAAAAATAAGTAAATCATGTATATATAAAAAAATGAATATTTGTTAGTTATTTATCGCGTATGCGTTTTATACCGTTCATTCGATTGCGATGAAACTTTGATGAGTTGCTATGCGCACGCCCGCGAAGATTTTTGTATAGTTTAGACCCGCTAAATGGCGCTGAGGTTCAGATATGTGGAAAAATTGCATTTATGATCCGATTTAACTCATATTCAGAATATTTCTGTTGACATTATTTACATCGATCTTATTATAATTAAATTCTCTACAATTTATGTTTAAAAAATGTATGATTTATTGCCAATTTAACAACGTTATTGTACGTCAAACGTAAAAAAATGTGTTTTTACCCTATGTTTGGCGTTTTACATGGGATATCTTAGAAACTAAGAGAGATACAGTTCTGGGACCCTATTTTTTTCGATTTCCCAGCTCAAAAACCATAAGAAACAATTGAATTTGCCCCTTAATTGGCCTTCCCAGAATTTCAGAAAGCCTTAATTTACCCGGAGGAACCGAAACTCGGGCGAAATCTTTCACCCTGTATAACTCGCTAACGATGCGTTTTCGGACCTATGTTTATATGAACTTTTTTCTTATTTTTAGCCTCTAGAATGAGTTGTCAAAGTTTTGCCGTATCTTCCTGAAGCACTCTGTATATTAGTTGCGTGAAAAGAAATATTTTTGTGAAAACCGTAGGTGGCGCTGGGGTTGAGTAATTAGAAAAATTGTATTTATGGACCGATTTGGCTCATATTCAGAATATATATAGTTACGTAAAAAGAAAAATCTTTGCAAAAACTATACCCGCTAATTGATGCCGGTGCCGAGATATATAAGAAACAAACAAATAAATTATGAAAACACTTTCTTCTTCTATATATATAAAACCAATGTTCGTATGTGTGTCCGCTACAGACTAAAAAAGTACTAGACGGATTTAAGCGTGGGTTCTTGCAAAATGGTTTGAGTTGTCCGGAGAAGGTTGAAAGCTATTGAAATCCTCGATCTGACCAGTAGAAAGAAAGTTAGGGGTATTTTGAACCGACTACTGTGTTTAGTGAGTAGTTTGAATTAAATCCGTTAGGTAGTGCTGTTTTGACAATTGGATTTATTTAATTGTGATTTTTATAAAGTGAAAGTTCCGTAATGTTTTGTAAGTTTGTTAATACTCATATTAATTGTGATAATTTTGTAGCCATATCAAACGTTCAGTAGTGTTCATTTAATTTATATATATATATATATATATTTATTAAAATGTAGCAATAGCAAAGCATTGCCGGGTCTGCTAGTTTGATATAATTTTCATAAAAATCCGAACATTGCATCGGTATCTAATTTAAATTGAAACGGTAATATATAACTCGATTTAAAACTTCATAGTACCGCATTGTTCCGTGATTGTACATCATGTAGAAGTTGTACGGACTGAGCTCAACGCCAGGTTCCCAGAAGGACGGATAGGTTGAAAATTGACATCGTTTCCCCTCCGATTTGTGGCTGATGGCTCTCTCTTTTTGGGACTAAGTAAAAAATATCGTATACCAAGAAAAAATCCAGTCTTTCAACCACCTGCGTCATAAAAGAATAACTGCAGCCTTGGAAGAGATTAATGCAGATATACTCATCAGAGTATGGAATAGGGTGGATTATGAGTTTGAAGTCTGCAGATTGTAAACGGTATACTCATACTGAGTTAATAGGTCAAAAATATTTATTCTTTGTACTCTCATGCAATAAAACACAGGCATTAGTGATTCCAACCTCAGAATTATTTTTCGAAGACCCGGTATTTTGTAATGTATGTGGTAGACGGTTGGCATAGAAATACTCCTTTTATTTTACATCTATCTTTGATTCCTTATAATTTAACTTAAAATTCATTAATTAATTTACAATTCATATATTATGGTCATCAAAAAGGGATATGTAAATAATAATAATACGTTGACTAAACAAGTTCTGTTACATAATCATTTTATAATTGTGCTGACCATGAGATAAATAATTTTTTTTTTACCAAGAAATGAATCTTTTAAAATTTAAATTTGGTTTTTCATTTTTCTTTTTTTTTTAAGTAGTACAAGATGTATGATAAAAATGCTGACGTATATTGTACTGGTACTAAAATTACTGTAATTTCCAGTTGAATAAATTCTAGAGAATATAGAAAATAACAAAAATAATGCTGTATAAAGATTCATATGATCGACATTTTGACACAAATTCATTTCATATCAGTCGTTTCAACCAAGTTCATATCAACAGAAAATATAACTTTTAAAACACATTTTCCAGTATGTAGTTACAAAAATAAAAAATAAAAAAAAAAGAGTAATTTTGTAAATAATTTGTTTTAAAATCTATTTTCGCTTTTTAAAATTAATTTTAATGTAATTATATTCTTATTAATTCAGAATATTTCTTTTCGTATTTTACTTTTCCAGTTTTATAGCTCCATTTCTCCTGCAACAGAATAACTATAAAGGGAAAGAATAGCGAGATAGGACATTTTGGGTATCGGGTTTTTCGCAAACGTTGACGTTTGAAGACCCACTAATTCTGAAAAAAAAATATATATATATAAAAATTTCTGAAATAATATGTAGGTATATACTCGTACATACATGTTTCACTTGTATTTTGATTATTATATCCGGACTGGCTCAACAGAATTTCTTCAAAACGACTCAGTAAGTCGATATTAAATTTTGGACAAAATTAAAAACAAGAGAAGATACTTTTGCCATTTTTAATTTTTTCCTGTTTTCATAATGGTCGTAGAAAATTGAACTTTTCTAAAATGAACGTATTTATTAAGTTAATTAAAATTCCATAGTTTTACGTTGATCAAATTTAACGTTGAGAAGAATACGTAACGTTATTTTTAAACACTTTTTACCTCGTATCTTGAAAATCCGTGAACCAAAAAGGTTGAATTTGTTTTTGTTTTTTTTGGTCTCACAATTTGTTTATTTACAATCGGTTCCGAGTAACTAACCACAAGTAAATCGCGTTACAAAGAGCATGTGGTTTCCAACGAACACCCTCAATAAAACGAACATATACATAAATATATAAAGTACATAACACATATATAAAGTTATATAAGCACACTCCCACTGAATAAGACTACTTAGGTGCAAGAGTTCACAAAGAACTAATGAAAAAAAAAAGAAAAATTATGACATTATTAAACAATAGACAAAGACAAACAAATATAAAAAACTCATGAAGATAAATAGAAAGAGGCTAAGCTCTTCGAGACGTATAAAGATGGTCATTAAATTTATGATATTGAACCAGCTTAAGAGTCATTGAGATTCCCCCAAGTCCAGCACATGTAATTTGGCAAAAATGTTTGGCTATATAAATAGTGTATCACGACGTTCACCCGGGACTTTAATAATGTATTCTACTTGTAAAAATATTGGGAAAAGTTCTATAAACATATCGTAAAATCTCTGTGTACACTGTAGGAGCCAGGCCGAATGAGCAATAATGGAGAGTTTTATAGTGTACTTAGCAAAGGAAAGGATCTTAGCAAAGGAGGGGGATCTAGAGCTGTGCTTGGATTTCTCTTTTATTCTATCACTGTCGATGTTTTGTTTTATAAATTATGGTTTTGTTGTTGTTCTTGTCCTTTGTTTTGTTTTGTTTCAATGTTACTGTGTCGTTATTGTTCCGTATAATATTTTTATGTTTCGTGTTATGTGTTGAACTCACTTTCACTTTCTACGGGTAAGTAGTTCAATTCCTGTTTAGTTAGGTATTTTCAGTCTTGCTTAAGACTCGGTAAGCTGTGTGAGATTTTTTTGAGTTCATTAATTAGTAGTACACCGATGAGAATGTCACTCGTGACATCCTGGCCGAGGTGAACTGAAATATGTCAAAGAAAGCCGAGGTTTCGAACCCAAAAGGGCTCGAAACGGTAGGGGGACGAAGGGTATCTTCCCCTACATGGTCAGGATGTCCTAAAATGCTTTCTTTTGCGAGTTACGGCTAGTGAAAGATTTCGTTCGGATTTCAGCTACCCCGGTGAAATCAGGTCGTACTGAAAGTTTTAGAACGTTATTAAAGAGGTAGAATTAGTGATTTCTTATGGCTTTTTACCTGAAAATTAACTAAAATAGGTTCCAGAACCGTATCTTCAGTAGGTTTAGAGAAATGTGGGGAGAAAAACAAAAAAAATTGGAGTAAAAGAAACATGTTTTTTTATGTTTGACGTAGAATAACTTTGTTAAATGGGAAATAAGAACACAAAACCTTTAAACAAAACTTTAATAAACACATAAAACCTTTAATTTAAATCTGAACAAAATGGTGTTAGATAAGTTGAATAAAATAAAGAAAAGTTAAAAAAAATTCGAATTTTATTTAGAAACAGTACGTTAGACAAAAGTGCATTATTGGTTAGATAAAGTAATTGGTTTTCACCCCAGATTTCTTAAAATCTACTGCAGATACGGTTCTGAGACCTACTTTATTCGATTTTTCAGGTCAACAATCATAAGAAGTTACTAACTTTCTGTCTTAATTAAGGTCCTAAAAATTTCAATACGATTTCAATCACCAGTTTAGCTCAAATCTGAACGAAATATTTCACTAACTGTACCTCGCAAACGAAGCAGTTTAGGACATATGTTTATATGAACATTTTCGATTATTTTCATGAGTAGAATAGATTATATTAGTCCCGGGAGAACTTGGTGATATATTCTGTAAATATATATTTATATCCCAGCTTCGGCCTGATTTTTTACTTTATCTGGGCATCACGATATCTATGTTTATTTTTTTTTAAATTATAATTTTTTTAGCCTTTTTGAATAACATCGAACCAAATTGGACCAACTTATTGAAATAAATATTTAGCCCCAAAAAGCAGGGTTTGAACGGTATCGGTACGTAAAATAAAAATATTAAAAATGTTTAATATTGAAAATCGAACTGTATCTAGTATTAATGTAGAAGACATGGAAAACTTTTTAAACAAAATGATCCCCCGTGGGACTAGAGTTCAGAATTAAATAATTTGTTGATATTTTTTTTTATTTCTGATGCTTTGTTTGTTTTTTAAGTCGTAGCTGTTATTAAATAAAGTGACAAATGAAGAGGTATTGCGGCAAATAGATGAAGAAAGAAGCATTTGGAAAAATATAGTTAAAAAAAGAGACAGACTTATAGGCCACATATTAAGGCATCCTGGAATAGTCGCTTTAATATTGGAAGGACAGGTAGATTGTCTTCAGTCAAATGACTAAAGACAAAAAAAAAGGCTGTTATTAAAAATATTATATGAGGTAGTTTTTGAGTAAAGTGTTCAAATGGAATCCAAATTTTTTTACTAAAAGTTCTGAATTTTTTAATTATTATTATTATACGCTAAAGATAGTTTAATTTTGAAATATTTTTCTATGAATTATGATTTTTTTTTCTCAGACTACAATTTTTATACGGTTTAATTTTTAAGATAAAAATGTCATTTGATCAAGAGATTCAAGTCTGACCCAAATTTCTTTACTGTTTTTTTATCGTATTTTCAATATTACTCTACTAATATTTAGGATATCAAGTAATTAACTTATTAATATTTAAAAACCTTTTGGCGATTTGAAATAAAAATTTGTCAATCGCAAAGCCTAGAAAGTTATGCAACCCCTTTTAGGTTTTTATAATAAACTATTCTACAATGGAACATTCAGTAGATTTATACGTACGAAAAATTGCATTATTTTTGTCTTTTATTTATTTTTCTTTCAGTTCTATATCCTATACAAAATGAATGACGAATAAAAGTGTTAAGAAAAAGTATATTCAAAAGTATAAAACAATAATGCAATATATAAATTACATAATTATAAATCTAAAAATCGTTAAATTTTATCAGCTCATCATAATTCACACGAGAGTAAAAAGGATTTAGAAGAAACAATGAACGGCATAGATAAAGTCCTACGCAAGAACTATCGCATGAAAATAAACAAGAACAAAACAAAAGTAATGAAATGTAGTAGAAATAACAAAGATGGACCACTGAATGTGAAAATAGGAGGAGAAAAGATTATGGAGGTAGAAGAATTTTGTTATTTGGGAAGTAGAATTACTAAAGATGGACGAAGCAGGAGCGATATAAAATGCCGAATAGCACAAGCTAAACGAGCCTTCAGTAAGAAATTTAATTTGTTTACATCAAAAATTAATTTAAATGTCAGGAAAAGATTTTTGAAAGTGTATGTTTGGAGTGTCGCTTTATATGGAAGTGAAACTTGGACAATCGGAGTATCTGAGAAGAAAAGATTAGAAGCTTTTGAAATGTGGTGCTATAGGAGAATGTTAAAAATCAGATGGGTGGATAAAATGACTAATGAAGAGGTATTGCGGGAAATAGATGAAGAAAGAAGCATTTGGAAAAATATAGTTTAAAGAAGAGACAGACTTATAGGCCACATACTAAGGCATCCTGGAATAGTCGCTTTAATATTGGAAGGACAGGTAGAAGGGAAAAATTGTGTAGGCAGGCCACGTTTGGAATATGTAAAACAAATTGTTGGGGATGTAGGATGTAGAGGGTTTGCTGAAATGAAACGACTAGCACTAGATAGGGAATCTTAGAGAGCTGCATCAAACCAGTCAAATGACTGAAGACAAAAAAAAAACATAATTCACTATCTTCATCGTTCTTTACTGTTTAATATATTCCTTCTATTACGTCATGTTTAAGGACGTATTGTGATTTTATTGTTTTCTTTTAATCTATATAAAATAACCAGGAATATGTGGTAAAAAAATTTAAGGAACTGATTCAGGACATCAAAATAACCAAAAAAAAATTCATGTAGATATCTCGCTTCATTTTCCCTTTATCCGCCATTTTCAATTTTTTTTTAATAAATATTTTAATTTATAGAACGGATTGAGATATTTCAATTGAATTTATTGTTTATGTACCTAACAAATCTACTACAATATAAATAACTTAGAAATTTTCTATTGTGATGGATCGGAAGCAGGAGACCATATGATTTATGATGGTAAGAAACTCTAAACTACTTAATGAATACGATCTCTTATTTTAAAATCTTTTTAAACATTACTGTCAAATGGTACACTCAGTCGACCGTTTGTTACATAAAGTTTTTATGAAAATTGTGGCTTCGTTTCTATAACTACGTCTCATACTGGTACATCATATTTTTGTTTTACCGTACTTTACAATCGAGTAAACTTTAGTCTTATAACATAACTAGCTGGTCGGGGTTCGTTTCACTCTCCCGACCTTCTAGCCAAGGGATCCGCCCCCTGGATTCCCGCAGTGTTCATTATCTTCATGGGGGAGAGAATAATACTAATAAAAATCAAAGTAATCTGGCTTTATAGAATCTTGAATAAGAGATAAATATTAATAATTAAAAAAAAAGATTGCCAAAAAAAAATTGCTCTTTAATTTAGGATAATACTACTATAGAATAATTAAAGAACGTGCAGGTGGCAATTTTATATATAGTATTTTTTTTTTTCAAGTTTTTTAAATTTAGTTAAATATATGTATATATATATATATATATATATATAGTCTATGACACTCCCAATAACGTAAGGATTCCAACGGTCTAAATCGGATCAGCCATTGAGCTGCTATGGTGGTACAAACATACATACATACACCCTAAATGAATTAAACTCTTTTTTGGGCGATCGTGTAATAAGGTCTATTTCTAAGTGTATCAGTTAATTTTTGTTCTGGTTTGGTTCCAGCGTGATTTTCTATTATACTAACAAATGCCCCGTTTAAATTTTTTTTAAAATGGAAGATTGGTTGCGAAGATATAACAACGGTATATAACATACGTATATAACAACGGATATAACAAAGATATTTCCGAATAACCGTGATCTGTTAGATCGAGAGAGTACCTGGTGTAAGCAAAGATCAACCTTTAACCTATTAACAAATACCCCGTTTGAATTTTGAAAATCGGATAAATGTTTGCAGATAAATGATAAGAGCACGCCATTGCATCTCCCAAAACTGTGCCCCAGGGGTTACCCGTTTGTTACCAGTTGATGTGATGATTGGTCTAGCCTCACAATTAGTTCCCATGCGAAGCCCATTATTATTAAACGGAAACTTTTTTAATTTATTTAATACAGATATTCAAAAAGTGACGCAACCTTATGGGAAAATGAGTAATTTACAATAGTTGTTGAAAGTGACCTCCATTTTGCGATTCATAAATTGAATATGACGTTGCATGCTCTTAAATACATGTTGGAACGTTTGCTGAAAAATTATAGCGATACATCGTTCTACAGTTTCGCTCTACAACTGTGGAATGGTGTGAGGATGAGTTTTATAAGCGGCATTTTTAAGGTATCTCACATGAAAAAATCACGTGAGGATAAATCAGGAGACCGAGGAGGCCCCAACCCATTCGAAATCACTTCTGCATGAAAACATTGATCCAGGAAAGTCATAGGAGTTGTTGACTTTATAAGTCGTAGCATCACCTCCTGAAACCACATGTATTCTAGCCGATCTGCAGGTAAAGTGTTTACAAATTTTTGCACCACCTGTTTGTAGCGCTCACTGTTCATTGTGTCATGAAAGATTGACATGAAGATTCGTTTACGTAACATTGTACTTCAAACACCCACTTTTTTCCGTGAAGAGTAGAACCGTGCAGCTGATATGGGGTTTTCCGTAGACCAAATGCATAAATTCTGTGCATTCGCTTATCCATCAAGGTGGAACCATGACTGTTCCAGACCAACACCAATCATCGTGTTCTTGTCCATCTGGCGTTACAAATGGCATAAACTACTGAAAAAAGCTACATTTTTCTTCTGTCTGCAGGTAACAAGACGAATTCTGTACGGATGTGTCTTTAAACACTTTTACGATGCCGTGTGGGCATTAACAACGGAGAGACCAGACTGGCTAGATTGGCGTCGCACAAATCTTTGGCACTAACACAACTAACAGAATATGCAGCTTGTACCCCGATCAACGTTTCTGGTGTTGGCACTTTCGGTCGACCACTTTTGGCTGCATCTGCCACATTTCCTGTCTCTTGAAACTTTTCGTACAGCCGCTTGATGAGGGCTTGTTTGGTGCATCCACACCATACTTTTCTGTGAAGCATTCTGGGTCTGAGCATAAACTGGCACATCTAATGTATTTCGAGACAATGAATATTCTCTGCTGCATTGTGTATCCCATTTTTCCTCGGTTAAACCTGCAACAAAAAAAGGAAATATTTTTCCATAATTTTACGTTACTTTTTGCATACTGTATGATAATGATGGAAAAGAATTACTCTTTTTTTCTTTAATGAATATCTTTAATTCACAACTTCATCCGGAAGAGAGCTAGGCCCTCGGTGTATAGCTTAACGTCTTCCCCAGATAACACAAATGTATCCTGAAAATTTGAAATCAATCAGTCGGTTGGTTCTCGCGTGATGCGAGAACAAAAAAGAAAGATAAATTTTCAGCTTTATGTGTAAGATTATCTTTTTAAGTCTACTCAATGAGAACAGTTTTTATTTAAAAAAAAAAATAGTCGTTTTATAACTCATCAATTAAAAAATTCAATCCAACCCTATACAGTGCTTGTCACAAAGGAAAATCCTTTTCATTGAAGTGTTATATCTTACGAATCATGATGAAAAATCGTTTTTACCTTCTTTTCCTCAATCGAAAGATTCAGAGATCTACAGTCTCCACTATTCGTTCGATCCCTTCATTTCTACACCTGAGTGTGCTTCTCCCTAATTTGTATCATCTACTTCTTCCCTTATTTCCTTCCACCTCAACCCTCCAAATCGTTTACCACGATGTTACTATGTCTTTGATCAATCAGTTAGAATCGTCTATTTTTAATTCTTTTCTATTTTCGTCTACTCATCTAAAAAATGCTTCTTTATCCTTTAAATCGACCACGGAATAGTTTCCATTTTCTTTTAGCAAAACGCTTTTTTTCCAAATGCTTACACTTTTATTTTTTCATATTTTCCAGTAGTTCATGTTTTTATACAGGGCCACATTTTACATTTAACATTAGCCTCTTCTTATTTTAAGTGCTAAATTCTTTAGGAAACTCTGTTTATTATATCAGCTAAAATTTGCCTATTTTTAATCATTTTCCTTGCTGTATAGACATACCTATTAGCTTGTTTCATTGGTATTTCCTTCTGATTTTAATCACCACGGATATTTATACCTAATGAAATATTTACTTAATTTTCATGTTTTACTACTACAATTGCCAGCTTTATCAAAATTTTCTTTATCTTTTATAATAAATACCTATACAAATTAAGGAATATTACATTTAAATAATTATCCTGTTTTCTAGTAATGCAATATGGTGACGTTCTATAAATTTGTTAATGTTTGTAGAAAAGTTAATTTTTAGTATATTTAAAAAAAAAAATTATATATCGATCAAATATTTAAAAGGAATTTTCCAAAAATTTTTATATATCGATCAAATATTGAAATGATTTTTCCGATTTTTGATTTTAATATGATGAGCATTTAAAAAAAACACACCAATATTGATTTTCAGTTAAAATAATAATCACTACATTGTCTAATTTAAATATAATTTCCATTAAAACTGCTGATAATCTCGACCACCTGTTAGAAAAAATGCAGTCGCTTCACATAAGAATCTATTCAAATTTATTTTTAATGTCGATCAATATATATATAAATTGAACCCTGAGACCGGTAATTATTGCTAACATTTTATCCGTAATAACAATGGGTTAGTGTTAAAAAAAATTCTAAAATTTCTTGAATAAACATGTTGGAAAATAAGGTAGGGTAACTTAAAAATCTACCACTCGCTTAAGTCTACGAAATCAGAATAACAAAACTACACATATAGAGTAGATTTTATAGGAAACAAATTCGATTGTATAAATTGCTATACGTAGGTCTTGATAAAATACACTCTACCCAAGAGAGAAAAATCAGCGAATACTGTTTCAGTTGATTTTCAAGTAATATAGAAAGAAATAAAAAAAGAGAAGAGCTTGTTTAGTTCACTTTATAACTTAGCATCCTAATCAGAATAAAATATAAATATTTAAACTTTGTTTAATATTTTTAAAGGTGAACTATATAAGAAATAAAGAACAAAATAATTAAGATTTGCAAAAGATGTACATACTGTACATCTTTTATTTTAATGTAGGTTAAAGAAATGAAATATCTAGATGTGTAATCTGTTAACTTAATTTGTTTTAATTGCTTGATTTCTTGTTAAATTGAAATATTGAATAATTTATGTTAAATACTACTTGCAATTAATAAGAAAAGTTTTTTCTTATAGTTTACATTCTTCAATTAGTTTTGGCACCATCAGAAAGTATTCTACTTACAATTGCAGCAAATTTTCATTTAACAAAGACATAAACATACAAATATAAATAAATAGTTTCTTTAAAATATAAATTAATAATTACTTTAATTAGTAACTATTAATAATAGTTACTTTAATTAATAATTAATTATTATTTTTAATAATAGTTAGTTTTTAAAATAGTAACTTTACAGGTAAATATTCAATTTATTTAAAGTTACTTTAAATATATAGTTACTTTATTTAAATATTTAAATAAAGTTACTTTAAATAGAACTTTACATATATATCCTATATATAAGTTCTATTCGATTATTTTATCGATTTTCAATCGATATAATACAATCATAATAATACAGATCGCCGATTTCCGTTGCGGAATGGAAACTCCTCTCTCTTTTATCCGAAAGGTTCTAGGTTCGAATCTTTTATCAGGCAATCCATTTTTCACACCCTACGAAATTCTTTACTATCCAAATTAGTAACTTATTTTATGTATCAGTGACGATAAGTAGACCCTTTTGAGACTTTACAGCACTGTAGATTTTACGGCATCTATATTTTTACATCTACGTATATTTCTTTGTTTATTAGTAGGCTTCTTGATCAACAGCGAACCAACTTTTCTAAGTTCTGCACACAGATTTTAATGGCATTTGTTCATTCTGATGAATACTGAAGTAGCTTAGACTATCGTCATTTTTGTAAATTGATCGATTGTTTATGCTCTCTGTTCACCCGCTCAACGTTCCGCTAAATATTGTAGGATAAGAATCTATTGTTGCCAAATACACCAGAATTTTACCGGATAAAAAAACGGTGTTTATAATATTTTTTTTCGATAGCTAACCAATTATATAAAGAAAAGAAAATCTTTTAATAAATTAACCCGTTTTTATCGGGGTGGGAAGTTTTCAACCCTTTAGTGGTAATAATATTCTCCCTTAAAAATATAAATCTATTAACTTTTTAACCTAGAGACTACAATTAATAATAAATTTCAAAAAACTTACTGAAATTTTAGGGGATGCAATAAATACTTATTTAAAAAATAAGTGTTTTCGGATTTAAAATAAAATCACTTTTTAGAGACTAAATTTTTATAAACCTCTGTATTTAGAATGATTCACGAAGAATGAAACAAACTTTCAGGGCATGTTCTACTAATAAAAATAAAGAAAAAAGTTCATATAAACATTTGAAAACGCTTCGTTAGCAAGTTTCGGTGGCGAAAAATTTCGCCTTGATTTCTAAGCCTTTGGTCAAATTAAGCCAGACTATAATTCTTAAAACCCAAATTAAAATGTAGGTTTTAGTGTTTTAATATGGAAATTTAGCTGAAAAATTGAAAAAATAGATTCCAGAACTGTATTTTTAGTAGAGAAATCAGGGTAAAAGACAAAATATTGTGGTAAAAAAACACACTATTTTATGTTAGTCGTAAAATGGGTAATAAACACAAAAAAATTTTAAATAAAAATTACAGACAATTTAATTTGTAGTAAAACTGTATGAATAAACTCCATGGAAACTAATACACTAACGTAAGAATTTTGAAGTTTTTTTAAAAACAAAACGTATCAGATTGTGACAGTTTTTTTAACTAGGTATTAAACGAAAAAATTCTCAATATTATAAAACAAAAGAATTAAGTATTCTAAATATTTTCCCAAACCCACCGGGTTGGTCTAGTAGTAATCTCATCGTCGTAAATCAGTTGATATCGAAGTCGAGAGTTTTGAGGTTCAATCCTAATAAAGGTAATTGCTTTTATTCGGATTTGAATGCTAGATCGTGGATACCAGTGTTCTTTGGTGGTTGGGTTTCAATTAACTACACGTCTCAGGAATTATCGCCTAAGTTTATTCAAGCCTATACGTTTACCGCTACAGTTACATTACACTGATAAGTCGGTAATGACTTTAATTGTTGATGCTACTATAAATAAAAATTTAAAAAAATTCTTCAAAATAACAAATTAAAATTTTAAAAAAATACAAAAACATATTTGATTACATATAAAAAATTTTTATTTAACTAATATTAACAAAAAAAAGGAAACAAATTAGAAACCCCTCTAAAAAGTAAAAAATAAGAATTAAATCAAATTGAGAATTTTAAACAAAAAAATATAATATATTAACAAATATAAAAATGCACTGAAAAGTAAAAAATAAATTATACAAATATCTAATAAATAACCAATAAATAAAAAAAATAATAAATGTAATAATTTAAAAATAAAATAAATCTAAAAACTGCGCCACGCTTTTATTTAACTAAATATTTTCATTACTTTTAATTTTTAAATTTAATAATTATTAAATTTATTTATTTTTTGTTTATTGGTTATTTATTAGATATTTATATAATTTATTTTTCAGTGCATTTTTATATTTGTTAATATATTATATTTTTTTGTGTAAAATTCTCAATTTGATTTAATTCTTATTTTTTACTTTTTAGAGGATTTTTCTAATTTGTTTCCTTTTTTTATTAATAATATTAGTTAAATAAAAGCTTTCTTAAAAAATAATTTTTTATATTTAATAAATATATTTTTGTAATTTTTTTTGTTTTTTGTTTTTTGTATTTTTTTTTTTTTTTTTTTTTTTTTTTTACTTTTTAGTTTTAATGAACAATAAACTTTCAATATGAACAATCTGAATATTATTGTATGTTCAAGTTTGTTTGTTTATTAAGACTAAAATATTTATTTTTACACATCGAAGTTACATACGTGTACCAAATTTCAATTATTTTCATACGATAGTTCATGAGAAATGAAAATTTTCAACTAAATGCATGAATTTAGCCTAGGGGTAACGTGTGGGGAAGTGGGGATGGGTCATATCAAATACCGACACCGTAGTGCTATATTGTCATCGAAGTTACATATGTGTACCAAATTTCATTGATTTTCATACGATAGATCAAAAGACATAGCAGTTGCAAGATTTATTATAACTAAAACAAGTTAAATAAAAGCTTATAATAAAAATAAAATAAACCATCATATCAATAAAAGATCTAATAATTATAAATTATTGTAATCTTTGTTATTAATAATTAAGAAAAAACAAGTCAACTTTTCTGGTCAGATCTCGTATAAAAACCATTAAATTTACTTTTTAATTTAGGGCCCAAAGAATTACAATTGGCTTAATTTGACCGAAGGCGCACTAATCAGAGGGAAATCTTCGGCAGTTTACACTAGCTACAAACCGTTTCCGAACCTATATTTAAAAAACTTTCTTCTTTATTTTCACCTCTAGAACATGTCCTGAAAATTTGTTACATTCTTCGTGAATCGCTCTGTATATATATTTTACAAATACCTTAATGTATTTACCTTACTGCAAGTAAGTTTTCTAATACTTTAAAACAGAGTTCTTTATCTCAAGATTGAATTTATTTTTACTACTTTTCATTTAAATAAATAAAACATTCTACAATTTTTTTTTTCCTTTTTATAAAAAAGACAAATGAATAAGATAATAGGTAATATATTAAAGTAAGAAAATAATCCTTTTTATTTTATTATTGTAAGATAGGTTAAACTTTAAGTTCAGTTTAATATCAGGAAGTTTTAGCAATATCATTCGCTGATTCTATAATTATTATTATTACTACTACCCTTAAGAAACAAATGATAATTCTTTTGTTTATTTTTTTTATAAGGAAAAATATAGTATTGTTATATTAAGTACCAAAAAAATGGTAAAACCATTCTATAAGGGTAAACTGTAGCTGAATAGCAAGTTACAAGGTATATACATTCAGTCAATGCTCTTGGCAAATTAGATTTCCCTTTTCATACTCCCAAGAGTACTTTACCTACGGTACAGAAAATCCTGTTTCTAATCCAATTACAGTAAAGATACCTTAAGAAGTGGATCAGCCAATTGTCTTTGTTATTTTAGATTTTTTTTTCTTTTTTACTAAGTACAACATCCTTATGTCGTTCCTTTTCTGCTAATAAAAAAGGAACTGCAAATATTTTATCAGCATAGAAAATCGTTTATAAAAAGTAAAAAAATGACTTTCATATCAAATTAAAATATATTGATACAAAAAAATATATAATTACACATCATTCTCAAATGAACTACTTTTAAAAATACTATTATTATACAGCATAAACTATTGCATTTATTTTTTAATTTAAAAATCTGTAGCTTTATCAACATTGTTTTAACATAGATTGATTTTCACCTCCACCCGCACGAACGATTAAAGTTTTACACTTGCCATTTTTGGATTTTTCTTAACCCGAGCTGTCATATTTATACAAGTTTAAAACTTCCAGTATTTTAGTCGCGTAGCCCATCGGAAAGGATTGATGAATTTTTTCGAATTATAAACACACAGTTGAGTTCGCATTAAATATGCTAAACTAGAAAATTTATGAAAATCTTTAAATAGGGATACAATAGGGATATATTGATACAAAAAAATGTATAATTACACATCATTCTCAAATGAACTACTTTTAAAAATACTATTATTATACAGCATAAACTATTCCATTTATTTTTTAATTTAAAAATCTGTAGCTTTATCAACTGTTAAAATTGTTTTAACATAGATTGATTTTCACCTCCACCCGCACGAACGATTAAAGTTTTACACTTGCCATTTTTGGATTTTTCTTAACCCGAGCTGTCATATTTATACAAGTTTAAAACTTCCAGTATTTTAGTCGCGTAGCCCATCGGAAAGGATTGATGAATTTTTTCGAATTATAAACACACAGTTGAGTTCGCATTAAATATGCTAAACTAGAAAATTTATGAAAATCTTTAAATAGGGATACAATAGGGATATATTGATACAAAAAAATGTATAATTACACATCATTCTCAAATGAACTACTTTTAAAAATACTATTATTATACAGCATAAACTATTCCATTTATTTTTTAATTTAAAAATCTGTAGCTTTATCAACTGTTAAAATTGTTTTAACATAGATTGATTTTCACCTCCACCCGCACGAACGATTAAAGTTTTACACTTGCCATTTTTGGATTTTTCTTAACCCGAGCTGTCATATTTATACAAGTTTAAAACTTCCAGTATTTTAGTCGCGTAGCCCATCGGAAAGGATTGATGAATTTTTTTCGAATTATAAACACACAGTTGAGTTCGCATTAAATATGCTAAACTAGAAAATTTATGAAAATCTTTAAATAGGGATTTTTTCCAATACATAATATGGAAAAAATCACAACCCACTAACCTAAAAACCATTAACCACTAGTGGTTAATTAAGTCATGGCTAATGAGGTTATACAGCCCGAAGTCGGAAGGTTCGCAATCAGTTATTTTATAGATTAACTGATTGCGGTTATCCGTTTAACAAAATAGTGGTTAGATATATTTTTTTTAAATTTAAAATGATTAATTTTAAATTTTACTTATTACATAATATTACATAATTTTTCTATTGTAAAATATAATAATTTCTCAATCCTTTCGTATTTTTTATTCCTTTCTTTAATTATCAATTATTAAAAGATATAATTTTAACAAAGTGAATATAATTTTGAACAGTAAATAACTAAGATGCTTTTCGTTCATAAAATTTAATAATAATAATTATCGTATCACATGAGTTAGAACTATTTAAAAAGTTACTTTTGTGTTGCAGTTGTTTTTCTTCACTTTTTCTATCACATAGAATCGTGTTAATATTCTTTAATTATATTCGTAATTTTTCATTAAGATGTAATTTTATGTTTACATGAAAGCTCCCTACTGAAAAAGTTAAATTAAGAAACTTACCAGTTATAACTTGATTATTTTGTATTAACATTGGCCTAATATTTACCACAGAATACTATAAATTAAAATGATATTTTGACTTTTCTTACATAATTATTTATACAAATTTGTGTTACCCTTTCAAGAGAATTGCTTTCACGCAATTAATCAATCATTGTTTAAAGTTAATAAATCTATTTTCTTTCACAAGAAGTTTCAATTAAATTCCAATTTTGAACTTTGTCCTTTTTAGTCTCAAATTGATTATTCGTAAGACTACACCGTTAATTGAATTTTAACAACTAAAATAAACCACCAAATAATGCAGGCCTCAAATCTAGTTTATTTGAATAAAATTGTTATAATCATAGATTTAAATGGATTATTTCACTTCTTTTTTTTTAAGACTAAATAAATTAACAGTTTAGGGTTATCAATACGATTATCTAAAACTTTTTGGGAAGATTAATTTCTTAAAAATTCAATGTACGTACAAGATTTAATTGCACTAAATAAATATGCATGTATGTGCGTTGTATATTAACTTAACATTGTCATTATATTGTATATTGTATTGCCATAACATTTAAGAATAACAAGCATAATATGCCAGATTTATTAAGAAAATTGAGGGTTGAAATGGTTTTCCCTTTTATTCTTTGTCGAGAAAAGAACATTAGTGTATCGCCATGTCAAACCAAACGAAATATTGTTATATATTCAAAATTAACATTTATATTTTTCTTCTATTTAACACAGAGATATACTGTATATTAAGCATCATTACGCTTAGAAAAAGCGACAGTGTTTCTTGTATCTCAGGTCCTTTATATGCACCACAACCATAATAATAACTGGGAGAGATAATGTAAACGGAATATAAAAATAAGCTGATTCATTAAGAATAATTAATAAGTCTTGAAAACGTCAATTTTTCTCTTTATCCATTGATATAAGCTTATTGTAGATATTTTTTGATCTCGCACAAACCAATTTTTTGTATGTTTATCTAATTTCAATTTTCTATTATTACGGGACTATTAATTACACTTACAAAATTCATTGTAATTTCAACTGTATTATTCCTATTCAATGTTACCTTTTTTACATACAGATTTAGTTAATCATACCTTACTAGAGATGGTTGTAGGCGACATGAATTGCGTCACTTCTGAAGAATTAAGTTTCCTTCGAATATCACAGCCAGAAAAAAAGACTGGAGATAATCTACAATTATTTTTTTTTGTTGAGTTTTCTAATTCTTTCTTTTTTGTTATCATCAGAATTATGCGTAATATATTATATCAAACACAAAATTGAATTTATTATAAATATTTTTAACCCAGGATCTGATTACGTTTTTGTTTTCCCTTTGATAAACTGTTTCTAAATTGTAAAATCGAAGATGTTCTGGTCATATTGTCTTAAACGTATTATTTTTATTTTTCCAGCAATAGCTATATACCTGCTGCGGCAAAATATAAGGGAAAGTATGTTGATCGATCAAAGTTTTAGTAATGAAGGTTTTGATATTTCACCCATCCCTCTTGATAATTAATGACCCCGGTAACCAAAAAAACACAAAAAAACTCGTGGAAAATTCTTTAACGGTATATGTATATATGTATGCTTGCACGTATATTGTTGCCTATTTTTATAAATAGAGTGTTCATCTTAAAAGAAACCCCACTTATTTTAATCACTAATTTTCACTTATTTTAATTTATAAATAATATTCTATTGGCAATACTTACTTAATAATTTATATGAAGTGTTGAAAATTATCTCCAGTCGCTTCTAAGCACTTGTCAACATGTTTTTCAATATTAGCTGTTAGCTGTATCCTGTCTATTTCCTGGATGGCATTGGTATAATGTTTGTATGTTGCATTGGTATAATGTATAATTATATAATGTTTGTCTTCAATTCCTGCAGAGTATTTGGGTTGCCCCTATAAACAATTTCTTTTAAGTAACCCCGCAGGAAAAATCTAAAAAAATCAGATCAGGGGATCTTGATGGTATTGATCTTTTATAAATGATTCTTCCACCGGAAAAATCCTGTAGCACCTCCATAGTAGAGCTAATTGTATGACAAGTACCGCTGTCGGGTTCCAACCAACGGTCACACTCATTTTCTTGCAGTAAGGTTATGTAACTGTTGCATAATTTCTTGGTAGACGGCACCATCCACAGTTTTTTTTTTTTTTAAACAAAGGTCCTATTATTCGTCGCCTCCTTTACCGCACACTGTACGCCTAATTTTGGAGGAGAGATTCAAAGAAAAATTGCGGGTTTTCAGTACCGTATGTCCGGTACTTCTGATTATTAACATATTCACCAAAGTGAAACCATACGTCATCTGTGAAAAAAGCTTGATCTAAAATACCAAAGTTAACCCACTGGGTTTGATCTAGTGGTTAACACGTCTTCCCAAATCAGCTGATTTCGAAGTCGAGAGTTCCAACGTTCAAATCCTAGAAAAGGCAGTTACTTCTAGGATTTGAATACTATCTTTTTCCTGTTTAGCCTCCGGTAACTACCGATTAGATAATTCTTCAGAGGATGAATGAGGATGATATGTATGACTGTAAATGAAGTGTAGTCTTGTACTTTCTCAGTTCGACCATTCCTGAGATGTGTGGTTAATTGAAACTCAACCACCAAAGAACACCGGTATCCACGATCTAGTATTCAAATCCGTGTAAAAATAACTGGCTTTACTAGGACTTGAACGCTGTAACTCTCGACTTCCAAATCAGCTGATTTGGGAAGACGCGTTAATCACTAGACCAACCCGGTGGGTTAGGATTTGAATACTAGATCGTGTATACCGATATTCTTTGGTGGTTGGAATTCATTTAATCCCACATCTCAGAAATGGTCGACCTGAGACTGTACAAGACTACACTTCACTTACACTCATACATATCCTCATTCATCCTCTGAAGTAATACCTAACGGTGATTCCCGGAGGGTAAACAGTAAAAAAAAATAAAAATGCACCAATGTTGCTTTTAATGAAGTTCATGAACCATTGATGATAGTGAACCCTTTAAGCATGATCAGTAATTGTTAGCTCATGGAAAACCTACATTCGATATGGATAACATTTTAGCATTGTCCTCTTTGTAATTAGGGCTGAACCTAGTGAAATGTTTTTAAATGTCAGGTATAGCATTTTTAATGCGACACAAAATTTTCATTTCATATTCCCATGCACAAGCTTCAAGCTTCTATAGTGAATAAATCTCTTAAAAAATGAATCTTCCATTAAGTGACAAAGACAAATTATTTTTTTTTTTACAAAATTCAAAAAAGATACAACCAGAAACGTACAGGATATTATATTTTTTAGAGGTGGGAATAATTTTGTTTTTTAATTTCTAAAAAAAATTCATATATAAGTTAAGCTTTATAAATTTGCTTTATTTAAAGTTTTCTTCCAAATCTAACACCCTCTTCAGTAAAGGCTAAGACAAGAAAGTAAAAAACTTTCAAAAACCTTTCTGTGTTTAAGGTCCGGTGTTTAAAATTTGAAAAATTGTAAAAAGATCTTTTTTGGAGTATTTATAAACGCATTATTATTATTATTATTATTATTATTATTTTTTTTTTTTTTTTATTATTATTATTATTATTATTATTATTATTATTATTATTATTATTTATTGTTATTTTATTATTTCTAAAGTGCCTCTAAAGAATATCGCGAAAAGGATTTCGCGAAAAGACTAATTTGTTTTGGAAAAAAATTAATATGATCAATGCCCCATATATAGAAATATTTGAACAAAATTTTAATAAAATATCGGTTCGGTCAATCCTGAGGTATAAAGCCAAAAGCATTGAGACACACATAGATAGTTACGTAGCACAACCTTTTTTTTTTTTTTGGTCTAGATGAATTAGTTGGGCTCTAAAAAGTAAAGATTTTCAAGAACTCGATAACCTATTTTTGACACGATCACCATACTTTCCCTTAAAGTAAAGTTGTTCTAGCTACATTCACCGGGAAAATAATATATATATATATATATATATATATAAACCATGGTTTTAATCATTTTAAAATTGCAATTGATAAGTTCGTATTAATCAACAAGTAAAGTTAAATTGTATTTTAAAGCATAATAGATTTTCCTTTTTTAAACTATACTGTATTACAGTTTCTCTACTTTAATATAAAAAAAACGAATTGTAATTAATTATGTTAAGAGCGGTTGAAAGAAATTTCGGTATGGAAGAATACAAGTATGTTTGACCTTCACTCGTTGAATGTTTTCAAATAGATAATAGTTATAAACTACTGTATTTAGTTTATTTCGAGCTCTCTTGCGTACGTGAGGGCGTATTTTATTTACTAAGTAGAACTAACCATTTAATGGTCGGTCGGACTAGGTTAGCAGTTAAATATCTTTCTTTAAGTGAAACAGAATTCACTGGAATTCCGTTTCCCTTGCACATCTTGTCAAGCTAGACAAGACAAATGACTTGATTTAAATGGAAAAGATTTAAATTGTAGAACTTTTAAAATTAACTTCTTTTTTCTAATTTAGATTTAACTATTACGTTTAAATTTATATTATGCGAATGACCTACTTTTCAAATTGTTTGTTATTTTTTTATCATTATTATTATTATTATTTTGACTTCTTAATTATACGCCATTTCACTCTTATTATAGTTATGAATCTCCTTACGTGGTATGAATAAAATTATTCTTCTTGTATAAGCAACATTTTATAAATCGGTATAAGAAAAAATATTACTTTTACGGGAATAATTAATTGTTCATCTGTGCTCACGTAATTCTGTCCCAAGAGAAAAAGTCATGTCCTGGAAAAAGTATAAAGATATGCACTAATGTTTAAGATTGTCTCCAAGAGACTTTATAATTATTTCGTATTATTTCAAATTTTGAAATTCATTTCAGAATTTTTTTTTCATTTTTCTGTTTTTTTTTAAGAAAAAAGAACAAAAGATTATTAGTAAATTTAAAATTATTAAACAAAACCGGAAAAAACAAGGCAGCGTAAATAAAGAAATCTTATATAATTCAAAATCATGAATTTAAGAATCTTTAAAAAGTATTATTCCACTTTTACGATATATATTTCAGTAAATATTAGTGTAATTTTAATTTACAATTAATTTAAATCTAATAAATGTAATAACAATTAACGGTTAAATCAGTTACTTTTAAACAGGTTTGCTTTTAATATTTTTTACTTTCCCATCTAGCCTACAACAGAGCTATAGTGTAGAAGGGAAAGTATTGTAATCGGTCTAGTTTGCGCATATGCAGTTTCTATTGAATCTTTACTTTTTGACACCTAAGAAACCCAAAAGATTCAAAAACCGGATGGAAATTTTCCGGATGTTCGTATGTACGTGTGGTATATTCGGTGTCGCCCACTAAATCACCTTATATCTCCAGAGATCGATTTTGACCAAACTTGGTCAGATTACTTCTATACATTGGGCATTGATGAAATTAAATGTTGAACATAAAAGGTCAAGGGGTGAGACTGTAGAGCAAGTTCACTCTCAGTCTTGATATTTCGCCTAATTAAGGTCTTAATTTTTCTTAGGCGCATTTGATAACAATTAAAAAAAAAATATTTCAAACAAAAATACTTTTTTTGCAAAATCGCACCCCCACCCTAAAAATTTCTTTAAATAAACTAGCGACAAAGTATATTGCGTTATTATTATGCTCTCTCACTACAAGGAGCATTAGTGAAGCACTGACGTACAGCTTTTGTTGTCGACAGCTATGTATTGACGTCACAGGAGACCGGTAGAATTGCCGCTAGTAACGCCACACCCGCGCGAATGAAATACGGTATGCGCGCGCGCTTTAGTTATAATTATTGAATTAAATAAACAAAAAAATATTATACTGAAATAAAAAATTAAGTTTTTAGTTAAATTTAAATTAAGTTTTGTGTGCGCGCGTGCGCGCGCGCGCGCGCGTGTGTGTGTGTGTGTGTGTGTGTGAGCCGTGCATCAGAAAAAAGCCGCGTGACGGGAAATTCTTACAGCTGTGTTTTTAGCTTTTTTTTAACGAGGATTTAAAAATATTTATGAATTATATTTGTGATCAATCAGGAATTAAAATTATATTTAAAAAGAACTATTATTTTCGTTTAACTGAGAAAAAAGATACTTTGGCTTTCGATAAATTTCCTTACGTTGTAATTTTTAATAAATTACCGAATTATTTTTAAAAAAAGTTTCTATCAATTTATTAAAAATAAAATTAAAAGGTTTTCTTTTATAGAAAATCGTTTGATATGTAAATAATACTAATTAAAAAAAAAAACAAAAAAAAATTCTTGCACTCCTCGGATAACTTACAGAATACAAAAGCTTAAAGGTACTATACAAATCGTACTTTTAAGCTGAAAAGGAAGAGATAAATATATATAACGAAAAAAAAAGATAAAGTACTTAAAGAGCAACAACAGGGATTGTACACATGCATCAGTAATATATAAATTTAACAGCAAATACTATTGGTCAATTCATAAAAAAGGGCGGTACTTACCACAAGATAGGAAGCCATCTTAATTTATGTTTAATAATGGTGAACAATACATGTTTAATTGATCATTTAAAAATAAATTATAATTTTTAAATTTATTAATTTCCAATGACTAAACGGTTCAGTTTCAAACTTTTGTTTTGAACATGAAGTACTTTTAAATTATCATAAAAAACATGGTCTTCATCAATTAAATGACAGACAAAATTAAAAACCCTATTGTTATTGAACAAACCTGATTCCCTTATTCGTTTTTCAAAAGATCTACCAGTCTGATCATTATAAACTTTATTCCAAGAACCACACTCTAGTTTTTAAACTCCTCATTTTTTAAGTTTATCAGTTTTTATTTCTGTAATTCTTAATGAAGTTACATTAAGAATTATTAGATTTGAAAGCAATATCAAAATTTCTGTTTCTGAAAGATTTACTAATTTTCTCTCTGGTTTTACCTATATAAATGAGTGTGTGAAGTTTCTTTTCTTTGAAGTATTACTTGAAGGCAAACTTTGCTAACTGCAATCTTGTATAATTTATTCTTTAGTGTTTTTTTTTTTAATAAATTTTATGAAACTCAAGAAACATTTTGTTTTCGTTAATTTGAAATTCTTTAATGCTGCTCTGATCAAAATTTGACAACGTTTTCCCTTGATTCATCCATTAAATTTATGGGTTAGTTTCTTTTTTTTATTAATGGAATTACTTACTCATTCCTGGCGTGATGTATGTAATTTTTTTATGATGAACCAGTCAGAATAAATAGTACATTTATTTATTTTTAATATAAAAAACAAACTAATTAAACGTAACTTGGACATATCATATTCCCGTTTAATTTTTATGTATATATTTTTTTTAATTCTACTTACTAAGCAGATTAAGTAACTAAGTTAGATGTGAACGATTCGTCCGCCAGACGAATAATGCATGTCTGCGTTATTTGCTTTATGTAACTTTATAGACATGAATGGAAGATTACAAATATTCAAACATTGAATTATGTGTAATTTGATATTATCATCTTTCATATACAAAATATCATCTTTTCTTGTGTAAAATAAGTTTGTTTGTCCCTCGAAAATTTCTACGATAGTTATTTATTTATTTATTAGGAAAATGAGAGGAGCTGACTCTTCCAACCGGCCATAGCATGATTCATGAGACTTATTGCAAATTCAAAACAGAATCGATGCTAGTCTGTCCACTTCTGTATTTTTAATGATTGTTAAAAATTCCCACTGCTGGATTACCTTGAAAGGAAGATCCCAAAGACATTACAGCAATTTCACTCTGATCCATACATTCAAAGATCATGTGAATTATATCTCTGAAGATGATGGACTATGACACCCTATGCAGTAGTGGGCTATACCAAACCTGCCTTTGGTATAGCCCTTTTCTAATAACGAAGTATATCAACTTCAAAATAAGGTGAAGAGGGGAATTTTAAGTGGGGCGTAGTGGTGCGTGAAAGCGTGATTGCACTCAATCACACCAACAGAAAACGTATTATGATGTAGCGGCTGAGAAATGCCGCAGCGTCATTCATTCGCCACTCGATTAAAACTTGTCCTATTTTCACCAGTTTGGCACTTCTTGTCTCATCGTCCAGTTCCAATTTAATATATTTTTTTCAACTTTCTTTAATGCTGTTACAATAAATCTTTTCGTGTTACGAAAATCTTAACCTCTATTCTTTTTATTAATTTCAGGAAGTAAAATTTTTAATTAAAACATTTGATGTTTCTCTTTTCATTCTATAGAATAATTTAAACGTAATAAATTGATAATCTTAATTTTTAAACCAATCAATACAGGTGATTCAAAGAAACGGGAAATTAAAAAAATTAAATATCGTTAATGAAACATTTTTTTAGAAAATTAATTTTATTTCATGTAATTGTACAAATGTTGCCATTTTAGGATACATTCATTTTAGTTTATTTTTAAAAGATGATATCTCGCAGGTGACCTCTTCTTCTACGTAAACACTCACGAAGTCTCTTCGTTAAATTGTTCACGGTTTGACGTAACATTTCAACTGGAATTTCCGCAATTGTTTCTCGGATCTTTGCCTTCATTTCTTCCGTTGCAGCATATCTACTGTGGAACACTTTGCTTTTAAGATGACCCCACAAAAAGTAATCGCAAGCTGAGAGATCAGGCGATCTGGGAGGCCATCTAATGTCACCATTTCGTGAAATGACACGTTGTCCAAACAATCGGCGTACAGCTGCCATCGATATTCGTGCAGTATGTGACGTTGCTCCGTCTTGTTGAAACCAGGCTGTGTTAAGAATCGGTGGAAATCTCTTTTGTTGTTCCACAACAAAGGTTTCAAGCACGGCTACGTAACGAGCCGACGTCACTGTAATCGCAAGACCGTTGTCATCCTCAAAAAAATAAGGGCCTATAACACCGTAAGATGACATAGCACACCACACGGTCACTTTCTGGCTGTGCAACGGACGCTGGTGTAGCTGCGTAGGATTTTCTTGTGCACGGTATCTGAAATTTTGCTTGTTAACAAATCCACTGAGGTGGAAATGCACTTCGTCTGACTTCCACAGTTCGTGAACAAACTCTTCGTTATCATTTATCTTCTGAAGCATTACATTACAGAATTGTGCTCCCACAACTGCATCGTTCGGTTTCAGTTCCTGGACGATCTGCAACTTGTACGGATGGAATTGCAAGTCCTTCACTAACATTCTTCGAACACTTGAACTATACAATTGTAAAGATGCAAGCAGACCATTAAAAGAGTTACGTAAGACAGATAAAAATTGTTTAATACGAACGAGCAGAGGACATGACGTGGTCGCAGACAAAGAACAGTATATTTCTAGGAACTTGACAACATTAAAAAATAGATTTAACAAAAAACAGCTAAAGGTAATGTGGTTAAATAGAAATTGCTTTTATGAAACATTGCGACCACAGCAGATAAAAAATAATGACAAAAACATTATTGAAAATAAAACAACTTTACGCATTAGCGTAAACAATTAGAATAACTTTACCTAGGCAATATGTTCCGGCGTATGGATGGGAATGGTGCAGCTATATACGGTAATATTCTCTATGATCCTGCAGTATAGTCGACAGTTATTGACTATTGCCTATACTTGCTTGCGTGTTGTTAGTTTTGTCCAACTGCCTTTGCCCATCATCACGTTGAAAACGGTTCGGTCACATGTATCTCTGTCTCCTTCTGTACAAAAAACCCTTTCTATCTATCTCTCTGTATTTTCCCTTCTCAGCACTTAAAAATATCTTCTCTCGTTGAAAATAAACGTTGCTCAACTTTCCATCATCCACTGCGAGATTATATATCTTAAGGCTCACGCTTTAATTTGTAAATGGTTTTATGTAGTTTTATTGAAGGTTTTATTATTTTTTTTCATTATTAAATTGTTGAAATTCTTACCGATGAGTTTGTAACCGGATGAGAGATGTTTCTAAAAAAAATAATTCAGTTACGCTCTAAGTTATGGCGTATAAGTCAGAGATATTAAGGCATATAACTCATGCAGATCAAATCGAAAAAAACTTACAAAAATAAAGTTTTTAAGTCTGAGGAACTACACCAAAATTGAATAAGTAATAAAACAAAATGGTGTAAACTCAACCGTGTATATTATTTAATTTATCTAACAACGATTCACAAACATTTGGAAGTATTTATAACAGAAGAGTAGAAAACTGTGATTAAATATAAATCAGAGTTTATAGAAATTTCCACATTAATAAAAAATAAAAGATACTGATTACTAGTGTTGTAGTACAGATTTAGTTTGCCTCATAACTGTATCTGTTTTGATTTAGTTAAATTCTTCAATCGATTTCATTATATAATATTATTTAAAACACTTTATTTTATTTCACATTTATATGTAATAAATTATGTTAATATTTTTATTTATTTCTGTTGTTAAATTTTATCGTTTATTTAAATTATGAATTCACATTATTTTACCAATAATAAAAGATAATTTAGCAGGTTAAATTACATTATTTATAATGTCATATAAACTATGTCATTTAAAGTATTTTAATAGTTTAAAAACGAAATTATTATATAAAATTAATGATAGGCTGTTGGAGGAAACTGATTTAATTTTTCTACCGGATCGACACTTGAAGTATAAATATAGCGAAATCTGCCGTGATTTAACTAAATAAACAGGAATTTAGTATTTTAAACTACAGATCCCGGATATTAACCCCATAGAAAATTTATGGTCTCATTAAAAAATGAGATCACAAATTTGCTTATGTGATATTACAAAGAAGGATTAAAATATTTTGTACGAAATTTATTGGCGAGAAATTAGGATTACATTAGTAAGGATACGTTGTAAAATTAATCGAAAGTATACCGAAGGGAATCTACAAATTTATTTAAGGTAATGGCTTATTAATAATTTTTCTCATAAGTAGTATTCTGCCGAGAGTTAAGCCTTCCGTAACTATAGTTAAACAACTTGCCCAAGTTTGGTAAGTTCATCTCTTCTTTTGTTTATGTTCAGTCACTAATTTTATTCTATATTAATAATAATTATTATTATTATTATTTAACTGAATAATTTTCTCCTAATGAAATATAACATTTTACAACCGATTTTTTTTATCTGATAAAAGAATACAGATCAGTAAATCTGTGTTTTATTAAACGAAACTTTTTTATAAAAATTGTGTTAAACTTTCAAAAATTATATATTATTTCACTTATTTTATGGTTATAGGGGAAAAAATATATCGGATGGATCGATTACGTATAAAGTATTATAACAATCGTTATGGAAATGAATTTGACTCGTTGAAAATTTGATCGTGATTTCAATATTATTATTTTAATTTTAACAAAGATCCTCTAAGGTCTGATGTTCATATTTTATTGAAAAGTTTATTTTAAACAAAATTATTAAAAATAGTTTTACACACACACACACACACACACACACACACACATACACACACACACACACACATGTATACGGGGTGATATTTAAGTAAGGAAACAGCTTTATATTGCATATTTTCTGAAAGGTAAGTATTTGAAGACAGAAAGAAATAGGGTTCTGCATAGTTAATAAAAAACTGCATTATGAAGGGTTTTTAATTTTTGCCGCCATATTGAATCAGACTTAATCTATTTTAAATAGGAAGATGTCCTATCTTCCTATGACACATTATTTCGATTTAAAATTTGACAAGAAGAACAATGGTGAAACCCGTTTTTCTGTTAATGCCTTCGTCATCGAGTTATAAGCATTCAAAGTTTTAATGAAGGAAAAATTATAACAATGAAACGCGTAGCGTGAACAATTTTATTGCATTTTACATTCATAATACACACAATAACGTACTTTAAACAATGTCGTAATATTGATAATAAAAAACAATAACTAATAATATTATTAACACCACAACAAAAAATGAAACAGCTATATCAACTGATATTATTCAATTTAAATATTACATTACTTATTTTAAAATTTTAAATAAATGTTTTCGATCGTAAAATACTAATGAAATAAATTTTGAAAGCTTACCATTCTACAATAAATGTTCAAAATGCTTCCCCTCTGCAGCTTGGCGTGTGTTAATCTCAAGTAATATCCATTTATAACTTGTATCACGTTTAGTAGTGCACGTGCAAATTCGTCAATTATTCTTCTTTTCAGTTCGTTAATGTCTGCAGGCTTTATTTTATAAATATTATGTTTCAGATACACTCAAAAAAAGTTAATTCAGAAGAGAAAGGTCTGGGGGCCTGGCTGGCCATTCTATAACTCCTCTACGACCTATCCAACGATTTAGAAATTGTTCATTTAACATTTTCAGTACCCTTATACAGAGTTATCATAAAAGAATGGCGCGGTTTCAGTAATTCATAGAAGATTTTAGGGAAATTTCTAGATGTTATATTGGTATCCCTGAAAGCCTCCTACCCAAAAGTTTGTTTATCAGCATTTGAAACCACAACGTCAGTTCTTGGCAGGCCAAAGAAGAACGAAGAGGTTATCGAAAGGAGATGAAGAAGAAGATAGAAGACCGTCTACGCGACCCAACGTCCCGGACGGGGGTCCAAGAAAGAGCCCAGCAGAGATGCGTCCTGAAGGGCAGCCAACAAAGAAGTGGTGAAGAGCTGCTACTCAAACTTTCCCTTAAAACTTACAATTAAATTAGTTTAAATCAGCAATTGAGACTCCTCCGGAGAAGGGGGCGCATTGCTCCCTCCATATAGTTAGTGCCCCGTTGTGGCGTATTCCTGCTAGCCTATGTAGCGTTAGCACCGAAAGGACTTCAGTGGACGGTCTGAAGGGGAATTATGTCGGGAGGACAGGTTTTCAAAAGCCTAGCCTTCCGCGGTCGGCCCATGAAATGGGTTCGAAATCGCTGGTTTAACAACGGATTGGAATGCAATTAAATCCGTCCTTAAAATCAAAATATAAAATAAAGACAAAAATTGAAAAATTAGACCAGTCATATAAAAATAAACCTTTAAAAACGCCCGATAGAATCATCCAGCAGCAAGGGACACTGTCCAGGTTCTGCGATCCGTAGGGAGAATCTATGAACTCCCGCCAACTTTGCATTCCATTCCGTCAGTTCTTGTATTGTTGTTGCGGTGAGTTTAATGAGTTACTATGTTCTCGGATAAAGACAAAGCAAAGTGTGTTTTATTGATGGCCGAATTAAAATCCGTAATTTTAGTTCAACGTGCGTTTCGACGTGAATTCGGAAGAGATCCGCCACACAAAACTAACATAACACGTTGGTTCAAACAATTCGAAGAAACCGGATCGGTTAAGAAACAGAAATCAACCGGCAGACCAAGTGTACCAGACAGACGAAACGGTTGAACTAATTAGACAATCGGCAATTAGAAGTCCTGGGAAGTCCATCCCCCGTCGAAGCGTCGAATTAGGTATTCCAAAATCATCAGTCACAAAGTTTTACATAAAAAACTGTAATTACACGCTTATAAAATTCAGATACTGCAGGAATTGAAACCCAATGATGGTGTAAAACGTTACAATTTCGCTGTTGAAATGTTGGATAGAATAAGTGAAAACTAATCATTTTTAGATGATATAATTTTTACAGACGAAGCTACATTCCACGTGAATGGATGCGTTAACAGACACAATTCACGAATACGGGGCTCTGAAAACCCACACGCGATTATTGAGAAACAACGCGATTCGCCTAAAGTTAATGTTTGTTGTGATGTGATGAAAAATCGTGTAATAGGGCCTTTCTTCTTTGCTGAAAAAACAATTAATAGAGTTGTTTATCTTGACATGTTAAGCGATTATTGCTTTCCTCAGCCGGATGAACTCGAAAACATTCATCAACTTCATTTCCGACAAGATGGTGCTCCCCCGCAATTCAATACATCGGTCACGGACGCTTTGAACGAAAAATTTGGAGATCGATGGATAGGCCGGCAAGGATCCATACTTTGGCCTACAAGGAGCTCAGACCTGACACCTTGCGATTTTTTCTTGTGGGGGTACATCAAAAGCGTTGTTTATACACAAAAACTTCGCGATCTAAACCGCTTAAAAAACAGGATTAATGAAGCAATGACAACCGTTATTGAAGAAATGTTAACTAATGTTCGGAGAGAAGGTGAGTATCGTTTGGACATTTGTCGAGCGACTAAGGGCGCACATATTGAAATTTATTAATTATGTAAAAAAAGTTTGAGACGACAAATTTGAAAAATAAAAAAACATAAACTGTAAGTAATTCTGTTTTAATTTAAACCATGTAATTTTAACCATGGTTTAATTTAAACCCCACCATTCTTTTATGATAACTCTGTATAATAATGAGGGTGCCCCATCTTGTTGAAACCGTACGTAATTATTTAATGCTTGCCCAGAATTTTGCCGGATATTTGGTAAAATTCTATCGTTTAACAAGTTGCGTAAGCCTCTTCGGTAAGATTTATCATCTAAAATATAAGGTCTTACAATACAATGACCACCGATTCCCGCCCAAAAGTTCACTTTCTGAGAGTGCTATGTATGAGTTTCCAACATCCATTTGGAATTATTATTATTATCGTTCCAGTATCGACAGTTTTGTTTATTTACATAGCCATTTAACATAAAAATCGCTTCTATAGTAAACATTATTAAATTAGAAATATTGGGTTTTATTTCTAATTTTTGCATTATAATATCACAATATTCAACTCGGCAGTAAAAATTATCTTTCAAAAGTTGTTGCACCACAGATGTAACTTATACGGGTGAGATTTATTTATTTTAAGATTTTTTTAAACTGAAAAATAACTGATGTTATGTTGTACAAAAACTTTCGAATCGATGAATGAGGGTCTTCAACAGAGGTATACAATGTATCTAATGACTACATCAGTTATGACAGTTTGCAATTTAATTTGTTCTTGTGTTGTTTATTATTATCAGTGTTATAGTACTGTTAAAAGTTCGTTGTTATATGCATTATGCATGTAAATTGCAATAAAATTGTTCATTCAGAGCGTTTTACCGCGTTTTACTGTTAACACGATTTTTCCATCATTTCAATTTTGAATGCTTATAAATCGTCAACGAAGGCATTTAAAGAAAAACGGATTTCACCTTTGTTTTTCTTGTAAAACTTTAAATTGGAATCATGTGTTATTTATCCACCTTCCAATTTAAAAAAATTATCTTTGATTCAATATAGCCGATCCAAGATGGCGGACAAAAATTAAAAACCCACTATAATACAGATTTTTGTTAACTGTGTAGAATCCCATTTCTTTGTGCCTCCAAACAGCTCTCAGATATGCAGTATAAAGCTGTTTTCGTACTTAAATATCACTCTGTAAATATATATATTATATTTATTTAGTTCTATTAGATGCATTCATGCTCAAATCTATTTTATAAATAATTTGTTTAAACTTTATAACATAAATGCGTGTTTTTTAAAGAAAAATAACCCGTATTTCATTATTTTATCAAAAGTTATGATATTGCTTACTTTTCTAATAATAGACTTAAGTGTACTTGAACAAATTGTTATTTTGTATCAATGTTGAGTCAAACATTGGAAAACTGAAACAGTCTTTGTTATTAATAACAAAAGATATCTTAACAAAATACAATGGTATAGTTTATTACTTTATAACAGAAATTATTTATTACTTTATTTGTAAAACTGGTAAGTTTTATTATTTATTATTATTAATCATGCCGATATATAATATTCTAATTAGTAATAATTACCGTAAATATTTTAATAAAATATTATTTAAAACTTTTTATATATACCAATAATTATATCGATTGTAGAGAAAAAGTTTTAACACATGTAGAAGGAAACTCTCCATATTCTCAGTGTTACGTCAATATCCCAAATCGCTATAAATTCTACGTATAGTAATGGAAGAATGTTTTTTTAGACATATATATGATCAAAGAAGATAATAAAACGGACTTAAAAATCCTATTAAATATATAAATTGTTATTTTTGTTTGTGATTTTGAAGTAAGAAGAAGTCTAAAAACAAACAGTTACTATATTGTTTAAATTAATATAAGTGGATGTCCGGCGCAGAGATGTATGGGAAAAAAAAATTAATTTGGTGGCAAATTTAAAAATTTGAAATATTTAAGTCATGTTTTAAATTTATCTCTACCCATTTATTTGATATTGCATAGTTACTTCTCCAAGGACGCTTCTCCAAGATTTAATACAAGAAATCTGAATTCTTTGACACATCCTCAAGTGTTCCTCACAGCTCACTGTTGGGGCCTATCCTCTTACTCAATCTTCACTTCTTTTTTGTGTTTAGCCTTCAAAAATTACCGTTCAGGTATTACTTCAGAGGATGATATGTATGAGTATAAATGAAATGTAGTCTTGTACATTCTCAGTTAGACCATTCCTGAGATGTGTGGTTAATTGAAACCCGACCACCAAAGAACACCAGTATCCACGATCTAGTATTCAAATCCGCATAAAAGTAACTGCCTTTACTAGGACTCGAACGCTGGAACTCTTGACTTCCAAATCAGCTGATTTGGGAAGACGCGTTCACTACTAGACCCGTGGGTTACTCAATCTTCACTGCGGGTCTTCCAGTCAGACATTATAACTATTGCGTAGTTTGCGGACGACATGGCAACCGTGGCTCTTGATGATAATCCAACTCAACCCTCGACTCAGTTGCAATCTGGGTTAAACTTTCTAAACTTCTATTTATGTTTATGATCATTTATGTTTCTAACGTTCCTATTTAACTATTTTTTCTTTTTACGTTGTTATTCGAGTACTGGGCATTATTATGATTTCTCGTTCATTACTGGCTGGACGTTATCAATGTTTATACTACCTTTGATTTACTGATGATGTCTAGAATGAATTTAATTATGCTTTTTTTAGGAAAAATGTCGTTACAACTTTATTATATTGATTAAATTTATTTATGGTTTATATTCTATGAAACCGATTATAAATAAAATTGAGATTAAAAAAAATTCATATTTTTGTTTTTTAATTTCTGATACGTAATATTGATGTCTTATGATGGTGTTTTTCGTTTATAAAGTTTATATAAATGATGGTCCTTCACACCTTAACTTTAACTGTTATGTTTTTGTATATAATTCTATTTAATCTATTTCTTATTTTTAATTTTTATAGTTTAATGTGTTTTGGTTTTTATGGTTTATAACAATTCGGACCTTTGCAGTCCAACTATTCTTGTTATTTATTTTTAAGCACTTATCTGCGACATTTTTATTGTTTTCGTTTTAGCTTTTTTAATGTTTTTTTAGTTATATTTGTTTATTTTAAGTTTTATACGATTATTGCTTTTTATTGAGAACGACAACAACATTCACGTGTTTTACGCTTCTTAAAAAAAAAATGTATTTTTATTTTCTCAATAGAGGTAAATTATTTATCTGGAGTAAAAAATTATCGATATATATAACTGTAGTTATTTAAGACTTTATTAACACACTATATAAGTAATATATGTATAACCTTTATTCAGCTTGATATCTCAGGTTGCGGTTAACGAAGGAACTTAAAATTTGTGAGGACGACTTCTATATTTATGGCATTGAATCATAAAATTTTCTAATATCCATGTAAGGGTTGGGGGAATACAGTTTAGAGGATGTCATAAATTACCTCATTAAATATATACATAAGGTATACTTTTATCTCGTTTTACCTATTTCCTTTCCGCTATAATTTATTTATTTATTTGAAATAACATTTTTTTAAATGTTCTCCCTAGTAAAATTTGAAATGTTCGACTTTCAATTGATCTTAGCTATCCTTAATTTTATTATTTAACTATATAATTAATCACTTGTGTAAAATATGTTTTGGGGATTAATCTTGTTAAATATTTCAAAAGAAAAGAAGAATTAAACAGAATTATATATAAGCTCTGTGGAACAACGTGGGGAGCATCGGCTTCCACTTTGCGCACATCAGCTCTGAACCTCGTCTTCTCGGCTGCAGAAAATTGTGCACCAGTGTAGCTTAAAAGCCCTTATGTTCATAGAATAGATGCTCAACTTAATAACACTATGAGAATGATTGCCGGGGTTATCAGGTTTACTCCTGTGGAATGGCTCCCAGTATTGAGTCACATACCACCCCCAAATCTGCCCAATATGAACGCTCTCATAAGAGAGTACAAGAAGATTATGAACAATCAAAACCTAACAATACATGAGGACATTGAGGATGCCAATCATGGTCGCCTTCGATCTAGAAAGCCACCTATCAGAACAGCAATTGCTGCCAAAGAAGAAGGATTTAACCTAACTGACGCCTGGCGTCAAGAATGGACCACAAAGCAGAATAACCAAGTTCCATGTATTACTCAAAAGCCGCCGGGTTTTGACTTGCCACGTAAGACATGGTCAACGTTAAACAGAATACGAACTCAGCATGATAGGTGCGCCTATTTCCTGTATAAAAGGGGTAAAACACCGATGCCCCTTTGCGAGTGTGGTGAAAATCAAACTGTTATACACATCACAGAAGTTTGCTCTAGGTCAGCTTATGAAGGGACTCCTGAAGATTTCCTGATGGCGACGCCAGAATCAATAGCTTATATTAATTTGTTAGATGTTTGTTTGTAATCTTTTACTATAATTGGTGTTATGTCTTGGTGCCATACGCTAAATAAATAAATTAACAGGAATTCAGAACCACTTTGAATAAATTTCGATTAATAGTTCCGTTACTTCGTGCAAGGATGTATTGTGATCGTGAAAAATTTCGGTTTTCATATTCCAACGGAAATATCCATTTTGACCATCCCAATATACATATTAACTAGTTTCGGCGTGACGTCTACACGTACGTGCGTATGTATCTCGCATAACTGATAAACGATTAGCCGTAGGATATTGAAATTTTGGATTTAGGATTATTGTAACATCTAGTTGTGCACCTCCCTTTTTAATTGCAATCGAAATTAAAATTAAAATTTTAATTAATGAATATTTGGATCTTAAAGGGAAGGCATATCGGTTTGAATCAGATTTCATCTCCTTTTGTTTTTTTTTTTAATTTTTTGTTTTATTCATTTATTTATTTTTTTAAATTTTTCTTTTTTTAATTCAAATATATATATATATATATGTGTGTGTGTGTGTGTTTTTTTAAACCTCCTCAATGTAATTTATATTAAAAAAAATATATTTTAATTGGTTTTTATTCTAAAAAGTAAAAAATAAACAAATAATTTCTTGTTTAATTTTTATGATCCATGTGATTAAATAAAATTAAGATTGATTTTGCATTATTTAAAGGTGTAATGAGTTAATTACCCCATAATATTCAATGAATTTTAATTAAAAAAATAAAAATAAAAATTCATTACACACACACACACACACACACACACACTCGCGTAACAAATGAAAAAATTTACTTACACAATATAAAATAATATTCAGGATAGCGTAGTTTAATATTTACGTAGTTTCAGCAATTTAATTTTCTTATTTTTATTAAATCAAACATATTTTCTACTTTTTTGTAAACTGTTTTTTTATACGGGAACATTTTTGGTAACTATATTCATATTAAAATAATAATATAAAACTAAAAAGCGGCGATAAAGTGCATTACTTCACCAATAATTATATAATCATTGGATTTAATATAAACTAATTTTAAGGCGATTGATTATTAAAAACGTTTTAATAATCAATGAAATTATAAGTGGAATTTAATTTTCCGTTTTTTATATAATTCTAATTTAATAAAACTTCCCAATAAAACCTTTACCCTTTGAATACGTTTATAAATAGAATAAGTTTTATTTTCATATCTCCTTATTCCTTCAATAAATTTATTTCGGGATTTAATGGAATCAATATCAAAAAAAATCTGAAGTAGACACTACATGACTTCCTTGTACGCCTATTAAATTGCATATACACATTTTTTCTGCACTTCTTTTAAACTTATTTCATTTGAAAGTGAGATACGATCCTCCAGTTCTTCTAAATACACAATTGTTGAAATATTAGTTTTTATTAACATTAAATATTTATGCAATTATTAATTCAATAATATTTTCTGAAATATTAGGAAAGAGTGAAAGTCCCTTTATTACTCGTATTACTACATCAGTATTATTCGTATTTTCCTATGTTATTGATTAACAAAAGTTTTAGATTTATGGTGTGTCATATAAATAAAAGTTAATAATAATTAAACTATTCCGTTTAGTGAACTCCTTTATACTGGTTCTTAATTTCGACCTTACGGTGTAAAATATTCAGTTTTTATTATTGTATTATTTGGTGAATAATCAAAAATGAAAGAGAAATAATCATACAGGAAAAAGAAAAATAACATGTAGAAATATTTCTCAAAAAAAACGACAAGAAGATGAATTAGAAGGGGACGAAAATGTTAAGAACAAGGAAAGAATAAAAAAATTAAGAGATGATAAATATAAAGAGGAAGAAAACGTTAAGACCAAGTAACGAATAAAAAGATTAAGAAAGGAAGATGAATATAAAAGAGAGAAAATTTGAAAACTAGAGGACGTGTACATAAATTAAGATTAGATGAATTATATCAAACCAAAGAGCGATTACTTGATTGGCAACAAAAAATAAACGAAATGATCATTAACTTCGACTTTGGGAGAATATTATCCGACAATGCCTAACGGTGGACCCGGAGGTTTAAAAAAACATATATATATATATATATATATATATATATATATATATATATATATATATATATATAATTATATTATATATAATTATTATTTAATTAAACGAATTAAAAATATATCGCAAAGGAAAACGCTACTAAGTTTTATTTAACAAAACGTTTTAATAATCAATCGCCTTAAAATTAGTTTATATTAAATCCAATGATTATATAATTGTTGGTTAAGTAACGCACTTTATTGCCGCTTTTTAGTTTTATATTATTATTTTAATATGAATATGGTTACCAAAAATGTTCCCGTATAAAAAACAGTTTACAAAAAAGTAGAAAATATGTTTGATTTAATAAAAATAAGAAAATTAAATTGCTGAAACTACGTAAATATTAAACTACGCTATCCTGAATATTATTTTATATTGTGTAAGTAAATTTTTTCATTTGTTACGTGTGTGTAAGGAATTTTAATTTTAATTTTTTTAATTAAAATTCATTGAATATTATGGGGTAATTAACTCATTACACCTTTAAATAATGCAAAATCAATCTTAATTTTATTTAATCACATGGATCAGAAGTAAAAATTAAACAAGAAATTATTTGTTTTTTTTTTTTTTTTACTGTTTAGAATAAAAACCAATTAAAATATATTTTTTTAAATATAAATTACATTGAGATAAATAAAAATAAAATAAACCTAACGCATATTGGTTGGCCGAGGTTCATATAAACAACAGTAAAGCCTTAATTGAGATTGTAAATGAAGCAAACATTCCCAACCCTTTACCGCCGGTTACTCAAACCATATATAGTAACTGTTAGCCTATATTAAGCTCGATCGTATTCTAGATATGCAAATCACGGGCTGCGTTATAAAATATCACTTTCCAAATTTTATGACATAAAAACCGCTTTCCATTCTGTTAAAATATATATATATATATATGTGTGTGTAATAAAGTATACTACTGGTAATTAAGGGTAAATATTTGTGCATTTATTTTTTAGTAGACTTCATATAATAAAGGGAAGATGGCATCAATTTGATCAGTATGAATTTTATTTTATATATGAATAAATAAATTTATTTTTATTTATTTATTTTTTTTTTGAGGTTTTTAGGGGCATTGACAACTTTGGTCATTAGCCCCATCCCACCAAAAAAAAAGAAAAAAATAGGTTCAAATATTCACATTCTCATGAAAAAATGTTCAAAATTTCACTTTCTTCTATAATTTCAAATCCAAAAATTACCGCCTAGGCTTTCCTTTCGGCCATCCTTTCTTGCGTTTTTCCATTCTCCGAACGGCCTCAACTTCCGATGACAGTGTGTCTGAGGCTTCGGACATGGCATCGTCTTCTCTTTCTGATGCCAATGACGTTCGCCGGCTTACATCAAGTGATGAATGCTTCATTGGTGCTGTAAGCATCGTTGCGATTGAATCTCGCAAGCGATGCACTTTCGGCGGCTGAGTAACTTGATTCAATGTCTAAGGCTGTGCTTGGGCCGGCTGATACAGATGCTCTCGCCACAGTTGTTCTCTGAGCTTTTGGAGCCTCTGTACGTACAGTTATATTAACGTCTGTGTCTGGTGCTTTTTCAATAATTACTTGTACCTCCATTTTGGTTGACTCAAATTTTTCCTGTACTCTTGTCTCAGTATCCTTAGCTTTATGACTCGTCGTCGGAGTGATCTTTTGGTCTTTGTCAGATAAATCAAGACTTTTCTTCATTACGTCTATTGATGGCGTTATAATCGAAGGTTTTTCCGGTTTTTTAAATGCGCTGGTACGGGTCTTATGTCAACGACGTCAGTCCGGGAATGAGCCTTCTCATGTTTACTTAGTTGTGTCTGATGAGTCGACTCGATCTTGGAATCAATGATTCTTTCTATCATTGTCGCGAGATTTGGTGCCATCGTATTAAGCAACTGCTCCACGTTGATTTTAGATGTGGGGGGAGCAGCAGATGCTTCTGCGTATGTAGTCGATGGTCTAGGTGTACGTAGATTGACAATCTTCTTCGCTTCAGGGTAGCTAACTTTTTGAAGCGTTTTAACTTCCTGAATGGCTGTTTCTAATTTGTATACTGGGCAGTTCCTAGATCGACAGTTGTGGTGCCCTTTACAATTAATGCAGACTGGAGGGTCTTTACATAGATCACCCTCATGTATCTTCATTCCGCATATGCAAATTTCCTGCGCTTCACATCTAGCTGCAGTGTGTCCGAAACGTTGACACTTAAAACATCTCATCGGCTGCGGAATAAATGCTCGTACATCAAGCCGATGGATGCCAGCTAGTACCTTTTCAGGAAGATTTTGCCTATTGAATGTCAAAACATGCAAGGCCGAAGGAAGAATCTCACCATTTCGTCTCATAGTAAGTCTGCGATAATGTGTCACTCCCTAACTAGACATTTCCTGCACTATTTCTTCTTCAGTACAGTTAAGAAGATCACGGCAAACAACAACTCTGGATGTATTAAGTGTACTATGCGGTTGGACAGTAACCGCAAATTCACCGATCTTCTTCAACGCCTGGACTTTCTGGCTTTGCATGTCGTTGATAGTTTCGACATGTAATCCATTGAACGTCTTACGGATTAAGAATGCAATTAAGAAAGCAATTAAGAATGGACTTAAAAGAAAATTACCATTTTCTTTCGTAGCTGACCAAAAATCTTGGTTTGGGAACATTGTTTCCAAATAAAGCTCTTCTTAAATCTTTACTGATTTTATCGGCATCTTTTCTCATCTTATCACTCTCCTTACTTTTTTCCTCTTCGCTTGTGGCGAATCGGCGGTTTCTAAACGAGGGTGTTTACGTGCACCCTCTGCCACGTTAGTTTGTTCAGGAATATTTATCCCTTCTGAAGCAAGGCTAGCCGCCGGGGTACACCCCCACTCCAGGGCTACTAACCTTGGAGGTCCGATCCGGTACTCTGGTGGAACCGGCATATGTCCTGGCAGAGAGCGGATGCGCAGTCTCTGCACTGACTCCAGGCTCCTACTCACCGAAGCTTTCAGAGCTCCCATGCACCGACAAACATGGGCACCATTGCTACATGCTTGCCATCACAGGGGGCATTTGGACAACGGAAGGGTCTCCATTACACCTGCAATAACATTGACCCTGGCCGCCACATCGCCAGCTCTAAGTTTGGTATGTGTCCACTTCCTAATCAATAAATTGTTCATATCCTGCAGGTAACCGAAAAATCCAATCCATGTGAGGACCTGATGGTGGAAACAGGTCAAAAATAAAAGCATATGCGAGGAATTTACTCGGAGCCCCGTTAGCCAGCTATATGTATTGTACATAAGTACAGCTGTTACCGCCCTGGATGTGGAACGTAGATGTTGTGTTCCGGTTGTGTTGTGTTGTGATTGTTGTTTTTGTATTTTTTTTTACCTGCAGGACCACCGTTAGGCATTACTTAAGAGGATGAGGTGAAATAGATATTTTTATAGCATGTGAAAATGCCGCTGACCGGGATTCGAATCCGGGATCTCCGGATCGAAGGCCGAGACGCTACCACTCGCGCCACGGAGACCGGCACATCAGAGGTTTACACATATAATATTCCACGCAGGAAAAAATGAACTGTTGAAACATTTTCATGAATAAATCAAGGGAAGCTATACGAAAAACCTTGATCAGAACAGCATCATAAAATTCACAAGTAATTATAAAATAAATAAAAAATTGTTGTGGACACCACATGACTTACATCAATATTACCTATTAAATTGCATATACACATTTTTAAAAAATGAAAAGTACATAAAATTTTATTTCATTAATAACCTTTGATATTTTTGCATATTTCTTTTTTTTTTTTATTATTTGATTATTATTTATTGTAATTTTTTTTACAGAGGTTAATTATTAATAAATCAATATATTTAAATTTTAAAAAAATTTTTTTAAAAAGTGAAATCAAGTCGGATTTCAACCGATATGCCTTCTTAAGATAAAAAAATATTTCATTAATTAAATTGTCATTTGGTTATAACTCTGGAACTAATGAAAATAAGTACCACTTAGGATATATCGTTGAAAATCTCTCAATGAGGGCTTATTACTGCAGTTAAGAAAAAGTCCAAAATCCAATGTTTTATTTTGGGATTTTTGGGGCATTTTTGGTCAAGTTGATTGCAATCAAAAGGAGAGGTGCACATCTATATGTTAGAATAGTCCTAAATCCAAAATTTCAACATTCTTCGACTAATCGTTTTTGAGTTATGTGAGATACATACGTACATACAGAGTCACCCCGAAACTAGTCAGAATGGATTCAGGGATGGTCAAAATGGATATTTCAATTGAAATCTGAAAACCGAAATTTTTCGCGATACAATACACTTTTACTTAATACAAGGAAACAAAAGTAAGATTAAATTCTATATATTTAAAATATAAACATATAAGTAATATTATGGCATATACGAATGGATACTAAATATAAAATATACGTACAAAATAATTTACAATCCTGAAGGCGTAAATGGAAAATTATATGAGCATATTTTATGAAAATGTTAAACGAGTTGCATAAAATTCAGATATCTTTTTGAAAAAAATGTGAGAATATTTTAAAAATGATTCATTAGTTTATTAAAGAGGCAGATTATAAAAATGGCCATTATTGTAAGTTGAAGTAATGTGTTGAGTTACACAAAAACAGTTTGCTTACTGGTTTGATAGAGGAGGCTTTTTAACAAAGAGTGCATAATTACTATCTCTCTGTATTCATAAACAGCATAGATACGAATTAATACTCTTGGTTTATCTAAATATCCATCAATATTATTTATGAACGGTATAATATGATGTGACAGCCCATTTTTGTATCTTGAAAACACGTCCTGACTATTTTATGTAGCCCCAAGAGATAATATTATGCTTCAAACGCGAATATACGTAAATATTAATAACTAACGGCTTCACGCGCGTACTTGACGTGCAACTTGAGCTCTTCGACTCTCCTTTGATTTTCAATATCAGCAGCTATGGATTCTGCTTGAAATTCAACTTGTGGCTTTTTTGTAGTCTAACATTGAACAAATGGGATCGATAATCAGCTGGAAAATTGTTTATAAGAAGAAAGCAGATGAAATGGTGTCTCAATCATGTGGGTGTGAGTTACTCTGTTGTGGCGGTAAAGAACAAAACAGTTGTGCACCGATTTTCAAATTTGGTTCTTAATAACTTCAGAACTAAGAACGTTTTCAAAACCGAGAAACTTGCATTTTGTAGAAAATTTTATTGACTGTTAAAAAATCACCCACAGTTTGGTCAATTTCTTCATTGTTTCGAGATATTCACGAAAAACTGCAAAAATGTGCATTAAAATTTTGTTTTAGGATGGTGGGGGTAATTTTTCCAAAATGAAATGTAGATAACAATTTTCCTCTTGTGTGGAATTGTTAGCGTGCTGAATTTCATCACGAACGGAATAAACCTGTAAATCTGTATAAAAGACAAATTGACCCACAAACATTCTTCTTTATATATATTTTTGTCTTCAGCCATTTGACTGGTTTGATGCAGCTCTCCAAGATTCCCTATCTACTGCCAGTCCGTATAACTCTTCAACATATACCACCTACCTATCGACCATTCCTTTCGTATTATAAATCGGTGTACCGTCTTCATTTAACACATAATTAGATTTATTTATGTACCACAAAATTCTCCTTAACTTTCCTATATGCTCTGTCTATTTTACCAATGATCATTTCTCTTTCCACTTCTAAACACTTTTACTTAATCCACTCTTCTTTCGCTACTTTGCACTTCTTGTTTATATTATTTCTTAATTGTCAGTAGTAAATTTTACCTTCTTCATCACTAGCATTCTTATATCTTCTACTTTCATCCATCAGCCGGAATATACCCTCTGATATCCAAGGTTTCCTACCAGTTTTCTTCGTTCTAAGTTCGCCTCTGCTAATTTAAGAATTTCCTTTTTAAGATTCTCCCATTCCTCTTCTATATTTTCTACCTTAATGTTTTTACTCAGACTTCTTGCGATGTCCTCCTCAAAAATCTTCTTTACCTCCTCTTCCTCTCAAGCTTCTCTAAATTCCACCGATTCATCTGACAACTTTTTTCAGGTTATATATATATATATTATATATATATACAGAAAATGATAACAAGCTTATTAAGGTTCTTTAAAGCAAACCACTACGATTTGATTTTTTTTTTTTTTTTTTTGAATGAAAGAAATCAATTTGATCATTCCAAGAGAAATTATCATGTAATAAAACATCTACAATTTTCGTTTTATGGGCAACAGAAATACTACTGTTATCATTAATAGGAATTACTTCCACGCAATAAGCAATATTAAATCAATCTTTTTTTTTCCTGTTTAGCCTCCGGGAATCACCTTTAAGTATTACTTCAGAGGATAAATGAGGATGATATGTAAGTGTGTAGGTGAAGGGCAGTCTTGTGCAGTCTGAGATCAGCTATTTCTGAGTTGTTTAGTTAATTGAAACCCAACCACCAAAGAACACCGGTATCCGCGATCTAGTATTCAAATATTATACCAACCTGGGAAACACAATACACTTTCAGCATTTATTTTAAAAAACGTACTTATGCCTTTTACATTTAAGCATATCTTTTGATATATAAAATTATGATAGATGAGACATTGTAGTACAATTTAAAGAGAAGTTTAAGAACTCTTCGGACCGATTAGGATACTTTCGTCTTGTTTATATTTGAGTGGACTTATTTTACTAATTTAATTATTAAATTTATAATTAGTTGATATTTCCTGTGTTACCTTCATATGAAAGTGTTTCTAGCCATTACCTTTGTTTTGAGTAATAAATTGTATCACTTTTTTAAATATTTCCTAATATTATTAAAATAGTTATATATTAAGGGTATGGAATTTTAATTTTTATAATTCATAGAATCAATTTACCTATATTAACAGAGTAGAAATAAATTATACAATTATTTTATTATTAACGTTCAAATCGATATTTTTAATAAAATAGTAAATACGGAGAAAATGTATTTATTAATCATGTAGCTAAAATGATGGAAAAAAAATGATAGAAAGTTGAGCCAGGATAAAATGCTAGAGAAAATGGAGAATTTCATGTCGGGTGATTGTCAAGAGATAGATGGTGAAGTAGAGGAGAGGGACAATTGTCTGTGTTGGTTGACATGGTAACGGTTGGAGAAGTAAACAGGAAAGGACAGTACTGTACTTGATTACACCCGAGTGTCACTAGTCCAAATCATCACAGCTATCATCGTCATCGCATCATTTTCAACATCATCATAAACGAACCATCTTTTTATTCCTTCCCCTCCCACTAACCAGACCAACAAAATAAAAAAAAGATATAATAATAGTCTCTACATTTCTCTTTCGCTTTAATAATGCCGCTCATATAATACAATTGTTCATCTATTCAATTCAGTTCAATTATGTATTCTTTAATTATTATGTATTAATAATACATAATAATTATGTATTAATTATTATGTATTCGATGTCGATAATCATAATTTATTTTTTATGTGCATCTAGTAAAACATTATCTTCATGATTTTCCTTTTATAAAAAGTAATTGTTTTATTATTATAAATTTAACTTAAAACTAAAACTAGTTTACTTTATTTGCTGTCTATTAATACACATCATTTTCATCTTTATTAAATTTTTTGTTTAAAAAAAAAATACAATTTTTTTTATTTTAATTTTATTACATTTAATCTAAACGAACTTCAGTTCAATTGTTAAAAGTATAAAATATGTCTAGAAAAATTCTCATATTATAATAAAGCAAATACCATGGAACCAATAGAGTTCAAAGAAAATTCCTATTCAACTTGCACCTGCGTGGTTTAACAGAGGGAAAGCATATGAAGAACAATGCGAATTGCTTGGTTTAAAGAAGATACCAGTATGATATAATGATTATTTACTAGGCACTGAATAGACTTATGGATGTCAATGTTTCTGTCGTGGGATTAATAGTGGCTTATGTAAATAGTGAGAAGCAAGAGTTATTTGTAAATTAAAAGCGAGATACATTATCACCTATTGCAAGATGTATAATGAGTTTAAACAATATTAACCAAAGCACGGAACTAGTTGCTTTTGAACAAAGGTTAGGCATTTTTAAATTTAGGCTTAAATTTTGTGTGACAGTAAAGGAATCGATTTTAATTATATTGGTTGGTTTTTATTTTTTGACAAATTTCTTCGAAAGAATATTTTTTAAACTATGTTTGACGTAAATCTATTGAAGTGTATAATAAGAAATAATTAAAGAAAGAAATGATAGAAAAAATAAATAAAGTTGTAATATGAAGACCTTGGCGAGTGATTAGTTCCGATATTGTACAACAATGCTTTAATGTGGTTCGTTGTAGATTATTCCCATTCCTGTTTCCAGCTAGTTAGGGGACCTTCTGTTTTGTTCTATTGCACCTTCTTCTGAACATTGATAGGTCGTTTCGATTCCCTCAGATGATAGTTTATCTTCTTGGAGGAATGTGGGATGCTTGTGTAGAGAAGCTGTGGAGGTCATTTATATATATATATCATTATTAATAAGAAACAACATTATACATAAGCTCTGTGGAACAACGTGGGGGGAACATCGGCTTCCACTTTGCGTACATCGGCTCTGAATCTCGTCTTCTCGGCTCCAGAATATTGTGCGCCAATGTGACTTAACAACCCTTATGTTCATAGAATTGATGCTCAACTTAATAACACTATGAGAATGATTGCCGGGGATACCAGGTCTACTCTTGTGGAATGGCTCCCAGTATTGAGCCACATACAACCCCCAAATCTGCGCCACATGAACGCTCTCATAAGAGAGTACAAGAAGATTATGTGGGCAATCAAAACCCAACAATAAATGAGGACATTGAGGATGCCAATCATGGTCGCCTTCGATCTAGAAAGCTACCAAAACAGCAATTGCTGCCAAAGAAGAAGGATTTAACCTAACAGCCACATAAGACATTGTCAACGTTAAACAGAATATGAACTCAGAATGGTAGGTGCCCCTATTTCCTGTATAAATGGGGTAAAATACCGACGCCCCTTTGCCACATAAGACATTGCCAACGTTAAACAGAATATGAACTCAGAATGGTAGGTGCCCCTATTTCCTGTATAAATGGGGTAAAATACCGACGCCCCTTTGCGAGTGTGGTGAAAATCAAACTGTTAAACACATCACAGAAGTTTGACCTAGGACACCTTATGAAGGGATTCCTGAAGATTTCCTGATGGCGATTCCAGAATCAATAGCTTATATTAATTTGTTAGGTGTTTGTTTGTAATTTTTGACTGTAATTGGTGTTGTGTCTTGATACCATACGCTAAATACATTATTAATGATAATCATTAATAATAATTTATAATTAAAAATAATTTCACATTTTTAATATCTTATTTAATAAAATGATTAACTTCATGGCAGTAAATATTGTTGAATTTTGCATTCTTTGGCAGGTGTTTTTTTAATTTAATGTTGGATTTAGAGTATTTTTTAAAAATCAGCTCGCAAGAGACTCAAAGGCAAATAAACCTACGTTTTAATAAAAAAATAAGAATAAGAAAAGAGATTAGGACGTACAGAGATTACTTTCAAGTAATTTCTGGACAAGAATTTTCTGAACAAAAACCTTATTTCTCAGACCGAAATAATATATTTGAAGCGTTTTTAAAAAAGAAATTTAAATATGCTTTTAGAATAAATGAAAATATGCTTCCATAAGATCTTTGATGATATGATAATATGCTTATTCTCTCAGTAGTGCAAATGTCTTGTCTTGCAAACGTATACGGTTCGCAACAATAGCGTTCTTTATGGTTTTCTGTTTCTAAGTAGAAATAGATTCTTTAATTTGCTGCTTGGGATTATCTGTCCCAGTTATTCTTTTCTTATGACTGTAAAACATATAAATTACAAAGGGCACTAGGAAAGTTTTGATATACGATGGAACGGATCAACACAGACGGTTAACACGATAGCGCGTGTTTAGGTAGGTCCTAACCTGCACTGTGACCGCTCTATTCACTGTCTCAGAGTCACCTGCTTTTTAGCTGTGTTAGTGAAAAGAGCTAAAGACGTCGTCGTGGCCGAAACTGATACCGAAAAAATTTGTGCTACAACTTTTGCACGCGGGTTAAATGTTGATCAGTGTTTAGAGAAAAAGACTCCTGTACTTGGATAGGATTGTCCTCATCGTACAACAAAATATTTTGGTGGTATCAGGAGTTTGAAAGAGAAAATTTTGACTTTGAGGACTCTCAACGTCAGGTAGACCATCTTCGTCTGTGACTGAGAGAAACGTTGATACACCACGAAAAATGCTTGAGACAGACGGGCGCGTCACCCATCACCAAATACAGGTGTCCTTGAGCATTAATTCACCAGCAGTTCATGCTATTCTACGAGATCACTAGATCAGCTTCAAGTTAGAAAGCTTTGTACCCTTTGGGCCCTAATAACTTGACCGACTGTCAGTTGGCACGTCGTGTTTCATGATTCCGTGAAATGCTGAAAATGAGAAATCTCTCTATGTGAACAGTATTATGACAGGTGACGAAACTTGGATGTAATATTATGACGCCACGCCAAGGCTCAGAAAAAAGTGTGGGTGTTTGAAAATCCAAGCCAGTGAAAAAGAGAACGGTGGCCGTATTTTTCAGTGCGAGAGGAATTTTGTAACTCAGACGCCGGTTACAAAGAAGTGGTATACCGAGAAATGTCTGCCTAAAGTTATCAAAGCACTCAAGAAATTGCGGCCAAACTCGAGGACACGATTTCTTCACCATGATAACGCCAGGGCATGGCTCCCAACTTCCGCCGAGTATTTGGATTGCACTAGAATAAAACTGTTAGACCACCCTTCCTAGAGTGCTGACCTCGTTCCGTGTGATGTTGCACTATTCCTCAAAGTTAAGAATAGACTGAAAGGGAGTCATTTTACGAGCAATGATGACCTCCTGAGGGCTTGCGACGATGAGTTCGCCCAGATCTCCTACGAAAAATTAAAGTTTCTTTGAAGACTGGTTTCGAAGGATGGAGACGTGTATAATGTATGTGGAAATTATTTTGAAAACTTATAAAAAAATAAAGTCGTATAGCAAAACTTTTCTAGTGCCCTTCGTATTTAAGTTATAATGGACAAAATTTTAGCCGAAGTTGTTTACACTAATCATAATGATCTCGCTAAACAGTGAGTTTCTGTGTTTGGCAAACTGATAGATAATGTAACATTATACTAAAACCGTGAAGAAGACAATGGTAAATTACTTTTCATGTTTGTATAAATTAAATTTCCACTTACCAACAATTTAAAAAGTTTAAATCCTAGTATTTTCGGAGCTGTTAGTCCATATTCAGGGATTTTCTAAAAAATGTTAATTTAAATTTAAATCGTTAATCGTTTTTAAATTATACTGTTATGTTCATAATAGTCGGTCGTCAAGAATAAAATTAATTCGTATGTCAATAAGAAGTAACGTCATGTTTGTAAGATGTTTGCGACTATTAATGGAGTAAAAGCTCCGAAAGTACTAGAATTTATTTGTGAAAATATTTTTTTCTTTTGTTTAAAACATATTAGTCAAGTGTGTTAAGTTTGTGCTATTTACGTACAGTTATTTTATTTTTTTTTTTTATTACTTTTATTTTGTGATTAATATCTTTTTATCAGTAAAAGATTTCACTGTTGATTTGTTGAGGTCGAGTCCATTGTATGTATACAGATGGTATGAGCTCTTTTCATCCGTAGGTAATTGATTAAGTTCTTTGATTAATTATGGGTAGCTTAATTAATTAAACATTTAGTGTTGTCACTGAAGTTTTATTTGTATATTCTGGTGTCTTTAATGGTTTTTGATTTGTTACTATATCGTTAATTTAAATATTTATTTTTTTATTAGTGTATAAATAACAAAAAACACCGTCGAATTGATATCGAAGGAATCTTCGGTTGAAATTTAAAAAAAAAAGTCTTTAAGAAAGTCGTATACAATTTTATTATCTTTAATTCTTGTTATGAAATTTTTTGATACAATATAACCAATGTAAAATTCTTATAAAAGAAACAGTTTTAAAAACACAAATTTAAATATGTTTTGTACGAGCCAGTATACATTTTAAAGTGAGGCGGCTCGCTAATAAATATTTCGAGTAAAGAAATAGCATTGATAAGAATTCAATCATCTAAATTGATATGTCTAGTTAAGATAAATTCATTCTTAAAGTTTTCTTCATTCATAATCTGGAACAGTATAGAATTGATTATTCCATTCGCACGGATAAAATTCCCATTAATGATAATGATAGCATCTATGTTACCCGTAAAGCGAAATTCTGGGTTTTTATTTGATAAATTCTGTAGACGATGATCGAATCGATTTTGTTTGAATCAAAATGAAATTTTATTGTTTTTCTTAGCTATAAAACGCCTTAATAAAATCACATCAATATTGAATATTTTTTACGCTTACCTATATTCTCCTTAAAGTATAATTTATCTCTTGAGGTTTCCTTAAAAGCTCATAAGTATAAATCATTTTAACCGATATTTAGAAAAGTAAAAATGCGATCTTATCCATGTGTTTAAATTGTACAATTTTAATTTAAAAAAATATTCACGTATTCCTAAAAAAAATTCTGGCAATTAATTTTTCATTTTAAAAAAATGTGTATGTCATTTAATAGACAATAAGGAAGTCTACGTCAGATAGGTGTCCACGTCAGATTTTTATATTATATTTACTGAAGAATTTTATTTTCGTCTAATTATTTATATTTATGTCTAATTATTATTACTTTGGTAGGGGTCCGCTATACAAAATTACATCTACTTAAAAAAATTTGTGGCAAATTAAATTTTTTATTAATTCATTGATATCTCGTGAACATTTATTTTTATAAATCTAATACGTAATTTTTAATTTTAATTAAATTAAGTATCGATTAAAAATTTATTAATTTGGTTTAAGATTTTTAATCTCTATTTAATAAATAGGGATAAGTAGTTTAGATTTCGTATAGTGATCTTGAATTTTAAGAAATTATCTGAACAGGCAAATAAATAAATGTACATAAATAGGGCTATACACATAAACGTTCAGAATTATATCATCTTAAGTAGGACGTATTAATGTGTACTAGATACGTTTTATAACACTAAGTTTTTCATAACAATTTTCAGTTGACGTAGGTGTTAAGTAATATAGTTCATCTTAAAAAACGGCTGTCTTTTTGCCTTTTGGGAATACATTTTAGATGAGTGTTTACTATGTTGTAAGTTTCTATTTATCTTGAAGTGTGCTTGTTGTATACATCGGGAATTGTAAAGCCTAAGAAGGAAAGTGCTTTGTTGTGTTCATACTCTGCAGTTAACACTTACTTGGATGTAGTTTGTTGATTAGTGTGGCGAATTAATGACATTATCTTGTGTTAATTTATAAAGAAAAAAAAGAAACAACTCGTTTTTAGTTTTCTGCTCGGTCAATTTTAACAAAAGGTATTACGTAGTAAGTTAGGTATTATTAAATTTAAATAAAATGACCGATTTTTTTATAAAATCCTAATGAAATTTTAAGTTTACAGAACATTTTTTTATTTTAATCTTCATAGTCGATAAAATAGTCGTCAGGAAAAATTTTAATTTATTACAAAAAAACAAATTATATTACAATACATTGGAAAACAATAAAACGCTCAAAAACCTTTAACAAAATACGTTGTTTAAAATTTAAAACTAAATGGTTATTTCAATTATTAAACAACCATCAGTAGCCACTGCAGAAGTAATATTTTCATTAATAATAATAAACTAATATTAATAGTCGCTAACGAAGTCATTGTACATTATACAACTAACTTATTAAACACAAGTATAAATAAAAATTTATAGAGCACATAAAAAGATTTTCCCTCCCTCCCCCCGTCGATTTCCCCGCCACTTGGAGCCGGATTTGCGACTAAGCATAAGCTCAGCTCAAAGGGGTGCCATCGCCTCAAACTACCTCGGAAGGGCACAAGGCCCCGCCCAGGCAGTCGGGACTCGGTCTTCCTTGCTTGCCATGCCTTAAATGAGGAGATTCCAAAGGGTTCTCCTTACCGGAACTCCAATCTTAACGCCTCGCCTCTAACGAGGAATCCCAAAGGGATCCCCCGCCGGGATCCCTTTGCACATAAAAAGATTAGTTCACTTTAAAATCACATTACCGTCAAACTGATGGTAATGTGCAGTTTGTAACTATTATTTGAAAGTTATGTCGATCATCAGTTTTGAAATTAATTTCCAGTACAAAATAAAATCATTTTCGTTATTTTAAAATAAGGCTTTAAAAGATTAAAATAAACCTACGAGATTCTTTAATTTAATCTTTAATTCTCCTCAGCAGAACTGTGAGGCGTGCGATGTAAAATGGTCCGTACACCATTTGCTCATAGATTGTCCAATCTTCAGATCTATTTGACAGAAATTAGACTTTGGTTCACATATGAAGCGTTTACTAAACCGTAAAAAGTGCATAAAAATCTCTATCTCTCTGATAATGCGATGAAGAACGTAATTTAGCGGTTTTGCTTAGTTTGTGTCTGTTTTCTTGTTTTTAGCGTTTATTGTTTATTATTTACGATCATGTAGTTACGTCGCTAATGATTATAATTGTTGATGCGACTATAAATAAAAGTATAAAAAAAAAATGATTAATAACACAGGATTTTTTTTAAATTAATTTATCACCTTAGATGTTTAAAAATATGTACTATATTTACGAAAAGTTGTAGAAAAGCTTAAAAAAAGCACTTAATTCTATTAATACATTACATTTATTATTTTAAATTACAATAAAAACATTAAATAAATAGAGAAATATTAATTAAATACGAACAATATTTACAAAAAACAATAAAATCATATTTCCAAATAATTATAGAATGAAAATAAAAAAAACAAACAATGGCTTTCGTTTAGAAACGAAGGCCAAGAATTAACTTACGTATATGTAAACCGCTTGAACCTCAACTCAAAATGCAGAAAACTTAACATAGGCTGGAGAAGACAAAAATATATCTCAGGACAGATAGAAAGAATCGCTAAACCAATCAATGAGTTTCCTCTCCGTCAAATATTTAAGGGGGAGATAGCCGTTCAATATTTTTATGAATGAAAAACTGTGATAAAAATATTTTTAATAAATTTAAAATTCAGACAGACTAATTAATATTAGTTCCTTTATTCAACACTGAAGTTTCTCCATTATTATTAATAAAGTAATTTTCCCAATTATTTTATTGCGTATATTTTTATAACTCTTGCTTTTAATTAACTTATTTTGTGATGCAAGTAATTTTGGGCTAGTTCACAGACTTTCTACTTTTTGTCTTTCACATTGCAAATGACAGTTATTATTATTTTTACAAATAAAATTATAAATTCCCGGTTTTTGGTTGGGTTTAATTTTTAACATTTTCTTCGACCCCCAATTTTTTGTCTTTTACCCCAGAGTTTGTGAAAAATACTAAAAATACAGTTTCGGGAAATTTTTTCAATTTTTCAGATCAGATTTTATATAAATCCACTTCTAAATTTACCCCTTAATTTGAGTTTCAAGAATTTGTATCTGGCTTTATTTTACCGAAGGCACACAAATCAGGTCGAAATTTTTCGCCGGCCGACTTTCTCTTACTTTTTTTATACAAACTTTCTTCTTTATTTTCACCAGCACACGTCCTGAAAGTTTGTTACATTCTTTTTAAATCATTTTGTATAAAAGAAACTAAAGAAAGGTTAAATCATCTTTTTATAGAAAATATTATCTTATATATATTTGAAAAAAAATTTCTCAAGTATTATCAGATGTATGTAAGTAACTTTTATTTTGTTTAAATGCAAAAACTTTTTGTTCTATGTTATGATCTGGCCATGAAACTTTTTTTTAACTCTTCATGGTTTTTTTTTTTAAGTAAAAATTTGAATAAAAGAATCAAATCTATATTATTTTTTTCGTTATTGTTACTGGACATATTTTTTTCCTTCTTACATTTTTAATTTATTTCTGTATACAATGATAAATCCATATAAAATCCTGACGTAAGCCCTCCAGCGAGTCTTTCAGTATTATAATTCTAGGTTAATATTGAACCTAGAGAAAGTAAATTTTTGTTTAATGTTTTCTCAGTTAACGTGGAAGAATACCGTATAGCTGTAACCTCTACAAAATTCTCTAACGAGTAATTATTTCAGTTAATTATGGTATCTTCAGTTAATTATGGTAACTCAAAAACGATTAGGCGTAGAATATTGAAATTTTGGATTTAGAACTTCTGTAACATCTAATTCTGCACCTTCGCTTTTGATTGCAATAGACCTTACCAAAAGTATCCAAAAATGTCCAAAATCCAAAACATTTGGATTTTGGAGTTTTTCTTAACTGCAGTAGTGATTGGTATTGAAAGATAGCTGGTACTTATTTTCATTGGTTCCAGAGTTATAGCCAAATAAAATTTTAATTAACGAAATATTTGGATCTTACAAGGGGAAGTTACAGGTTCGAATCCGACTTCATTTTCTTATCTTTTTATTTTTTTTAATGAAACTGCGTAAAATTTTATTTCACTAATAACTTCTAATTTTTTATCATTTTTTTTATTATGATTATTGAATTATTATTTATGTATTTTTTTACAGAGGTTAATAATTATTAATAAATTAATATAATTAAATTTAAAAATAAGTTGATAAAAAATTTCACCGGTTCTAAGGAGGGGATAAAAAAATGTCCAACTTAAAGTTAAGAAAAACTTCAAATTTACTCAATACAACAGTGGTTGCATGTGAAAAAAGTTTCACATGTTTAGAATACGACAAGCCCCATCTTACAATTCCAGCAACATTTTGGTCATCCCTTGTCGTAAAGGTTGGTCATATCATAAATCGTTTCAAAGGTTTTAGGTCATGTTTAGAGGACTAATGACCACTTTAAACCGATTCGATGCTGTGCCTATTAAGGTGGGTATGGTTTTTTTTGTCTTCAAACCCCATTTATTCCACCCTTTGGCTCAATGCTTGGTTATATCAAAAAAGTTTACATACATAAGTTTTAGGCTCTTACCCAGAAAAAAGGAAGAACTTTAAACAAATTCGGTATTTTACTTAATAAGAGAATTATAACAATATTTTGTTTTTTTCGAAAAAGCCACTCCATTTCCACCCCGTTCATCAGATTTTGACCGTTAACAAATATGACCGAGATTTTGAGTCGAATTTGTTTCAGGGAATAATTTGAAACGATAACTGGCGCAAAATTAAGTCAGTTATCGTGTCCACAAGAAAGTTATATATATATGTATTTTAATTGACTGCTGTTTTGGGGTCTGGGAATGTAATACACGAATATATGTCGAAATTTTCCGGAAGTCGAATCATGGTACCCATTACAATACGTAGCTTTCTTATGAAATCTATTTTAAAAAATCCAAGATTGTTAGATTTTTCGAAATTACTTCATTTTTTAACCGTTCTGAAATGTTTGTTATATTAACTGGAAGAGCTGTTATTGGTTACAGAATCATCTCTTTAAAGAACTACAGTATCATCAATATACTTAGCTATCAGTGTATTCGTATGTAGCGAATTTTATACATTACTTGTTTAGTTGTAATGCTAACTTCATAGGCGTGACATAGGCACGCCCTGCGGCCAAGTTGCCCTGGCGGGCGGCGTCTCGGAATGGGATTATTAGGAGCCCAAAATTGATTACCTCTTGTGTAAAAATAATTTTTTTTAATGATGAAAATTGATATAACGAAAGTTAAATTAGATATTTAACTCTAGAAATTGATACTAACGAATCGGGATTTTCCGCTAGTAATCGGCACATTCCGGTGCTAAGCTAAAGGGGATGGACGCACACAAAAATCCACATTCAAATGCCCTTTAGTAGGATAGGATAAAAGTAAGGGACAGGATAGAACTTGTGGAACACCGGTTTTAACAGAGAAAATTGAGAATCATGTAAATATCCATTTACTAAAATATTCCTGGAAGAAAGAAAGGATTTTAAAATAAGAAAAAGTGAATGGAGAAGGATTTACATTAATTTAACCAAAAATTTTCCATGTAAAATACGATTAAGGACTTAACTTTCATCCATTTATTTTAAAAAAATATTTTTTTTATATAATTTAATTATTAACACATCATATCATAGAACCATATTTATTGATTTATTTTACATCAAAATGGAAAGATTATATCTCATTCGATTTGTTCATTCTAATAAATTTATGATTTTTTTTAAGTTTAAAAAATACTCAAGAGTAGAAATATTTTATTAGTAATGATTAAGTAAAAAAAATAATTGTTGGAATTTTTTTTTTCAGGTAAAAAATAATTTATTCGGTTGACAACTCTCATATAATTTAAATATAATATCTGTTTCAGGTGTTCAGCCCTGGTGATTACATATGTCGTAAAGGTGATGTAGGCAGAGAGATGTATATAGTTAAAAGAGGACGATTATCGGTCGTTGCTGATGATGAGACGACAATTTTGGCAACTTTAGGAGCGGGATCAGTATTTGGAGAAGTTAGTATATTAGAAATAGCCGGAAATAAAACTGGAAATCGACGCACTGCCAATGTTCGATCGATAGGTTATTCCGATCTATTTTGTCTCGCTAAATGTGATTTATGGAAAGCACTGGTCGATTATCCTGAAGCGAGACATAGCCTTATGGAACGAGGATGTCAATTACTTCGAAAGGATGGCCTACTTGATGAACAGGCTTTTAGAAATGCTCAAGTGGAAAAAGAGGACTTAAAAGATAAAGTCCATCGCTTAGGTAACTAATCAAATTTATATAAATTATTTATAGTCTTGATTCGTTATTTTTTATGATTGTTAAGAATATATAGCTTATTTTTTTATTATATATTTTTTTTATTACAGTATATTTATCTAAACGTAAATCTGGAGACACAGGAACCTTAGTCGAACTAGTTTACTTACGTCATAAAATATTTTTATGAATTGGTTTGGTTTGCTTGGCATTTCTCTCGCCACCACCCTATTCGGTCGCCCTAAAGCATACGACCAAATGTCTGTGCCACAAACGGCTACTGAGCCTCCAACAGTTTAGCGACCAGCATCGTAAGTAGCTCTTGGAGCTTACCTGTCAGCGTAAGCGGACTAAGCGCGGTGCCATGCACCACCGGCTTACGTGTCCCAACCGCTCACTTTTATTTTATTTTCCTTTTGAACAAAATGACCTTTTATTTTATAAAATCGGTAGACAAATAGCCGGGTTACAGCACAAAATTGATGGTGTATTTTTAAGTTATAATTATTAGGTCTATTATTATGAGAAAATTATTACTCAAATTTACGTTCAATTCGATTAAATATTGTTTTCAAAGTGGTGGACATGAAAACACAAAATTATATCAATTTTTTGCCATAACTCGACTATTTATTAACAGATTTAAAAAAATAGAATTTCATTTTGTTCAAAATAAAAGGCTTAATATTTTACAAACAACATACATTTTGATTAAACTTATATTTATGAAGATATAACGGGTTGAAAAATAAACATGGCCGCCATTTTGTAATTTGCGAAAATATTTAAGTCCTGATTTTTTGCTAATTTTACAACTTTATTACCAAGACGCTTAACAAATATTAATGTGATTCGTCTATCCGATCTTGAGATATAGATTTTTATATAAAAATAACAAAAAGGCTGACAGGGGTAGAACAAAGGAGAAATTACCATTTTTCCTAACGATATTTTTTGTTTAGTTTTACAAATAGAATCCGGTAAAGTATAGCCAGTCCACCATTTTAGAAACACCTCTATATATACATATAATATATATTATTGCATTATTCGTTAACTTTTAGAAAGCTCGGTTGACATGCAGGATGGAAATGGACTTACGGACTGGAGATTATTAGCTTTTTGATCCCTTATTTAAAAATGTTCCTTTTTTTGGATTGGTACCACTGTTTTTAGTCATAATATTTTAAAACAGCTGTTTTTTATCATGGAAGTAAAATAAAAATAAAAAATCCTCTGAAACTGAGTATTTAACATTTTTTTCATTAATTTCGATGTGTTTACATTATAACAATCGTTTAGTATAGCTCTTTCTTTATGTTTGTGTTTTATTATACGAGTAGATACGGTTAATGGACAAGTTACTTTGTTCTCTATCTGCAGTCTTAGTAGAATAAAACTGTTACCAGAGTTAACATTTTTAGGGCTTTATTAACAAAGAAAATTATTCTATTAAGCAGAATATTTCTTTAACAGTAACTTCACGTCGCCCGTTATACGAGATGTAGAACTTAATTGGCTTAAATATTACCACATTCATTAAAAAAAATTTGCGCGTATCACAATAATAGTGACTAACTTATATTTAAGTTACTGCTCATAAATTATTGTTTACATCGGCGGTGGAAATAATGTAAAAATTTTGATGATCTCGTAAATCTCTTGTGCAGTATTAACAAAATGGTGATTATTAAGATTTATTGGCTCGATTCGGTAGTGTTTAGTTTTTTTAAATTTAAATTAACACTGAAAACAATAAATAAACGCATATTCTCTATTTTATTACATTTTAAGCGTGAATTATAATTTTAACTTAATTTTTATTTTTGAATCTTCAGTTTTAATTATCTTTTGGGTAAGTTAATGAATACTTTTAAAAAACTTAATAAGAAATTAATTGAAAACTACTTTCAGTATTAACGTAAGTGTTACACGTAAATAAAAATTTATTTAATAAATTATTTCCAGATTTCTAAACGCTATTAATTACTTTTTTTAAGGAAATTGGATATTTTTTTTTATTATTATCTTTTAGAACAAAATAATTTTCGTTCAAGTTGATAATAGTTTTTATAAACTGCATTTAGTTGAGCTTGAAGAAATTTTCTAACCATTTTTACAAGCTTTTTTTTTGGTTTTTGAGTTAATGGTAACCTTTTCTTTTATAACTTTTTTTTTTAATCTACGTATAAATTATACTGGTTTCTTCACTTTTCAAAATTCTGGTATATTAGTGTCAGTTTGAACATTTTTATGACATGCTTTCTAAAATATTAATTGTGGTGACCGATCCTTCTCTCACAACGGCTGTGAGCCTATAAGATTTCTTAACATATTGTTAATATTTGTATAGAAAGAAGAAAAAATTCTAATTAATGCATAAAGCGAATTTACTTCTTTAGGAAGTCATTCTATATAATTGGGTATTTCTGTTGTTGTCCATGGCTTTAATTTGACTTTTACATTTTATAATATTAAACAGAATATTATGCTACTTGATACACCATTAAACGGACTTTATTATATTTCCAGTCCATATGGTTTATGATGGATGTTTGGGAGTTAGTTCCTTTTCATGTACTCCAAGCTATATGGCTAATTTTTTCCCATTAACTTGACCTATCATCCTGTGTAATAATTTTTTTTATCAAATGCATCGTTAACAAGTTATCACACATAATAAGTACTCATAAAAAGTATCGCTGAGACTTAAAGGAGCTTCGCCAGAAAACGATTGTTAGTACTGCATGAGTTTTCATGTCGGTATAGCAAGGATGAAACATTGTATTATCTATATCTGGCATCTAAAAAAAAGTTGGAAAAGTATTCCATGATTTTTCCAGCTACGCCGAATCAAAAATTAATAATTTAAAGTCATAAAAAATTTTACAAATTTAAAAAAAAATAGTAAAATAAAAAATCAAACAAGGTTGTAAAAAAATTAAATTGTAAAACATTCTACGAACTTGTAAAATAAAATAGTCTTAAAAAAAAATTATATGTTTTTCCATAATATTTTTGGGTTAAAAAAATTCTTTTAATAATTTAAATATTCACCAAAGTTAGTTTTAAGTACGTTGAGATCGAAAACCTACAAAGATTATTTTTACAATTTTTTTTTTCTAATTTTTAGAGCCCAACTCTCAAAGAGTCTATTTATTGATTATAATGATTACCAAAATCTAATTTCGAATAAAATTATTTTTGGATTTTAGGGGCTTCCTTATCTGTTGAAAAAATTTAGGAAAAATTCTTTATAAAGAAGTGATCCCTAACAAAAAGATTATTAATTTAAAAGAGAATTGTTTAAAAATTGGAAAAAAAGTACAAATTTTATGAAAGTAATGAAAAACTGCTTCTCATTTTGGGTCTGGAATACAATAGCCCTTTAAGTTATGAAGAAAAAAAGAAAAAAAAAATTTAATATGAAAAATTAAAAAACCTATAGCCGTAAAACAAACAAACAGAATATATATTTTTTAAAGTTGGAGAATAAATCTTAACAAACGTTTTTTTCTAAAAATATGCATCATAAATATACATCATCAGCTTAACAAACTTTTCAAGTAAACTTTTCTCTAAATCTAACACCCTATACAATAAAGACTAGGATATGAAAAATAATTTTTTTAAAATTTTTTCTACATTTTAAGTCCTGGTTCAATAATTAAAAAAAAAAAATTGTTGACGTTTCTTGATAACTCTATATATGAAGTATAAACTTACAAAAAATGTTTGAAAAATATTTAATCAAATGGAGACTGAAGAAAAGAACGAACGTATATTTAATTTTTAAGAGGTGGGAGTTATTTTTTTGAAAAATATTTGTATGGTTTATTTATACTTGCATTGTAGGCAACAAATTTTCTTTAATAAAGTTTTCTCAAAAATTTCTCTGAAAAAAATCGAAATAGTCGTGATATCCCAGTATCCTCCACCCCTTAACAAATTTTGAAATAAAATTGATATGATGAATACCCTATATGTAGAAATATATGAGCCAAATTTTAAGAAAATTGGTTTGGTCAATCCTGAGATATAAGCTCAAAAGCAGTGTAACTCATATACATACCTACATAATGTTTTTTTTTTTATTTTTGTCTAGATAGGCTAGTTGAAAGTATATGTTTGGAGTGTCGCTTTATATGGAAGTGAAACTTGGACGATCGGAGTATCTGAGAAGAAAAGATTAACTTTTGAAATGTGGTGCTATAGGAGAATGTTAAAAATCAGATGGGTGGATAAAGTGACAAATGAAGAGGTATTGCGGCAAATAGATGAAGAAAGAAGCATTTGGAAAAATATAGTTAAAAGAAGAGGCAGACTTATAGGCCACATACTAAGGCATCCTGGAATAGTCGCTTTAATATTGGAAGGACAGGTAGAAGGAAAAAATTGTGTAGACAGGCCACGTTTGGAATATGTAAAACAAATTGTTAGGGATGTAGGGTGTAGAGGGTATACTGAAATGAAACGACTAACACTAGATAAGGAAGCTTGGAGAGCTGCATCAAACCAGTCAAATGACTGAAGACAAAAAAAAAAGGCTAGTTGGTCCCTAAAACGTAAAGATTTTCAAAAATTCTGTTATCCTATTGACATGATTACAAAAACAAAAAAATAATATATATATATTCTTTACTAGAAGTAATCTGACCAAATTTGGTCAAAATCGGTCCAGTAGTTCTGGAGATATAAGGTGATTTAGGGTACGACACCAAACAAATTCACATACGTACGAACATCTGGAAAATTTCCATCCGGGTTTTGGGTTCCTTAGGTGTCAAAACGTAAAGATCCGGTAAAAATCACATATGCCCAAATTGGACCGATTACAATACTTTCCCTTCTAAATATACCTTCTATAGGGCTAGACGAAAAAGTAATTAATATAAAATTAACAAGTGATTATAACAATAAGATAACGATCACAAAATGAACTTTAAGCAAGAATTATTCCGTTTTTTATTTAGAAAAAGAACAAGCTAACGCTTTATAAATGAATTTCACTTTGACCCCTGCTCACGAAGACTAATTAAACAGCTTCTCCTCGTACTTACAACTGTCCAGTAATGGAATGCTCGTAACGCACTCTTCGCTCATTTGTACCAAACACCTTTTTCTTTTTTTTTAACCACTTGAGAGCAACCGGTAACCACCTAGAAGACGTTACTTCGGTCGGTACCAAGTGATGTGGATGATGACTAGTCCTCCTTTAGTGCAGCTTGAAGCTGATCGCTCTACGGAGTCCCTCTTGGATCATTGAGACATCACGATATCCCTCCCGGTTGCCATGGTGACTCTCCCTAAGAGGGCTACCCTTCCCTTCCCTATCACCTAGTCTGGGTCCGCGTATGTATCCTACGCATACCCCCTCTCCTTTATCGCGCGCCCTCAAGGGTCCTCAATGCGTGATCAGAACGTCCTGATCCAGATATCTGCTGGACTCGAATGCCCTCAGCAAAGAGGCTGCTTCCCTGGTCCAGCACGTGCCCACGATTCAACCCCCTGGTAACAGAATCTTTTCTGGCAGTTTCCCTCCCGAAAATTTTTTTTCAAATTCACATTAGAAGAGTTTGACATCCCCACAGTATCGTTAAATTAGCTCCAGTCAGTATACAAAATTATAACCCACCGGGTTGGTCTAGTGGTTAACGCGTCTTCCCAAATCAGCTGATTTGGAAGTCGAGAGTTACAGCGTTCAAGTCCTAATAAAGCCAGTTATTTTTACACGGATTTGAATACTAGATCGTGGATGCCGGTGTTCTTTGGTGGTTGAGTTTCAATTAACCACACATCTCAGGAATGGTCGAACTGAGAATGTACAAGACTACACTTCATTTGCACTCATACATATCATCCTTTTTCTTCTTCTGAAGAATTATCTACACGGTAGTTACCGGAGGCTAAACAGGAAAAAGAAAGAAGTATATAAGAGCATATAATTTACAAAGTTATCAGGGGGTAATTCACGACAGTCCCAGGAGTCTCCCGACTCCTTCCCGTCGTCTACAGTAAAAAATTACTTGTTCTGGGGTATCCTCCTCTTGACAATAGATACATGCTGGTGTGGCTCGTCTTCTGAAGCGGAACGGACAGGAATCAAATTCCCCGTGCCCCGAGAGGAGTTGGGTGATAAAGTAATTCACTTCCCCGAGCCACGGCTCGAGACGTGGGATTAGCCTCTTCGTCCAGGCTCCCTTTTCCGTTTGCATCCATTCCGCCTTCCACTCATCTGTTCTCTTCTTCCTGTCCGCTTTCGACATACCGTCATAAACTCGTTTGAGTTCCAGCGCCAGGAGGTGGATCGATGGAACTCCAGCGATTACCTCCCCCGCTACACCCGATATGGTCCGATTGGAGGAGATAATTCGCACGTTTGCGCGGTGCTGTAGGAAAGCCATCCTCGTTACATTACGCTTCACCCCCAGCGCGTCGTACCATACCGGCACCGCGTACAACATTATAGAGGTGGCCACGGACATTACCAAACACTTACTCCGAATGTTCCCGCACACTGACCTCGTATATTTATCCCGGAATATAATTTCCGCTGGTCCTCGGCAGGATTTATATCTTTTAGCTTGATTTGTATTCCCAGTAAACAACACACCCTTTTGTTTGTTCAAGCGTAATGATTTCTATTATCTACACTTTCTACACTTTTCTATAAATCTTTTCTAGATAGAATTTATTGTTTCTTCTAGATTTTTCGTTCGTATTTTCTTTTCTTTGTTCCTCTGGAAAATTCTCTTCCCGTAACAATATCATTATTATTATTAATATTAAGATGCATAATTTTTAGTGATATTTAACTGAAACTGTGTCGAGGATCATTGATTGTGAATTTAAAAAAAAATTAATTATTTTTTGTAGCCGATAAATGTGAATGAAATCTGGTGAGAAGTGAATTATTTATTTTATTTTTTGTGTATATCTATGTTTTTTTTTTTTTAGAGATAACCCCGTGAAATATATTTTTAATTATTATATTTTTATGTATTTGAAAAGATTGCAAGATGATAGAGCTTTTTTATTATTCTTGGCGTTGCCAAGAATAATTTTTGTTTGTGTGTATGTGTATGTATGAAAGGGAAAAGTTATATACAAAGTAGAATAGAAGAGAGTGTAAAAATGAATTAGTAGTGTTGAAAAAAGGAAGGGGAAATGAGTTATTGGGTTGTAGAGTGGTGGAGGAATTAAAGGGTGGTCATTGTACGTGACGGATGGGCAGCATCAATAACTGGCTCAGAACAAAGCTGAGTAAGACGTGGTTGAACATAGATACCGCCATCATACTCGTTGAATACAAAAAAAGAATATATATATATATATCATACAATAAAACCTTTTTAATTTTTTTATCCATTATTGTAGAAACAGTTTATACTTGAAACAACCAGTTTAGTTTTCCAGAATATTACACTTTAAATTAAACACATGACAAAAATTAATTAATAATGATCACATTTATCACTTTAAGTGTTACTCGTAAAATTATTAATTATGTTACTCTGAGTGCTTTTTTATTCTATAATGTAATACAGTACGCTACTATAATCTGACGTAGTTATTTCCTATGCAATAGGTCGATGTAGGCGTGTGGGCTTTGACCGACCATAGAGTTGGAATAACTTTAGTTTTAATTATATAGAAATCAAAGTGGTCATCTAGGTTTAGATTTTTTGTTTAGAAATTTTTGTAAACTGGTTTTAAGCATAACCTTGTTTTAATATTTATTTCAATAGCCTTTGTCTTGTTTTTTGTGTTATTTTACATTTTTTAAATTAAAAAAAAATATATGAAAATTTGGTGGCTCATCCATCAGGAGACTTTATTAGTGATTAAAATATTCCCTAAAACTGATTTTAAATAAATTAAAAACGAAATTAAAAAAAAGGTTTTCGAGTTTTTTTTTAGTTTTTTTTTTTTTTAGCTCCCCATCTAAAGGGGGTATTAATTTATTGACTTTATTATTTAACAAAGAACTTTTGGAGTATTAAAATTTGAATTTGCGAAAACATTTTGTTGCAACATTAATAACAATCATAATACTAAATAAACAAAATTAAATTAATACAGTAAAATAAACAAAATTTAATTTTTTTACGAAACTGGTAAAAATTTTTGGCAAACTTTTTTCAATAAATACTAAAAGAGTAAGTGCTATCAAAAAACTAAGGTTTTTAATTTTACACGTAATAGATAACTTGTGATATGAATTTGAATTTAAAATAAATTTTTATAAATTAAAAAATATTTTTTGTTACCACAGGTTATAGTGATTTGAAGACTAATGAATGAATGAAAATATAAATGCAAGAAAAACTCTTATTCTAAAATCCTGTCCTTTTATAAAGCAATATTTAGCTAACCAAAGAATAATAGGTAAAGTAATTTTTTGGGGGGATGGAATGAATATTAAATAAAAACTTTTCGTAATTTGTGATATCGATAAAAAAACTTCAACTTTTGCAAGAAAAGTTTTTTGCTGCAGTGTCCCAATAAAGATTTGAAATTTTATTTTGGCCAAAACACCCCCACCTCTTTCTAAATTTCTAAAAAATTTAATGTATTCTTTCCCCCCGAAAGTATAGTACTGGTCCACCAATTTTTAAGAAAATCGGTCAACCGAATCCAGAGTTATAACACCAAATACAGTCAAACATAAATACGTACAAACGTCCGTCTAACCATACAGATTTTTACTTTTCCTATCGAGCGCTATAACAGAACTCTAGAAGGGAAAGTATTGTAATCGGTCCAGTTTGGGCATATGCGGTTTTCGCCGGATCTTCACGTTTTGACTCTTACGGTACCCAAAAACCGGATGAGAATTTTCCGGATATGCGCGCGCGCGCGTGTGTGTATGTGTTCAGTGTCACATTTTAAATCTACAGAACTACTGGACCGATTTTGACCAAACTTGGTCAGATTACTTCTATATATGGGGCATTGGAACCATTAAATTTTCAACTTAAAAGATCAAGGCGTGAGACGGTAGAGCAAGGTCACCCTCAGTATCTCAAGATTTCGCCTGATTAAGGTCATATTTTACTTAGGCATAATTGTTAAAAATTAAATATAACATATTTGCAAAAAAACGTTTTTCAAAATCGCATCCCCACCCCCAAAAAATGCTGTTGCATTCGTCACGTTTTAGGTGAGAGGTAGAATTAAATAAATGAATAAATAATATTTAAATGTGTAAAAAAAAAAGTAATTCGGTCTGGCCGGGGTCTCGAACTCGATTTCCCGATTGACTCGGTATGTGGTGCGTTAAGCCTAGCGGTTACAACAGTCTGCCGACCGTACAAGCGAAATTTGTTTTATGTAGATTGTGAAATTACATTAGATTACTCAGTGCCGACCGTCGCCGCTAGTACCGTCATACACGCCCGAATTAAATCGGTATGTGCGCGCGTTTTAGTTAGAATCATTGAATTAAATAAATTAAAAATATTATATTTAAATAAAATGATAAATATTTTTAATTAAGTTGTGTGTGTATGTGTATGTCAGCCGTGCATCAGAAGAAAGCCGCGTGACGGGAAAATCCTACAACAGTTGTCAGCTTTTTTGCTTTATACCGGAGAGCATTGAACCGGTACAACCATAGTTTTCGATTTGTGGACTGATATAGAACTATTCTGGCCATTCCAAAGGTTTATTTTACCTACTAACGGTCGACCCACTTTCAGAATTTTGTTGATCCCGTGATAGGCGATCGCTTGTAAACTTCTTTCTTTTTCCTGTTTAGCCTCCGGTAACTACCGTTTTAGATAATACTTCAGAGGATGAATGAGGATGATGTGTATGAGTGTGAATGAAGTGTAGTCTTGTACATTCTCAGTTCGACCATACCTGAGATGTGTGGTTAATTAAACCCAACCACCAAAGAACACCGGTATCCACGATCTAGTATTCAAATCCGTGTAAGAATAGCTGGCTTTACTAGGACTTGAACGCTGGAACTCTCGACTTCCAAATCAGCTGATTTGGGAAGATGCGTTCACCACTAGACCAACCCGGTGGCTTCATCGCTTGTAAACTATAGCGTCATACCATACTCTCCGAAGTGAATACAAGTTGAGGCGGGAAATCCCGTCAATTACTACAAGTAAATAACGATTTCAGATGATGCTGCAGCATATAACGGAATTCTGGCTTACGTAATAGCAACTTCCGCAAAAAATATATTTCTTAAGAGCAGTATTTAATTTTATACATAGTTGAGTATTTATATTTTACAACATATATTTTACCTATTTAAGAATAACACCGACAGATATCCAACAGAAATCGGACATTTAAGAGAAAAGATCCCATTATTAGTTTTTCCAAATTAGAATTTTTTAATTTCAATTAGAAATTTTGAAGCGTTAAAATCTTTCCTGTATTCCATGTAAAATTTCTTCTGATATCAAGGGACGCTTGACATCACTATATCTTAACAGCATATATAAAGTAATGTAATGCAATATCTAAGCGGTTACAGATATAACTGTGAGATTTAAAGATTTAAATTTACATTTATTTAGGTGATCTTTAGTCTAACTATTTAAAACATAATAATGTTTTTTGTTGTAAAACCTTTTTGTAAAGCTGAGCGCATTTCTGTTGTATAACAATAACAAGAATGAAATTACAACCATGAATGAGTGAGTTTTTAGTTAAATTGACGAGGATAACATCTAATATACAATTAAAATTCGGCTCAACGAAAGATAATATTCATATTTCATAATTTTTTTTATTCTTTTCGTTTTTCTTTTAATTAAAAAAATACGAGTACATTATTTTTGCAGAATCATTAACCCTTCAATTGTGTTCAATCGTTACAGTTGCCTTTATAATGATGTCATTCACTGTTTATTCTTTACTCCCTTTACATGTATTTTATTAGGGGAAAAGTTATACTTTTTGTGAGTATATATATATATATATATAAATTATTAATTCAACCCTCAATTTTTGCATATGTATTTGTAAATAATGCTAACCTAAAAATTGATTTACTTACGCAAATCATTATATTTTATTGAGAATAGTTTCCATATTTTCTTCTCGAAGAAAACCTTCATGTAAATATATATAGAGGTAGTTTCAAAGTTCTCGAAGTAGTTCTGTAGCGCGCCAGCACAAGGTTACGCGAACAGCCAGCCTAACCTCTAAATTTTATAATGCAATGTGCCAAGTGACACTGCTATGTTTACATTGAAAGTTAACATTGCAAAGTTTACATTGCTATGTTTTAAATTGAAATTTTTTTGATCAAGTGTGTATAATAGTCTGCGACTAAGTCATGGTTGTAAAGTGTGAACAAAGAAAACATGAAATTTTGCGTTAAGCTAGGAAAATCGGCTGCGACATTCAATTTGTTTCAGTAATGAGGCCATTGCCTCATCGCCACTCCATCGGCTCTTTATGCTCTTGCATTAAGAGTATCCATCGCTCTTGTGTACGACCCAGTCATCGCAGTACAAGAATACATTTCCACGACCGATGACAGGGCTGTAGGTTATTCAAAAGCATGCTCATGGTCTTTTTCGACATCCGCGGTTCACCTAGATTTCGTCCCCTGGTTCATACCGTCAATAAAAAATTTTATTACTAAGTTCTAAGGCGTTTGAAGAAGAACATTTGGCGAAAGCGACCTGATCTGCGGAGTGTGAAGAATTGGATTCTCCACGACGACGTTATATCCAGTCATCTACCACTCCTTATTCGTAATTTTTTTGCAGAAAAATACATTACTGCTTTCGCACTCGCCTTACTCACCAAATTTAGTTCGTATGGATTTCTTCCTTTTCCCGAAGGTGAAACTGTAGCTGATAGCTTAACACTGTTTCCGAGATCCAGAGTGAATCGCAGATTTTTCTCAACTCGCTCGACTTCAAAGCAGCATTCCATAAATTGCAGGAACGCTGGGTTTTGTTATTATTGCGCAGGGTGATTAATTCGAAGGAAATGATCTTCAAACTTACGTAGAAAAAGTATTTTTCTTAAATAAAGCTTGTCCCATAACTTTTTGATATCAACTTCTTTGTATATATAAATGTTAAAACGTGATTCAACTCATCAGAGCAGAGGCACTTTATACATAAACGTTTCTCGATAGAAAAGGATAAATTAATTTATTGTTTTACATTATCTGTCCCGTTTATCTTATATGTGACACATGTAAAACGTTTGTAAAGCATAAAAAGTTCTTCTTCGCCGTGTATGAAAGTAATGATTTTTATTATTCGGTCGCTCTAATGAATAAAGTTATATTGTTATTCGCAGATTTAAATGTTTCCAACATTTGGTCGGAGTTGCTAAACTTATTGTAACATTACATTCAGTTCAGTGAAGCAATAGAAATTAGTTCATTCATTACTTTCCACTTTCCTTAATAAGACTGGTATATTATACTAATTATTTTTGGAAACGGGTATGTTATTTCTGAAGTAATACGTTTCATTTCCAATTTATATAACATTTTTCGGTTATAATGCATAACAAACAATACTCTTTAAGTGTAGATTGAAGAATGAAGACAACCAAATAAAAAATAAGAAAGAAAAGATAATGTTAAACGAAAAAAAATAAAAAGAAGAAAAACAAATAAACGAAATGACTGTTGTAGAAGCATACGCAAGATGAAGTAGGGAGAGTTAAGTTACAAAGTCGATGTGGATGGAAGCAGTTTCAAATTCTGCCAGTTCCACTACCGACACAAGTTCTCAACTTTCTCTGCAGTTTCCATTAAAATACCTTCCTGTTAATCAGCTGTAAATGGACACAGAACACATTAGCCCCTCTCTCTGTACTTTGTCCCAGCCGACATCACCATCCCTGTTCAACCTTGTAGTGTCGATATATAATCTGTATTAATTGCTTTGTGGCATTATACTAATGGTTTTAGAACAAAACCTTAATTAATATTAAATTAATTTTCCACATTGGGTAAGTTAATGTAATAATAATAATAATAATAATAATAATAATAATAATAATAATAATAACTGGAAAGTTCTAAAATAATACTGTAATTTCATTGATTCCATATCATTCATTTACTTCAGTTATTCATTAAATAACTTTTATAAATTTCAATTTTACAGGAAACTTACGGAATTTGTACTATGTCATATATTATAAAATTTATGTAGATATATATCCAATCTTACTGTTTATTTATTACCCAATATATTTATCATGCGTATCATCAAATCGTTGCACTAAACTGTTTGTATTTAAACAGAATAGATAAAACAATCTCGGATTGGATTAATAAATCTGAATTCATAAAAAATAAATATTAATTTAAATAATTGAATTAAAAGCAATATCTATTATGACATATTTGATTGAATCATGATGAATTTGGTTCGAATTGCCTGTTCTTATTAGTAAGCATATGGAAACCTGAATTTTCCATTGAAGCGAATAATCGACTATGATACACTGTAAAAATTATAGCCTAACTGATATGTGTTATAACTATTATTGTTTTGTATCATATCGTATTGTATGTAGAATTATTCTGTATTTAGGTTGTTTAGATCAGAATAACAATCATTAGTGCTCAAGTCACGGCTTCTGCTAATGGTGCTTCTGCTCAATGACTGAATATCAGTAGAAAGAAATTTGTGTGCCTTACAAATAAATATGTTTAGTATAATTGTAGTGTTATTATACATTTTTTCATAATTAGTTTTTAATTTTGTATAAAAAAGTAAACGAAAAATGAAATTTTCTTACTATTTATAATTTAAATATATTTATAATTAATTTCTATAATATTTATATCTTTTATTTTTTTTTTTTTTAATTTTTAGCCAATAAAATTAAATAAATAATTAAATGTATATTATCACAATTCCTTAGAAATTTACTGTTTGCAGTTCAAATTATATACTCCTCACGTTCCTTCTACTTTATTCTAATTTCAAAGTTGTTTTTTTTATCTCCTATTGAATGTAATTAATTTTTTAGGGTTTTATTTCTTGTATTCAATAAATTTATTTTTTCTATGGCTGCATTATAACCTTTGAATTACACGGCTAGAACCTATGTCATAATAAGAGTTATTATGAAACAAGTTTCTGTAATGATAACAAATGTTCAACCAATCAAAAGCGTACTCTTTTCAGCCACTGACCAATCAGAAGCGGGTATTGTTTAATGTATCAGCCGCATCGTCACTTTGATTTTAATCCGATATAGTAGTTAGAAATCAGATATTAATTCGAAAATATTCCAATAGGTAAAAAAGTTCTTATATTACACCCTTTATCTTTTTCTTAATTAACGGATTCTGAAGAAGGAATGTTTTTAACACCGATAGATATTAAAGAAAAGGGAGAACTTGTGAATAACAGCTTAAGAAATGTATTACTTTAATATATTTTTTTGAAAAAATTAAAGAAAGATATTCCTTAAACAACGTATTTAATAATTTATTAAAAGGTTTTATTTAACTCGCTTTAGGAATAATCAAATCTTGCTATATCTTTTGGTCTATCTTATGAAAATCAATGAAATTTGGTACACGTATGTAACTTCGATCACAATACAACACTACGGTGTCGGGATTTGATATGACCCACCCCCACGCCACCACGCGCTACCCCTACGCTAAATTCATGCATTTAGTTGAAAATTTTCATTTCCCATGAACTATCGTATGAAAATAATTGAAATTTGATTTCAACGTAACTTCGATGTGTAAAAATAATTATTTTTACTTTTTTAAAAGCTGTTATTTTTAGTCTTAAAAAAAAATACAAAAATATATTTGATTACTAATAATTTTTTTTAAATAAGCTTTAATTTAACTAATTTAATGTTAACATTAAAAAAAGGAAACAAATTAGAAAACCCCTCTAAAAAGTAAAAAAATAAGAATTAGATCAAATTGAGAATTTTAAACAAAAAAATATATTAACAAATATAAAAAAAGCACTGAAAAGTAAAAAAATAAATTATATAGATATCTAATAAATAACCAATAAATAAAAAATAAATAAATGTAATAATTATTGAATTTTAAAATTAAAAGTAATGAAAATATTTAGTTAAATTAAAGCGTGGCGCAGTTTTTATAATAATGTTTTCGAATAAGTATTTATAGACATTTGCTGTATTTTAAAATATATGTTTTGTTTAATGAGGTTGTTTAGTTATATGTATATACTTTATTTATTTGTAATAAAATAACTCAAGTTTTAATTCATAGATGGTTCAAATTTGCACGGAGATGACCTTTAAGAGTTAATAAGATTAAAAATAAAAATTAAATTTAGAAATCTTGCACAAAGTTATTACATTTTCAAGGTAATCTGAAAAATTATTAATTTTTATAATTGTAATCGTAATTATGAATTCATTAAATAAAAATTCATAGTTAATTAAAATGAAACTTTTAGCGGAAAGAGGGCGTTCAATTTGGCTTAGATTACAAGCAGATTTCGAAGATGAACTGCAGCTATATGAGAACACGTACAAAGAAAGCGAGTGGGTGCATTTTCCCATATTGTTACTTGTAGCTAGTCAGTCTCAACTGGAGAGGTTCCAGCAGACCTTTCCGCCTCCTCGCGTCGTTATTGAAAATGAAAATGAAGATTAATTTTTGTAAAAATAAATGTTGTGTTGTTTTAAATAAAATATAAAAACTGCCCCACGCTTTTATTTAACTAAATATTTTCATTACTTTTAATTTTAAAATTCAATAATTATTACATTTATTTATTTTTTATTTATTGGTTATTTATTAGATATTTATATAATTTATTTTTTTACTTTTCAGTGCTTTTTTTATATTTGTTAATATATTTTTTTGTTTAAAATTCTCAATTTGATCTAATTCTTATTTTTTTTACTTTTTAGAGGGATTTTCTCATTTGTTTCCTTTTTTTAATGTTAATATTAATATTAGTTAAATAAAAGCTTTTTTAAAAAATAATTTTTTTATGTAATCAAATATACTTTTTTAATTTTTTTTAATATTTTTTTTTTAAATCAATAATCCCAATGCTTTCTTAGCCGTAGAAAAAATACAGTATGTAACTCCTTATAATGCCCATTAATGTACTCTTGTGAAGTTTACGACACTCGCCAAGGTTCGTCTCATAACTTACTTCACTCGTGCAATGACGGCTATCATTATAGGCTCGTTGCATAGTATTATCACATATTATTATTGAAAATAAATGAATTTTTTTTTTTGAAAGAATATTGACAGGAATCTTGCACAGTATTTCTTTGGGAAGTTTTTAACCCGACTGGTTAAATCGATTCAGAAAAAAAAAATGTAAATAATAAAAACTATTTTAATATTCGTAAAATCATATTCTACAGATTTAAATTACATCAATTCTTTGTTTTGTAAAAATATTACTTTTTTCATTTACTTTATTTCATAAACGAGTTAAAATATATTTTTAAGATAAGGTTATTGGAATATATATTTTTACTTTTCCATACAGTTGATGAAAAAAAACAAGCATAAAACAACAGTAAGCAGTTAATTTAAAAAGTTTGATTAAAATTTTAAAAATAAGATTAAAGTTTTACAAGTTATATTTTTTCTTTAAAAAAAAAAAAGTTAAAAAAATACATCAATATTATTAATGTAAGTTGAAATATTTATTCAGGTCATTATTATTATTATTATTTTAATTATACAAAGTATAATTAGTTATAAAATAAATGAATTGCAACTTTTAAATATAACCCAACAGAAATATTCAACCTAAAGTGCCAAAATTAACAACAAAAATCACATTAAATTTAAATAATAAGAGATAGCTGTCCTACGTGATTGTTGATGTGAAATAATAAATAAAAGATTTCAAAAACCGTTTTCATAAAAAAAAATCTCTTAATTTAAAACTTGATGTGCATTTCGATTGTTAAACAGTCATCATCAGTTGTTACAAGGAGAATAAATAAAGATCAATATTGATATAAAAACTAAAAAATTAAAAGTTTAATTAATTGTCCTCTGTCTTCAGGCAGGTTCTCAAACAAGCTGGTAAGACCTCCGTAGCGCGAGTGGTAGCGTCTCGGCCTTTCATCCGGACGTTCCGGGTTCGAATCCCGGTCAGGCGTGGGATTTTTACACGCTATATAATTGTCATTTTCATCTCATCCTCTAAAGCACTGAAGCAATACGTAACGGTAGTCTGAAGACAAAAAACAAACAGAAGTTCTGATTTTTATAGTCTTCCATGCTTCAAGATTTCTCTGCCGGCTTCTTAGTGTTACCATAGAACCATTGCTTCATTCGATTTTAATTGAATTTATCGTTTCTGTTTTATTCCTCCACTATTCTCTCAATTATGATCTTCGGCAGACATTCTTTTTCCTACAATTTTCCTAGAAAATCAATCATTCTTCTTATATTATTAAGCACTTTCCTTCCTTCTCCAATCCTTTGCAATACTCCTTCATTTTTTACTTTATTCTCCTATCTTTTACCTTCCATTCTTTTATTATACTATCCATTCTAATCTTCTTTCACCCTTCTTCTTTAATGACGATTTTTCAGCACCGTATGATGCCACACTCCACATATAGTACTTTCCCAGTTTCTTCCTTAATTCTTTGATTAATGTCCACAGAGTAACCTTCTCTCTGGCTAAAATCTGGCTTTTCCTATATTATTCTAATTATTACCTCTGTTGCGCATATCCAGTTTCTATGCTTTTGAGACACTTATACTAATTGCTCTAAACGCTCCCGTTCAATCTGTTTAAATATCCTTCGAAAAGAAAAAAAGACAGAATTTACGAACATTGAAAATGTCCCTTCGCGGATAAAAGTTAACTAAGTACCCTTATAAAATTAATATGGGGTTAGCCTACAAACTTTGCCAAATAGTCAATAGTTCAAAAAAATTAGACATTTACTTAACTTTTACGTCAAGTACTATTTACGTGACTTAACTAAAGTTGTCACAAACAGAAACGGAAACCAATTAATTAAGGGAAGCCTAACAAAAGGTTTAAAGGGGTTTCAAGAGTAAAAAATCTTTCTTTTCATTTAATAGGCTAAAAAAGAAGGTAAAAAATTAATTTTAAAATAAAGAATAATTTTTTCACGGCAAAAAAAAACAATTTTTCAGAAAACATTATTTTTTCTGATTCCTAGAAAACTAAGACGAGAAAAAAGTATTAAAAAAAATTAACATTGAAATAAAAAAATTAATTAATCAGTAACCAATAGCAACTAATTATTGAAAAAAGTATGTCTATATTATTTTTATAAAATTAAGGAAGTAGTAAATTTTAAGGTGACCAAGGGTTTGAAGTAAGTTTGCTGTTGATGTACAGAAGAAATTGTAGAGGGATGGGAACAGACACTGGAAACGATTATATGCACTGTTTTTTGCGAACGATCAGGTGGAGTTGGCTAATGATGCTGAGGATATCTCCTATATGCTAAGGAAATTAAGAGATGAATACCTTAAATGGGGCATAAAAATTAATTTAAGAGAAACGGGATACGTTGTGGTAGGTGAGAGAGGAGAGGATTTAAATTTGGAGGCGGAGGGGGTGCAAGATTGTGGCAAGATTAAGTACCTGACAACACTTACTTATGAGAATAAAGTGTGTGAGGTTGATATCAGAGCTAGGATTGGTCAGGGAAGATGTAGAATTGGTTCGGAGATTGAATAACTCTGGTCATCAAAGATAACAGTCAGAACTAAACAGATGTTTATTTTGGTAGCTGAACCTATTGTGACTTTTGGCTCATAGTCCTAGCCAATGACCAAAAGGAATAGGGAGTGTTCACAGCCTTTGGAAATGGATTTTTTCCCTAGGGCGAACCTACTTTCAAAACTAAACCGAATAAGGAATGAGGTAATTAGAATTGGGTTATAAAGGACAAATTCCGTAGTAAAAGAATCGAATGAAAACAATTAATTTGTTTTCATTGAAATCAGCTGATTTGGAAGCCGAGAGTTCCAGCGTTCAAGTCCTAGTAAAGCCAGTTATTTTTACACGGATTTGAATACTAGATCGTGGATACCGGTGTTCTTTGGTGGTTGGGTTTAATTAACCACACATCTTAGGAATGGTCGAACTGAGAATGTACAAAACTACACTTCATTTACACTCATACATATCATCCTCATTCATCCTCTGAAGTATTATCTAAACGGTAGTTACCGGAGGCTAAACAGGAAAAAAAGAGAGGATGAAGGAAGAGAGAGAAAAAGTGGAGGGTGACTGGATGGACAGAAAAGTATAGAGATCTAGATGCGGGATGTAGTGCAATCATTAGGATCCTCGATTAAAATAAAATAAGTAAGAAATAAAAAAATAAAACCAACTAACCCACCGAGTTGGTCTAGTGCTAAATTCGTCGTGGTAAATCAACTGATTTTCAAATCGAAAGTTCTCAGGTTCGTATTCTAATAAAGTTAGTTGCTTTTATACGGCTAAAGCAAAATCTTATACTAACATCTAATATCTTATACTTGATTGTGAGTTGTATAAAAAGTAGCATTCTAGAACAATCTTGACCTTTGACCCCGACTTTTTTTGCCTTTATCTTGGTTTTTTACTTTTGACCTTGACCTATATGACCTATAATTTTTTGAGGGATTAACTCGCCATTTTTTTTTTTGGGGGGGGGAGATTACGTGATCAGATTTTTTTGATTACGTAATCAATTTTTTTTCATATAACATAACCTAAATCTTTGCTCCTCCGGCCGCTAGGAGCGCTAATTTCGAACCGTAAACAAAATAATTGATACCCCAGCAGCTAACAGCGGTAGTATCACAATAAAAAATTATCATATGTTTAAAATACGTCATATCACTTCTTTGGAAATTTTTTTCAATACACGTATAGTTATCTGGTGATAATATATTTACGTATAATACATATGCCTCATCCGGTAATATCATCGTATTGGAATATTCTTGCTTACTAATTAACTTGTTTATTTGAAAGTTATCACAATGACAAGGCCAGCGGTTATATATATATATACTTACCAAATTTTCATCACATTCATTTCCGCGCTTTTAGTCTTCTACTTTGTGTACTTTGTTTATGTTCTTACCTCTTTGATCTTCACCGTCATCATTATTGTCTCGGTAAGTGAAACGATTTTTATTAATAAATATAAGTAAATAATAATTATGGTATTTAAATATTAAATGTAAATAATAGTTATGCTATTTGAATATTAAATGCAGATAAAAATAATTATGTATTTTAAATAATATTTATAAAATTACGCACTTCATATGTTCCTCTTCTCTAGTTTAATTACGCACATTAAATAATATTTATAAGCAAATGTACTAGTTTAGGTTTTATAATGTAAAATATTAATTGCACTCTAGAAATAAAATTAATACTTGTAGCGGTTGTTAGAGTTAAAATTAATATAATAAAATAAATAACAATAATTATAGTCTTTAGATATTAAATTTAGTACAAAAAGTTCACTTCATACTTTCTAGTATAATTACAAAATTTTTATATTTTCCAAATTTTAATTACGTATTTTATATATTCTACTACTTTAAATAAAATTTATAAGCAGATATACTTGCTAACATTGTTAAAATAAGATAATATTTGAAAAATTACGCATTATTTACAGCTTAATTATATTTTATATTATACTTCCACACATATCTGTTAAATAATTATGTGTTGCAAATAATATTAAAATAATAGGTTGTAATTTACGTCTAAATAAATCTTCTTTGATAAGATGCTAATAACGAAAAATGAACTTGATTTGTGGCAGTGCTAGTCTAAATAATAGCAACAAAATAACAAGAACAAAATCGTGTTTCTCAATAAGATGAGAATTAAAAAGGAACGCGCACTTGTTATATACAAATATACACTACTATCTGTTTTATTTAAAATAATATTTACCGATATACGTATCTGTTTAATTTCTATAAAATAAGATATTAATTGTAAAATTACGCACTTTTATTTTCGAGTTTAAAAATAAAATTAATATTTACGACCCATTCTTAGAGTTAAAATAATATTTGTTTAAAAATAAATTAACTGCGAATTGCACGTCTGTGATGCGAATTTATATATAATTTTTACAAATAATAATTACGCACTTTTTTATATTTTATTATATTTTTCATTTTAAGTTTCCACATTAAATACTAAAAATTATGCATTATTTGCAGTTTAATTCAGTTGCTGGAAATAAAATTAAAGTAACAGATTAAAATATAAGTTTAAACAAATCTTCTTTGTTAAAATACTAATAATGTAAAATGAATTTGATTTGTTGCAGCGCTATTTTATCAACATCAGCAACAAGATCGTAATCAATAAAAAGAGAATAATTTTACAGATGGAACGTTCCGCCACTTCACTCGTTAAAAACATGGTCGGCGAAAGCATTATTAACGTTATTAGAGTCTGGCTAGTTAGTCTATAATATCCTGCTTGAAATGATCGATGATCAAAAACGGAGGATGATAGCGGGGAGTGAATGCACGTCATTTGTAAAATACTGCGTCTTAGTAAATCTTGATCGTATCAGATTTGCCATCAAAAACAATCGATTATATTTGCTAGTATGCAGTATTCTATCGAGGATAAAAGACATAATCCATAAACTGGATTAAATTCGTATATTGGACGCAAAAATTAATAAGCGAATGTTTTTTTGTTAAAACCTTAGACAGGTTTGTTAGTAGCCGTTACCACAATTCTTACTTCTTATATTTTGGCCTCAATAAAATCCTGTAGTGACATTCACATGTCAAAAAATAGAATTATTATAGAAATAGATTTTATTATCCCCGTTTCTATTTCTATTAATGAAACTATTATTTTTCTGAAAATTGTAATAAGACCCTGTTTGTTGCAAATGTCAATCTATCACAATCAACTAGAAAACGTGCACTTGTTGAAAACGAAGAAACTTTATTTGAAGAAATCCTATTTGAGAGCGTAAACATAAGAAGTTTAAAACCGACTGCTACATCACCATCTTTCATCAACTCTGTCTAGAACGAGACCGCGTCCCGTATACGTAGAGGATGGTCAAACGCCATCTACTTCTGGAACTGGACGCGGTAAACCGGCTTCCCCTGAAATAGTCGATCTCATTCCTAGAGTTGAGACATTTATGAAGGATAATGAAGTACCATCCACCTCTGGGGCTGATCGACCCAATTGTCTCATACAGAAACAGGCGTCTGTCATCCTAGAATTCCAGCGTTTGTAGTAGATGATTAAGTGTGATCCACTTTTGAAAGACCACGCGTGTCTCCTGTCGAGACAGCCATCTCCCATCCCAGACTGGGAAGAGGTGAAGAAGTCTTAACCATAAATGATTCCAACAGCCGTTGATAGTGAGACTTATAGGTTTAATTTGCTAAATTTTACTCATTAGAACTCCATTGTATAACGGATTAGAAAGAGTCGATTGGAAGAATTGATATTAACACCTTATCAGCCCAAAACCGGCCACTTTTCTCATCCTAACTTCAGTTTGTAAGACGTTAAAGTCGAAGTGGCTTATGATTTCAACTTTAGAGGATAACCAAATGGGTATCCTCACTGAAAGCACCAAACTTCTACCAGTATCCTTCTTTACATACTCTTCAGCATATCCTATTGGTCTAAAAAAATTTGACGAAGTCGAAGTAGATGAATTCTGGTCATTTAAGAAACCACAGAGAGGGACTAAATGGTCTTTAAAAGAGGCTTTACTCGAGGGTGTTGAGGAAAGATTCCCTCTATCGTACGAACAGAACATACACGTACTGTCGGACTATTTTCAAATAGACCTTGAGTGTGTTGTCAAGGTCTATTCATACCGCGATTGATTATTTAATTAAAATTGAATTATTTAAAACGAAAGAGATCGTAGGAAAGAATTTCAATGAGTGGTACGGTCAGGCAATCAATTGTGCCGCCTTCGTGGCAAAAGAAGGATGCGAAACTCGCTTCGTTCGATGACCGTAGGTTGATAAAAAAGTAAAAACGGACAAAGGCTCGAAAAGTGTCGTCCGTAAAATAGCTATAGTCAAGCCACTTCTAAAATAAACTTTTATATACGCCTTCAAAGCTGAAGTTATGTAGTTTTACAATTATTATCAATATTAATAACTATATAATTATTATTAACAGTATTATTATTATCATACAAAATTTAAAATATAATTTAAATTAATAGAAAAATGTAGTGTATAAATTTAATTAGTTTATAGTATGTATTTATTTATATTTATATTATAGGTTTGTGAGTTTCAATTAACCACACATCTCAGGAAAATTGTTGATCTGAGACTGTACCAGACTTCACTTAATTTACATTCATACGTATCATCCTCACTCATTTTCTCAAGTAATACCTTACGATAGTTCCGGAGGCTAAACATAAACAGAGAGAGATGGGACAAGCTGCATTCAAGTGTTCTGTGACCTTGAAGAGAGTATAATTCGTTATCGAACGTGAAGCTCCATCTCTCATTTAAACCAACGCTGCATATTCTTATCTGTCACTTCAAAGTAGAATCATCCGATAAAATCGTATATAGTTCCAGACTCTAAGATCTTTATTGTATTCTGTTTATCATATAATTTACTAGCAAACATTTTGAATATACTATAAAAAGATAAAAATAAATGTAATATATTTAATCACCAATATAATTGTTATTGTAGGGTTTAACCTTTAATAATAAAATTTGTTGTGATTTTTTTCCTTCCTTGTACGAAGTAAAGTAAAATATCGCGAGAAATTTCAGATTTCAATGGAAATATCCATTTTAACCATTCCTGAATCCATTTCGACTAGTTTCATTTGATGTCTGTACGTATGTATCTCGCGCATAACTCAAAAAAGATTAGCCATAGAATGTTTAAATTTTGGATTTAGGATTGTTATTACATCTAGTTGTGCACCTCCCCTTTTGATTTTAATCGACTGGACTAAAAGTGTCCAAAAAAAGCCAAAAATCAAAATAATTTGAATTTTGGACTTTTTCTTAACTACATTAATAAGCCCTCATTGAGAGCTTTTCAAAAATTTATCATAAGTGGCACTTCATTTTCATTGATTCCAGAGTTACAACGGAGTCAAAATCTAATTAATGAAATATTTTGATGTTACAAAGAGAAGGCATGTCGGTTCAAATCAAACTTCATCTCGTTTTTTTTAACTTTTTTTTTTAATTTAAGTAAATTGATTTATTAATAATTATTAATCTCCGATTATAAAAAAAAAATTACGATAAATAATATTTCAATAACAATTTTAAAAAAAAATTAAAAAATATCAGAAGTTATTAATGAAATAAAATTTTACGTACTTTTCATTTTAAAAAAAAATGTGTATATGCAATTTAATAGGCATACAAGGAAGTCATGTGGTGTCCACAGCAGATATTTTTTTTTAAAGAAATTTATTCTATTAAATTCTTTTAAAAGAGGTTTAGAAAAGCAGGAAAGATAACGGGAGGGTGCATTATTTTGAAAGGGGTGAAGTTGATTAAAATTTTACTCGCGTGTGATTTTCAACTTTAACAATAAGGGTAAGATTAAATTTTAAGTTTTACATAGATGTAGGTAAAGTTTGCCCACATGTTTGTTTATTATCTTTGGTTGTTTATCTGTTATTTTATATATTATTTTAGATGTATAAACGAAACTAGGTTTCATTTATTTAATAATATAATCAATAATTTTCTAATTATACTTTAAATTAAAATGATTTTAATTGATAAAAAATTCAATGAGTTTGTTATTGTCGTAAAAAGTTTAAAAATGATGTTCACCATTATTTTGACGATTTGTATCGTTAATTTATTTTGATCCGTTTCATTGTTTAAAAGTAATTAGAAAAAAATAAAATTACATGACCGTAATAATAATAATAAGGTTTAATTATGATTTAAATCATTAGAAAAAACAACCAAAAACTAATCACTAAATAAAAGAATTCCTCATCAAAAAAAAGTAGATGAAGCTACCCCAAACTCCAACTTTACTGATAATTAATAACACAAAATGAAAGAAAAAACCCCTCCCCTTTTGGTGACCCCTTTATAACCCCTCTTGGGTGAAAGGGGGTTATAATTAAAAAACTGTATTTCTTAAGTACTGTATACATAATAAGCATTATTATTTTAATTAATTATAATTAAAATGTATGTTTCTTTTTCTAGAGAGAAATTTAGAAACATTGCAAAGAAGATTTGCGAGATTAATGGCCGAATATTTAAGTCATCAAGTCAAAATCAAACAGAGATTGACTAGAGTAGAACACCAACAAACTACGAGGTAAGATTTTTTTCTGATAACAAAATAATAATAAAGTATTGAAATAATAATTTCTGTTAAATAAAACAAAAACACCCTTATTCTTAGGAAAGGGAATGAAAATAATATTTCCTTGGCCCTAACTGCACTTTAAAGCATGAAATGTTATGTTATGAAATTTATAAATAATATTCTTTCCGATTCCTATACTGAATGGAGATAATGTTAACATTAATTTTAATAATAATCTAGTAAAAATAATTTTTACTATGAAATTGCCTCCTAGAAGCAGAATATAATTATTTATAAATTAATTTTTACTCTTTTTATCCTCTACATTTAGCGTTATCCGCAGAGATCTCTGCTTCTTCAGAACATGGAAGGTATGTTTTCCCCATAAAAAAGAAGTACATAATCTTATTATCTTATTAAAATTTTATTTTCCATAAAGGAAAATAAAAAGAAGTGCATTTCCACATACTTCGTTCTGACTAACCAGAGAGTTCTACGATAACACTTAACGTAAATAAAAAGAAATAAAAAAGAATGTAGAGTAAACTGAAAAATTAATTTTCATAAGTAAAACATTAATTTGTTGCTTCCCACTATGGGTCCCAATGTACCATATATTTAAAAGACATTGTGAAAGTGTCATTTGTAAGACTGATTATTATCTTCACTTCGGTACAACTATCATGCTCTTATAAAATAGTAAATTCTGTTCATTGAGGAAGACAATGAATGGGTTATCACTTTATTTCTTACTTTTTCATTATGAGCCTGGTTGGGTAGCTCGTTATTATTGAAAATGGTTGTGCCATTTTTTGTGAATGATTGTGTTATATGTAAGGCAATTTAGAAATATTACAGCATGTTACGTACAAACATACTTCTTCCATGGGTAGATCCAAGAAATAAAATCGTACAATATTTCTAAATGTAATCTAGAATATTTTATTAAATGCTTCTATTAGCAAAAAAATTCAATCCATATTTTTTTTCATGAGAACATTACATTTTTTCCATTTTTCAGAATGGTTTAATCTGACCTTTCTTACTTATCATTCACACTTGATGGTAGAAAGAAATATTTTTGATTGTTTTTTTTTTTATTTTTACAGCCAAATCAACTAAAATTTATATTTTAATTACTATGTAAACATGGTTGCTTATTCTTTTCAATCTCCGTTATTTTTTATTGATTTAATTGTTTTACAATAGAAAAAATACTTTTTTTAGGTAATTGTGAGTATCATTCTAAATTATGATTAAATTACTTAAAAAGACCTGTAAAAAGAAATTTATGTAATTAATATTACGTAAGCATTCGTTCGTTATATTACAAAAAAATAAATAAATAAAATTTCTTGAAATGTATTCTTTTAATGTCGTCTTAAAGTTTGTTCATACTACTAATTTTTCCACGTACTTCATATCTGTCAAAAAAAATCTCCGTAAGATTTAATATATTGGTCATTAGTATTCTATTTACTAGTCGTTTACGGCAGTTTCAATTGCATAAATCTTACAGAAAGTCGATCGGTCGCAAATCCATTTATCACGATATTCATATCGGAATTAAAGCCAAAAAAAAAAAATAACATACTAGCCAGCCCGTCCAGCCAGAACCTGAACACTAGGGCCCAGGTTGGCCCAGGCGAACCCTGGAGCCAACTCATGGGCTTCTCGGGGTCTCCCGGGGCCACGGGGTCTACCCTAGGGCTCGCTTCACTTGTCGTTCCCGTGTTGCAGGGGGACGGCGCCTTGGACACCCGCAGAGCTCGCTTCGGTCGCTACTCCTGTTTACCCAGAGGGCTGCAACCCCTGGCACCCTTACACTGTTCCTTATCCTCATAATTGTGAGAATAAAACCGATAAATAACAATTAAAGTATTCAGGCTTTACTGAAACCTGAAAAAGAAACTGAATTACAAAAGACAGAAAAGTAGCAGCTATGGTAACTAAATTACACACACCTTTGACGACGAAAAATTCATAACTTATTTTTTTGTCATGGAGGCAGAAATATAATATTGAAGTAAAAGGATTAATCTTTCTGTTCCTTAATGAATATCTTTAATTTATAACTTCACTCTTTTTGGGGTGAAGAAATAATCAATATTTTTATTTTTTCGACGTTCAAGGGAGCTTATCTTTAATTTAATATCTTCTTTAAAGATCTTCTTTAATTATCTTCTTTAATATCTTTAATTTATAACTTCACTCTTTTTGGGGTGAAGAAATAATCAATATTTTTATTTTTTCAACGTTCAAGGGAGCTATGGGCTCGGTCTGTAACTTAAAACTTTCCATGGTATAATATGAATGTATACTGAAAATGTTAAAGCAATCGATCTGTTCATTTTTGCGTGATACGAGAACGAACAGATAAACTGTGTGTGTGTGTGTGTGGTGGGGGGGGTGTAAACACATAATGTTTACACACACACGTGTATATATATATATATATATATACGTACAAGGTGCTTACATACCTACATACCTAACCACTCTAGCTGCCTCACACGCATTCCCCACGGGAAGCTCATGTTAAACAGATTTTTTTTTAAATTTATTAAACATTATTTTATTTAACTTAAATTCAGTTCTATTATTTTTGTAATATCATTCATTCGATGGATTTGAATCAATCAGTTCAAACCCACCTCACACAGTGATAGAGAGACTCACAGTTCATTAATTCAATTCATTAAAGTTTGTACTTCAACCGGAAAACCTCCACTGCTATACATCTATTGTGTGTATATATATATATATATGTACAAACACGAGTATGTACATATTTTTTTAGAGATTTTTCGATATGAAATATATCTAAAAATCTTTTCAGTTCTGCCAAGAAATATGGGTAAAAATTTAGTTGCGATTGATCGATTAGGTTTTTTGTTTATTCCGAACATAAACCCTATTCTTCTTTATGTAATAGTATAGATATAACCTGTTCATCCTTGTAATTTTATTTTCTGTAAAAAAATCATAATTAGCGTAATATAATTATCTTTAATACAGTAAACATTGTCGTATTATTTTACTGTATTTCCGAGGTGAAATATTGAATTTTATTAACTGAAATAAATAACCAGTCTTGTTAACCGATTTCATAAAAGAAGGAGTTATTAAAAACATTACATAAAGTAAGTCATATGGGAGTCAAACGATTTTACGTAAAATTTTGATATTTTTGTAGCAATTACACTATACATTAAAATTTTGATAATAAAAATATCATTCGGTCAAGTGAGCCAACTTAGATCCAAAATATTTTACTAAGAATTTTAATTTTTTCTCAATTATACTTTAATACTTAATAATGTTTAAGGTTAACCCTTCATTTGATCAAGGAGGTCCGATCTCTTGATTGAACATTTTACTTCCTAGTACGAAGTAAAGGAAGTAATGTGATCGCGAAAAATTTCGTTTTTCAAGTATCAACGGAAATATCCTTTTTGACCATCCCTGAATCCATTTTGACTAGTTACAGCGTAATGACCGTACGTACGTTTGTGTCTCGCATAACTCAAAAACAATTAGCCGTAGGATGTTGAAATGTTTGATTTAGGACTGTTGTAACATCTAGTTGTGCACCTCCCCTTTTGATTGCAATCAACTGAACTAAAAGTGTTCAAAACATCAAAAAACATTTGGATTTTGGAGTTTTTCTTAACTGCAGTAATAAGCTCTCATTGAGAGCTTTTCCATGTTATTCATAAGTGGTACTTATTTTCATTGGTTCCACAGTTATAGCCAAATAAAATTTTAATTGATGAAATATTTGGATCAAGGGGAAAGCACATCGGTTCGAATCCGACTTCATACACATATATTTTTTTAACTTCTTTTTTTAAATTTAAATATATTGATTTTTTAATAATTATTACCACTAATTGTAAAAAAATTTTACGATGAATAATAATTCAATAATAACAAAAGAAAAATATATATATATGAAAAAATATCAGAACTTTTTAATGAAATAAAATTTTTTGTACTTTTCACTTTAAAAAATTGTGTGTATGTAATTTAATAGGCAGGCGTACAAGGACGTTATGTGGTGGTGTCCACATTAGATTTTTTAGACTCAAACTCATCTGCTACTTTGTTATGTATATGAGTAATTTCTTTCACAAGTAGAGAAATGATAGTTCTAAATTTAATCAGATACGGTTTTGCTGCTTATCTTCAGACTGGGTAAACAGATTTTTATAAAATTTTGTACGATGATTTCTGAATATGAGTGGTTGAGATTATTTATTTTTGGTTAAAATCAGTCAATGGATTGAGAAGATACGGTCACAATGGATCCTGTAATTCAAAGTTTTATCGAAGAGTTGAGTAATTATTTACATGGTTCTTTACTACGGCATATTTTGTTTTGCAGTCTATCAGCTTCTTTTTTTTTGTAATGCTGACTTTTTGAATACAATGTCAAATTAATTTTTTTAAAATACAGTGCTGACTTTTCTAGCATGTAGTAACGTGTAAGTCTTTCAAACAGAAGGTCTCAGCTTAAAGTCGCTGTCAGCCATGGCATTTTTCGTTAGCTAAAAATGTACATTTCATATCCTTAACATAAGCTTAGGAATATATCATTAACAAGTATAATAGTTATTGTAAATTACAACACTGTAATTAATCGGTAGTGTGTTTTTAATTTGGAATTATCTACAATAAAACGGAATTTAAAAATATAATTGAAACACTCATTTTTTTTGTTAGTTTTATCTTTTAAAAAGGTTTTTTTATTTATTTAATAGCTTACACAAAAGAATACGAGACCACATTTTTTTTAAATTATTGTTTTTGAAAATGATTACAGTATTTTTTCAATAAATTAATTTTACGTTATTTTTTTTACGATTAATCATTTGATTCAGTTTAAACTTATAATGAAGGGGATTTTCTGTAAAATATGTTAATATTTTAATTAGCTCCTGTCTAAATTTTTAATACAATAACCTTTTATGAAAGCTTAATTAACTTTATACAGTTACATGTTACATATAGGTTACATGTAGTTGTAACCTTTAATAAATGTAAATATTTTATTACGTAAATTTGTTTTAGTATATAAATTTGAATTTGCATATATATACTAGCATTCCCCGTCGTGGCTCATCCGCGTTATTTGCGTATTGAACTCGTAAAAATTGGAATTAGTTTTTTAACAATTATGTATGCCTACTGCTCTTAGAGTTTTTGCTATTCACAACCCGGATAAAATATATTAATTTGGATGAATTAATATCAACTTTGGATGATCATTTAACAACTTTTGTTGTTAAATATGTAAAACGAGCGTCATTCTCTTTAATTTTATTACCAGACTAATTTATTGTATTACGATATTGATATATTATAGACAGTGACATTAAATTTAATAAATCGTATAATGATTGTCTGAAGAAGTCAATATTGATGTAGACAGTATTCGATATAGACAATGATATCACATTTATTAAAAGAAGTTTTAATTATTTATTTATTCTTTTTACCGACTTTTCAAAGAAAAGTACGGTATTACTTTCGGTCACACGGTAGAATTTGAGGGCGAAATTGAATTTTTTTGCGTTTTAAGAAATGAAGAATCTTAAAATTTAATTTAGATATATATGAATCTAGGTATAAAATCTCTAAACTACTTGATCATTTCATTAAAATTTAGATATGCTATATTAGTCTATTTGAATAGACTACTAGCATGTGAAAATTTGGGTACGTTTTCGTTTTACGCCCCCCACTTTTTTCGCATTTTATCACATAAAAATTATTTAATATAGCATGTTTTACAATAAAACAGTAGAGAAAACTTACTAACATACTGTTTTATGCCGGTCTTATTTTACATATTAACATATTAGCCAAGGTTATCAAGTGAAACAATAACGGATTGGAAAATGTACCTGAGAGAGGTGTATGTATACTGAACTTTATTAAATAGGTGCTCCAGGAATGACGGTAGAAATAAAGGAGTCCTCGTTTTCAAAATGAAAGTACAATCGAGGCAGAGTTATTCCAAATCAGTGGATATTAACAGAGGTATTATAAATATAATCCAACCAAACTTAACTTACGCTCGCTAATCTTGACTAATTAACTGCAATGTTTTGATTATTTAAATAATAAATTCAGTAATTCTTGCAATTATTTATTATTTAAATAATTAAAACATTACTGTTAATTAGTCAAGGTTAGCGAGCTTATGTTATATTTGGTTACATTATAATTATAAGCAATAATTCGTATATTTTTAATATGTAAAATATGTTAATATGGACAATATTTAGAATGACCGCTATAAAACAGCATGTTAGTGTGTTTTCTCTAATATATTACTAGGTTATTTTTATTGAATGATAGGGATACTGCGGTATTTTTCTAATGTTTTATTCATAAATTATTATAAAACCTGTTATATTAAGTAATTTTTATGTGAAAAATGCGGAAAATAGTGGGGGGGGCGTAAAACGAAAAAGTACCAAAATTTGATAAATATTGAGTCGTTCTTGAGTTACGTCCAATTTTTTCAAAAAGCTTGAATATATCATGGCTCGACAATCTTTGAAACTATTATACCAATTTGATTGAAATTTAGATATGCAACAGTAGTTTATCAGAAGTTGTGTATGTGAGAATTTAATGAAAATTGGTTGAGTCGTTCCCAAGATGGATTTTATTAGCAAATTTTTATAAAAATTGTATAATAATTTTTTTTTTAAATCATTTTATTTAATTATTTGACAGAAAAATAAAATACATTTTGAATTGAATTCAATTTAAAGTGATTGTTGAAATTTTTTTTTCACTAGTGTAATATGCACAAGATTTCTGGTGTGTCGTATAAATAAAAGTTAATAATAATTAAAGTATTCCGTTTAGTGAACTCCTGTATACTGGTTACAAATATTAATTTTGACCTTACGGTGTAGAATAATCAGTTTTTATTATTGGATTATTTGGTAAACATTTATTTAAAGTGTAATCAAGGGACTTTTACTCTAACCTAATATTTCATGTAAGTTTATTGAATTAATAATTGTATAAATATTTGATATTAATAAAAAATAATATTTTAGCAATTGTGTAACTGTCCACTTTTATTAAAGAACTGGAGGATCGTATCTCCCTTTCAAATGAAATAAGTTTAAATGAATTGCAGCAAAAATGTGTACTTGTAATTTAATAGACATACAAGGAAGTTTTGTGGTGTCCATATGAGATTTTTTATGTAGATGAAGAAACAAAACTTCATTTAATATCGAAATATCCACTTCATTTAAATTAATTATAAGTTGAAGTTTATGATATTTAGTAACGTAAAAACAGAAAAAATACTTAATTTAACTAATGTTCTTCCTCACTACAGTTTGGACATGTAAAACATTTTGATTAGATAGTGCTTAGACTCGGCCAGTACTGTTACATTTCCATGAACTTGCGGGAAAAACTCGTTTTTAAATTTTTCTGGTTGTAATTGAAACTACAAAGATTTCCACATTAAAGTCAGCGTTCGACGTTCTTAGCCTTACAGCCTTGTCAAATACACGTACACGTAAAAGAGCTTTTTTTTTAAAACATATTACTTTATAAACATGTTAGAAGGAAATAAATATTTTTTACGTAAGATCTCTGATAGAGATTTACAGACTTCCTAATTTCCGCTAATAAAAACAAAACGATCTTATACTATTTACAACAACAAAAAAACGTAAACAATATCAAGGTAACTTAATAAAACATTTTATTTGATTCGATTTTTATTTCAAAGCAAAACCTATAAATTTCTACACCACGCTGTATAACGGTGAAAAAATTTTTTTTGTTTTTTTTGGGGCGGAGAAGAAGAGAATCTTCCAAAGGCACCGGGTGTCCTGATATCGCCAGCTCGTCCTCTTTCACCCACGTTTTCCCCGGGTCGAGACCGCTTTCGCAAGCTTCAGTACGGGGCGTGTTACCTTAGAGCAGCCCTCATACCACTTCCCTGTTCATCTAAGGATCCACTAAGCACCCTTCCTCCATTTTACGTTTAAGGAAGCGTTCAACATAAACCGATACTCACCCTCAAGCTACCGTATTCGTCAACATTGCCTGGATAATGTTGTTGAAACAATTCTCCTAACGTCGAATACAGCGCCTTCCGTTCCGAGACATACTGGGCGCAGCCCGAAAAGGGGTAAGACATGCATCATCACCTTTTCTCTTGCAGTACCGCCACTAGGGAGTGCAAACTTTCACCATACGGTAGAGGTACTTGCGGAAGTTTCCATCGCTTTGCGTCTGACAACCCAATCGAATTGGGTTGTCAGACGCAAAGAAAACGAGATTGCAGCTTTCTGCCCGCCGAATCTTTGTTAAAGCCAACGTTATGTGTCGTAACAGGTCAGTATCGTCATTATAGACTACCAATACATAAACTTTCGACATGTCTGAGCTCTCGTCATCCTGATAAAAAATCTCAGTACCTAAGAATCCCTCAGTACTGTCCCGCTAGGGGTAACTGTTTTCGAATTAAGCATTCTGCATACCCCAGGAGCACGTTCGCATACCATGAAAGTATAGGACCTCCGCTTCGCCATGGCCCTGTCGAGGAGGAAGACATAGCAGCCATCATCTATCTACACTTTCATCTGGAAGGCCTCGCATGGGGTCGATTTTAGCATAGCAGTCCTTGCTCCAGCGAGAGCCAATCATCTCTCCTAGCTCCTCTACGTCACCAGACTCCAAAACCCGACCGGCCATAGCGTGACTCACCCTGAAAGTTTGGGTCTCTTTGTCCTGCTTGTCTGCGCCGCCATTAACCAGCTCCTGCCTGAGATCGACAAATTGTTGCGTCATAATCCGCACACTCCGAGTGAGGGTTCGAATTGCCTTGACATCAATCTGATCCTTCTCACAGTTTATTACAAGGATGTTAGTAGTTTGCAGTAGCTGCGCCCCTTTTTGTTGAACCTGCATTCCAGTAGTAGCTGTAGTGCTAAGCGATCCCTTCCGCTTCTTAACGAGAGACAAAGAAATATCTTTTTTTCTTTTATTTTTACCTTCGGGACCACCCTTAGGTATTGCTTCAGAGGATGAAATGAATGATAATTTTTGTAGCGTGTGAAAATGCCATGCCTGACCGGAAATGATATCTTTCTGTCTTTTTCCTGTTTAGCCTCCGGTAACTACCGTTTAGATAATTCTTCAGAGGATGAATGAGGATGATATGTATGAGCGTAAATGAAGTGTAGTCTTGTACATTCTCAGTTCGACCGTTCCTGAGATGTGTGGTTAATTGAAACCCAACCACCAAAGAACACCGGTATCCACGATCTAGTATTCAAATCCGTGTAAAAATAACTGGCTTTACTAGGACTTGAACGCTGTAACTCTCGACTTCCAAATCAGCTGATTTGGGAAGACGCGTTAACCACTGCGAGACTCTTACCGTAGGGTTTACAACTTCATTGTAATTTTTTTTGATGTCACTGCGTTTTGTTAAATTATTCTTTTATTTTATTTTTTTTATGAATTACTGATTGTTATCTTATGGATTTATTATTAAAATTTATTGCCTTTCTAGAACAAACAAATATACATTTTTTTTTAATTTCTCGGCCAATATTTTTTGTTGATTATCACTTCATACCATATTTTTCCTTTTTTAATAAAACTAGTATAATGACATTCACTAATCGAAGATCCGTTATGTAATATTGCACTTCTTAATTTGTAAGTGTAACCCTCGATTTTTATCGTCTCCGTGGACACACTTTTTATATTATAATTAAATGAACTTTTTTATTTCTTCATCGATTAGTTCAAATATTTCTGATTGTAGAATAAAACTTTTATCAATCAAATTTATTTCTGTTTTATGTAAAAAATCTTTGTTGGCACATTTGTAACACTTTCCTACTGTTTTTTTTGTTTTATTAGCTGGTATAATCTCTTATAAACTAATACTATCACTTAAAAAAAATTGTTTCATCTTCAGTACTTTCATTTACATAAGAGCATTTACTATTAAAACAAGCTGTAGTATATTTTCTTTTTAATTTTATTATTTCAAGTACATTATCAAGTTTTTATACGCTACCTAGTACTATCAAGTACCGGTACCTAGCGGCGCGATTCGTACAGTTTAAGGAAAAGGTGACATATTCGAGTCCCGCGGTTCATCAAATAGAAGAAAAAAAACGTTGTCTAACAAAATTCGAGGTATTTTTTGAAAGTATTCTTTATTAAAAATCCAATTGAACTGAAATATGATGTGTTCATGTTTATATTTTCCTCATTTTCATTTCATTTTTAGGTTAGGTCATGTTAAGAACTATAAATAATTCGTTGGCTTCGCCGTGACGTCTAGTTCTTCGGACTCTTACCGGCGAAGTTCTTACGAACTTCTTGATTAAATAATTATTAAATTAATTCAAATGATTAATAAATGACATCAAATAATTCTAAAAGGATATTCGATATTTCACACTGCTTTGAATTGACAAAAGTATTTATTTTTCATTAATTTAATGAAAATTTGCTGCATCATTTGATGTATTTAATTTAATTTCCCGCATATATTTTTAATTTAACTGGAAAAAATAATAAAATTTAACTAAAACCTTACGTAACAAATAACAAAAAGGAGAAAAAATTACTATCTTATAATTAAATTAGATTTTCTTAGCTAGTATTAAACATATTATGTATGCTTTAAGCTAAATTTTAATTTAGGAATTTTAGGTTTTATAAAATAAAACGGATATAGAGAATTTTACGCGTAAAGGTTAAAAGGAAACAAAGAGGGGAATGATGCGTCCGTCCGCGATTACAGCAGCTTTATGAGACTACCACTCAATTTAGCAGCGAATAAATAGCCCACGGAAAGACTAGCTGTTTATAAATCTACCCGCATTTACAGCGGCGACCGCTTTCACAGTATTGCTCTTTTCAGTATTTTCTTTCTTACAAACACAAAAAATTTATAAATCCAGAACCAGAAAATAAAAATTAATATTAACCGGAAATTTATTATTTTTTTTAATTTATTTACTTAAGTGTTTTTACAAGAATTATTAGAGAAATACTGTATAGAAAGAGGTAAAGGAATAAGTTTTATAAATAATGCAAAAGTATTTAAATACCAACTGGGTTAAAATAATGGATTCAAAACATCGAAAAGTTAAAAAGTATTAATTAAAGAATATTATCTGAATCAGAAAAGTCAATGAGATTAAAGGATTTAGAAACAGACCTAAGATGAAGTTTGATCTAACAAGAGGAGTAAGGTAAAGTTGTTTACGTAATTTTGCTGTCGATGCTTATACCATTTTTAATATGCGAATTGGCGATAAAAAAAAATTCTGTAAAAGATGAGGAATCGGTGAAGAAGAAAAGAAAATAAACTGTATAAGGTTCTCAAATGACATGGGTTTTTTTTAGAAAATAAAGCACAGAGTATTCAACAATTGATTTCAAAATTAAAATATCTGATGTGGACACTTCATGACTTCCTTGCACGCCTATTAAATTACAAATACACTTCTTTTTTTTTTTAAATGAAAAGTACATAAAATTTTATTTCATTAATAATTTTTTATTTATTTTTTTTTTATTATTACTGAATTATTATTTATTGTAAAATGTTTTATACAATCAGAGATTAATAATTATTAATAAAACAATACATTTAAATTTAAAAAAAAGGAGATGAGGTCGGATTCGAACCGATGTGCCTTCTCCTTGTAAGATCCAAATATTCATTAATTAAAATTTTATTTGGCTATAACTCTGGAACCAGTGAAAATAAGTACCACTTACGATATATTGTTGAAAAGCTGTCAATGAGGGCTTTTTACTGCAGTTAAGAAAAAATCCAAAAAAATCTGGATTTTCGGCTCTTTTGGACACTTTTTTGGTCCAGACGATTGCAATCAAAAGGTGAGGTGCACAACTAGATGTTACAACAGTCTTAAATCCAAAATTTCCACATCCTACAGCTAATAGTTTTGAGTTAGCGAGATACATACGTATGTACACACATGCATACGTACGTACAGACGTCACACCGAAACTAGTCAAAATGGGATTCAGGGATGGTCAAAATGGATATTTCCATTCAAATCATAAAACCAGAGAGAAATTTTAAAATTTACAGTTAAATAAACAGATTTTATAATTTAATTTTACTTTCCGTCTAATTAAACTTTCCGCTTTATCAGAACTACAGCTCTAGAAAGGAAAGAACTGTAATCGATCCAAATTGGGAATATACAGTTTTCACCGGATCTTGACGTTTTGACACCTAAGGAACCCAAAAAATGGAATGGAAATTTTTCAGATGTTAATATCCCTATGTATGTGTGTTCGGTGTCGCATTCTAAATCACCTTATATCTCCAGAACTGTTGGGCCAATTTTGTTCAAATTTGGTCAAATTAATTCTATATATGGGGCATTGATGCCATTAAATTTTCGACTTAAAAGATGAAGGAGATGAGGCTGTTGTAGAGCAAATTCACCCTCAATATTTCGCCTAATTAAGGTCATATTTTTCTTAAACACATCTGTTAATAATTAAAAATAACAATATTTTCAAAAACCAAATTTTTCCAAAATTGCACCCCCACCCTAAAAAAATGGTGGTTCCCAAACTTTTCCGAGTCGCAACGCTATTTTTCAATTAAAATTTTTTCACGGTGCTTTACCCTTAGTAAAAGTATGACTACTAGTAAGTAAGAGATAAAAATAAGTAAAAATCGTCTATCTTCATTATTTTTTTACTTTATTAGCATTAAATGAATAATTATAAACGTCTTAGTTCATTATAAAGCTTTTACAATATTTCGCGGCTTCCCTGTGAAGAGGCCGCGGCTGCCCGGGACTTACAGAGTGGGAATCACTGCTCTAAACTACTGACATGTTGTGACATCCCAGGTGAGATGGAATTAAATAAATGAATAATATTTAAAGTGTAAAAAATAACACGGTCTGGTTGGGTCTCGGACTCGATCGCCCGGTTGACTCGGTGCCTGTGGCTTTAAGTCTCGCGTCTACACCAGCTGCCGATTGTACAAGTGAAATTTGTTCTATGTAAGTTGTGAAATTATACTAGTTCAGTTAGTGCCGACCGTCGCCGCTAGTACTTCCACACTCGCGCGAATTAAATACGGTATGCGCGCACGCTTTGGTTAGAATCACTGAATAAAATTAACGGAAAAATTACAAAAATTACATTTCTGTAGAATCCCATTTAAATCTCATTTCAATAGGGTTCAAGTCTGTATGTATGGGCTAATCATAACATTTTATATCCGTTTTTCTTTTCGAGTTCATTAAAAAAAATACTGGGTACATTAAACAAATACTTGTTTGTTTTTTTGTAAATCGTGTATTTAAGATATCGATCAATATATGATTTTCCAACAAATTAATATCTTCTTGGCGTAGTGTAGTGTATCGGCCTTTCATTCGGAGGTCCCGGATTCGATTCCCGGTTAGGCATGGAATTTTTCATACGCTATAAAATTCTATTTTCATATTCCTACGTACAAAATTTTCAAAGCTGCAGTGGTGAATTAATTCATCAAGCAAAAAAAAACTAACGACAATAATGCTAGTAGAATTGTAATTAATATTTTATTTAACATCTATTCTCCAGAAATATTTCTGCGAAAGTTTATAAAAAGTAAAGCAAAATGAATTCTTTTATGAGTAGGAGAAATGTTTTTAGAATGGTTGTTATACAGCATTACAGCTATCGGCCAGTAAACGTTAAATTCCGTGGCGATCACTTTACCAGAGTTTTAATTTTTAAAGCCACAACACCAGATTAGTTTCTTTTATTATTCATTCTCTGATTTTATCAACGTTCTCCAGCCATTGCAATTAAACACAAGTTTAATATTTCATATTATTATTTTTTTTTTTTTTTTTATTGATATTTTAATAAATAATACTATGACGACGTTTTTACATGTGATATAAAATTATTGTAAATTTGTGTCTTCAGTTTAGAGGATTAACTGGAAAGATAGTAATCCTGAATTCAATGACGCTGATATTCTCATTTTGTTGGAGTGAGAGTTTTCTACTAAAGTTTTAATCAAATTTTTTTTCTCATTAATTAATTCACCACAAAAATTTTAGAAGGCTCCTTATATATAGGAATATGAGTATGGAAATTTAGCATCTGAAAAGTGATATAACTGACTGGGATTCGAACGCGGGACCTCTGAATGAAAGGCTACCACTCCCCCAGGGAGAAAATCATATTTATTTTAATGATAATTATTAGATGAACGTATATCAATTTTTGTAAGGAAAAAATCAATTTTAATTATTAAACTTTCTTAAATTTAAAAATTAAAGGGAGCAATATTTGTTTCAGCAAAGATTGCTCCCTTTAATTTTTAATTGTTTTAAATTTTCCCCCGAAATTTTTTACTAAAGTACTTTGTCAAAGACTAGATCAGAAAATATTGTTTTAATATCATTGCTTTGAAGACCACATGTTGAACTTTCAAAATCATTCCAGAAAGAATTTATTTAAAATTTTATTTACTTTAATCTTAATTTCATTGAAATTTTCTATTATATACATCTCTATCAATTAAATCATTATTTTCTGTTAAATTAAAGAAGAAGTGAAACTTCTGATTTAATTTTTAAATTGGTATCAAATTTTGTTGATACTATTTTGTTGGTGTCCATTCTCAAACAACTAATTCCAGAGATGTGATGTTAATTGTATCCCAATGATCAAATTTTATCTGTGTAATTCAAATCAAGTTAAAAGTAACTAATATCCTTTAATTTACTTTACCAGGTTGTTGAAGCATTATAAAAAAATTGTATTATTAGTAAGCAAATAATTAACTTTCAATTTGATATAACAATTTCAAAACAAACAAAAAAATTTTGTGGCATTTACTTTTTGAAGGGAAAAATTTTTAATTATAATAATATTATTCCTGTATGCATGCCAAATAGTTTTATTTTATTTGCATACCAAATTTTTAATTTGTACGGTAACATAGTTTCAATGAAATTATATATATTTCTGTTTATAAACTTATTTTTAAAGTGTGAGTATTTTTAACTAAGACACAATTTTCCAAATAAGTTGTATTTTATTTATTTTTGAATGTATTAATAATGTAAATACAAATTTGTTTGTGGGATACAGATGAATGAATAACACATATTACCATAGAAAATTGCATATATTGTAGATTTTTTTCTGTAACGTACACATTTTATTCTGTAGTAACCGATTTCAGAATTCACCTGAGTAAATCCACTTGAAGAAAATTCATGCTTGAATATACATCATACAACAATATAAGTGCTGGGAGTTACCCTGTCATTCCATCGCATTACAATCATCTTCTCGCTCTGTACTTGTCCTCTACATGTTCACATCGCTGTAATAACATTGCTTTTTCCAAAGAAAATAAACAGACTGTAGAAATATACCTTAGATAATGAAAAATATATGTAAAATAAACAAAAAATTAAATTAAAATTACAATATAGAATTACTTATTAATTAAACAGAGGTACTTATATAGTATCATGCAAATTAATCTGAATACAGATGTTATATAAAAAAAGTAACTTTATTTATAAAAAAAGGTTATACCTGTACATTTTGTGAATAGTCCACTGTAGCTGTAGAAGAGAAAATATTATTATCAGTCCGATTTGGACATATGCGGTTTTCACCAGATCTTCACATTTTAACACCTAAGGAACCCAAAAACTAGATGAAAATTTTCTGGATGTTCGTATATACATGTTCAATGTCACACTCTAAGTCACCTTATATCTCCAGAACTATTGGATTGATTTTTACCAAATTATCTGACTTGGTCAGATTATTTCTATATATGGGGCACTGATGCCATTACATTTTCAATTTAAAAGGTCAAGGCTGTAGAGCAAGGTCACTCTCAGTATCTCGAGATTTCGCCTAATTAAGGTCTTATTTTTCTTAGGCACAATTGTTAAGAATTAAAATATAGTGATATTAGAAAAAAAAATATTTGCAAAATTGCACCCCCACCCCAAAAAATGCTCTAAATAAACTAATGTCAAGTGGGTATGTGCATCACTAGTACCCCCTCTCATGACAAGGATCTACTAGTTGTGACCACAGGTGAGCAGTAGAATTAAATAAATGAATAATATTTAAAATGTAAAAAAGGATTTAACGTGGCCACTAATACTGCCACACTCACAGAAATGAAATATGATATGTGCCTGCACTTTAGTTAGAATCATTGAATTTATAAATACAAAATATTATATTTAAATAAAATGATAAATATTTTATATTAAGTTGTGTACGTACTTGTGTGTAAGCCATGCATCAGAAAAAAGCCACATGATGGGAAAGTTCTACAACTATGTAATCAGCTTTTTTAAATGATTCATAATTTATTAAAAACTAGCTTATATCCCTAGCAGTATTTATAGTCATAATTTCTTCAAAGGCCCACCCATTTCTTTTTTACAGAAACTGTCACTAACGTTCCACAACAAACATAAACCTCCTTTGGATTCCTTCTTGTTGAATTTAACCTTTCAAATCTACTCTCTTTATTGTACAATCTAGAGCAAATCTATTATATCTTTTACTCTCGTCAAAACATTTTTAACTATTTACTAGAAACTTTTAGGAAGTTCTACAAATTTCCAAAATGTAATAGTGTTGGAAATAATGTAAAATATTTCAAAATTTTAACCTTTTATAATTTTTTAAGGTTTTCACCCCTCAGCCCTCTTCAGTTGTTGTGGTAGGAGTGTCTAGTATTTACTGTATTTTTACTCATTTAGTAAGTAATAATTGTTCCAAGTTTGGTTGAAATCCTGTAGTTCAGGAAAACATGTGGGCCAGACATAGATACATACCCACATACATACATTGTATGTATGTGTATTCATTGATTTTTATTTATATTAAAATGGCAATGGAAGCATAATAAGAGTCTTTCTCAGAAGTTAAACGTTGTGTTGAGGTGTACAAAAACAATTTTATTCAATGAGAAAATAGTAAACAAACACACATGCACGCATGCATGTAATTTCATAAAGACACATATTATTGTTATTTTTTAAGATAAGTTGCTATTTAATTTTCTAAATATTAGTCAATATGATTCAAATTTAAGGGAGCCGAACAGTGCTCTGACCGCTTATTTTTGTTTATTGATAACTCATTCTAAGTTTTAGAGATAGTTCCAAGAAATGATATTATATTTCAGAAGAAAAAAACATAAGCATAATAAATATTTAGTAATGATAATATTGAAATATTTAATAATGAATGTTTTACTAATATACTTAGAAGTAATACAGTATAGTTTGATTCTATTGTAAACAAAATTAATCTTATCATCTCAAGAGAATTCGCTATCTAATAGAAGTCCATCAAACCAGTCAGAATGATAAAAATGAAAAACTGGTTAACGGTACACAACAATCAACGTTGGAATTACAGTATTTTACATTTTATTATGTAAGTAATTAAATTATTTCCAAACTTTATCAAATTTAATTATGTTTGAAGAAAATCAATGATCTGAAGGACTTCATTGCTTTGAATTATTTTCTTATTGTTACATAATATATCCTTTATGAGGTGTATGTACTTAATTAATTTGGGTGTAATCCTGTGATGAAAAACAATTATAAAATAAAAAAATAAAAATTTTACACAAATTCCAGCTAATGATGAACAGTTTTAGACGTTAAGTGATCTTAAATCTTTTTTTATATCCTCTGTAGTCCTTACTATTATCAAAAGTAAGACTGTAAAGGTTTTTTTACACTTGCATTTCTTACTTCCTTATGCATATATTGTTTATTTATTAAGTTCAAAATGAGTTACTGTATGAATCCCACTTTTGCAATGCAAGTACTTAACTGAAGAGTTCTCCTTTCATCAGTTTCTTACTAGTAGCTTTTCAGTAACCTCATCTCTTTGCACTTACAACTTTATTACTGTATAACTTACATAATAAAGTGAATGAGCTTTAACCACGTACACAGTTCCCTCTTTTAACCAATATAAAGGATTAAATAGAAAATTTTTAATTAACCTAGAATGAATCTATCTTCGATTTTAACAATTTTTATAGATCAAAATGAACCTTGAGTACAATACAGTCTAAAACATTAAAGAACATATATATATAAAAACACACACACACATACTTACATATATATAATATATCTAATCCTATACTCATATAAATATTGCACACACACACACACACACATATATATATAAATATGTGTGTATATATATCACATATATATATGTGGGGAGTGTGTGTTTCCTTACTATTTTCTCATTGAAAATTCAGTGGGATAAAATAAAACAATAAAATGAAATGAAAAGAATAAGTAGATATTTTATTACCATAAATTCACAAAAATTAAAAATTAAAATAACAAAAAAAATTTTATACATAAAAATAAAAAACACCAATTCTCTTAACCTTTAAACATTCTCTTTTATTTGGCTTCCAAAATTTGTATTCAAACAAGAATTGTGGTTATTGAATTAAATATAAAAACATAAATATCAATTAAAAAGATATTAATGTACTTTTTTAATAATAATAATAAAACAGATTAAAAAGAAAAAACACTAAAACTTAACTTTGACTTTTTTAGATTGGTGCTAAAAAAAACTTATAAAAGTATATAAGCATATAAATCTTATATAAGTATTATTATGTAAGTTGGTATTTTAACTATACTATTTATTAACTACTAATTTGTCCTAGCTTAAAAAAAAAGCTGGCAAAATATTAGTTGATTTTTCTGACTATTATAAATAAAAATTTAAAGAGTTAGTGTGAAAAGACAAAAGAAAATATGTATATATATATATATATATATATATATATATATATATATATATATATATATTAGAGAAAGGTAATTAATTTTAAGGAAAATTTTTCAAAAATATTCATATATAGGTTAAGTTTAACAAATTTAGTTAAATAAGATTTACACCCCCCTTCAGTAGAGACTAAAATAACAAAAAGATAATTTTCAAAAAGCTTTGCTGGATTTAGGTCCATGGTCTATAATTTAAAGAAACCGCAAACATTTCTTGACTTGATAGCTCGATATAACCCACTGGATTGGTCTAGTGATGAACTGGTCATTGCAAATCAGCTGATTTCGAAGTTGAGAGTTCTAAGCTTCAAATCATAGTAAAGGCTTTATACAGATCTGAACACTAGATCATGTATGGTGTTCTTTGATGGTGGATTTCAATTAACCACACACCACACATCTCAGGAATGATCGATCTGAGACTGTACAAGACTATACTTCATTTACATTCATACATATCAACCTCATTTATCCTCGTGACGGTGATTCGGGAGGTTAAACAGAAAAAGAAAAAGATAGCTTGATATATGAAGTATAATCTTTAAAAAAATTTTTGAAAAATATTTTAACTGGAGAGAAATAGAACAAAAAACATATATTTCAATTTTAAGAGATGAGGCTTGATTTTCTAAAGAAACTTTATTTGGATTATTTATATATGCACACTGAAGGTAACAAAAAACCTTTCTCTAAATGCCTCTGAAAAAAATCAAAACTGGTTTTATCGAAGTATCCCTTTAACGAATCTTGAAAAAAATATGATCAATTTTCCATTTATAAAAATATTTCAGCTGAATTTGAATAAATATACATATACATACATACAAACATGAATGCTTATATATATTTTTTTAGTCTAGATGAACTAGTTGGATCCTAAAATGTAAAGATTTATAAAACACCTGAAACCCCATTTTTGATAAAATCACTATACTTTCCCCTTTAATATAGGGGAATTCTAGCCATATTCATCAGGAAAGTAAAACCAAAATGAAAGAGAATTGAAAATTATTATTTTTAGATTTTAATGTAGATTTTTTAGGCCTGTATAACTTAATTTTATTCTCTTTTTTTTAATCTTACACTTTTAGATAGATTTTCAATTAAATGGAAGCATATAAAAGTCAAATGATAAAATCAGTTAACTAGAAAATCAAAGGAGATGCAATGTAAATTGAATCCTACTGAAATATGAGTTGTAGAATTATATATATTTTTTACTCTCAAATTTTCAAACTTATTTTCTTTAATTTTCACATGAAAATACTTCCAAGTATCAGAATGACATTAGCCTATTAGGCTAATGTCATTGATACTTGGAAGTATTGTAAGTATTGGAAGTAATTGTCATTGATCATTGCCAATAACAATCATGAATGACAAAAAAGTTAAATATATATTCAGTTTTTTCCTGGTTGGAGAAATCAAACAAACTGCATTATTTTAGTTCAACATAATTTTTTTTTTTTAAATTATTAAATAAGATCAAAGTATTGCACTGATAAAACAATTTAGACAGATGGTTATAATAATTTGTAATTTTTTAAGGCAATGGATACATAAGATTCAACAGATTTGTAGGATTAGCGTAGAATTAAAAAACCTTAAAAAAAGAAAACTGAAAAAAATAATCTCAAAGGCAAAATCTTTTTTATATAGCAGATCTTTATGAAAACATCAGTCTTGCTCTGTTTTTATAATTACTGATACAACTTGGCAGTTTTTAACAAAGATTTATGTCAGTCTCAGATTTATGTCATAATTTTTAAAACCTTTCTTTCACAAACATCAGAGGATCTGATAATAAATTTAATACATACATTTTTCACTACAAAACCTGTCTTTATCACTTATAAGTTCCACTTGTTCATAAAATTGTTCCACTTTTTAGCACAGACTGGCAGATTACATGTTATTATTTTTATTCAAACATTATTTTAAAATGAATTAAAGTAGAATAATATGAATGTACATACAATCAGTATCAGAATTTTTCCTGAGTTGATCTAGTTTGACAATTGTTTGTCAGCCACCTAAAGACTCAGCATTACAATACACAGCCAACAACTCATTCCAAAGCATTTTCCATTATTAATCAGAAAATTTCAACATTGTGCGTTACAAAATACGGTTAAAATTTTTAATAAATCAAACAAATATATTAGACTCAATTTTTAATTTTTTGGAAATATGCTTCCAAAAGATATTTTCAGAGCATTTTTACAGGTCCTTTATTGGTTATGATTTTTTTTTAATTTAGGAGCAGCAAAACCGCCTGAACTAGAGCGCAAAAAAAATAAATGCAACCCACAAAAACATATTTTGATTACTTGAATCTAGAAAAAAATATTATTATTGTACAAGTTTTGTTTATTGTTTTAAAAGTATATTTAAATTACCTCTGAAAATAGTAGTTACTGGTTTTAATTTATAAGTTCTTTGTCATTAGCACATTAAAAATGTAACTTTATGTCATTTTTCTGGCAAACATAGCTCTTTTATGATTCTGTTTTGAAAAATTTTAAAGTCTTTTGAAGCTTTTAGGGGCGGCATTTTTTGGGTTTGCCTATGGCGGCAAAAAAGCTAGGGCTAACTGTGATGCATGTAACTCTTCATTCAGTAACAGTTAAAAACTTACTTATCCTCTAAAGCTGCCAAAAGAACACTATTTCATCACATGTTTTGCAAGGGATTTATCAGGTATACCTAGTCAGAAATTTGTAGGTTTGGAATATTGGTTTCATAAAAAAATGAAGCGCAAAATTCTATCTGATTTATATTCCCTGATAAATATTCAAGGGAATAATGTTTACAATTACATATTTATATTCAAAAATAATAGTTGTAATAGACAAATAAACTCCAGTAAATTATAGCCTAGAATAATAAGAATAAACTTTATCATATAATTAATCAGAATGGAGTCCATTATTATGTTTAAAGAGGTAAAAAAGAACTATTATTAGACTATTAAAAGTAAAACTGATTATATATTCATACAGTCTGAGAATACAAGAAGTAATACAGTTTTATGTTTTTATCTGAAGAATATTTTCCAGTCTGAGAGAATTAGAAATGAACAAGAAGTATAAAAAGACAAACGGGAAGATAAAAATGAACTGTTTTGTTCTTCTGCTATTCTACCTGTTTTAAAGCACTTTTATCATTTACATTATTTCTGTTCCATTGTTCCTTAGTTAAAAATTACTTTTTCATCATTATTTATATATACTTTAATTGAAAATAGATTAATTTATTCCTTAACTAATTCTTTACTTATGCATGTGAATAGAGTAAGAGACATTGAGTGACTGAAAGAAAAGACATACTAACATACTAATAAAAAAGAAATTAATTTACTTATTTATTCTTAAAATACATTCTTAGAACAGAGTAATATTAATATTTATAATACAACTATTAATTAGTGTTAAGATATTGTAATTTGTATTACTGTTGATAAGAATATTATAGAACGACTGATAATTGGATATTAGTCAGTTCATGTACCTCAGAACAGACAGTAGGTGATAACCTATCAATCTGCAAAGCAACAAGCAATAACAGTAATCAAATTTGAGTTATGTACATATTACTGATCTACAATCTCATTTATCAATACAAATTATTGTCGCAAGCCTATTTACTCACATGACAGAATATATTTTCTAATTTATTGCATCTTTATTAATGAATTTTGAAAATAATTTATAAATTGGTTCTATAAATACGCCGTAAGATGTTTTAAATAAATTAAGATGTATCGTTTTCATCATACATAAAACAAGTATTTATTTATTTTTATATGTATTAACCAAGATAAAAAATGTCTTTAACTTTTGCAAATTAAAATTAAAAGTCTAATTGCAAATCATTATAAATCTTATTAGATCATGTGTCCAGTTTGATGGTCTAAATGAAGAGATTTGTGTGAATCATGCTAAAATAGTAACTACATCATGATCAATCAAAACTACTTTCTTTTTTTTTAGATAGCTCTTCTATTGATAACACATTATGATTTTTCACAAAATTCTTTAGTAGTTAAATATTTTTTAACTACTAAACTCTGGTAGACCTGTGACGTGACCCTTTACTCAAAAATTCCCCATTAAGTTATGCTTGATTGTAAATCTAATATTCATTAAAGGAAAATGTTAGGTTATTTTCTTACATATAATCAAAATAAAACTAGTTAGTATCAAAGTCCACATGGCCCATAAGAATTTTTTTTAATTAGAAATTTGTTTTTTCCTCTTTTCCTTCACTTATGATTTTGCATGACAAGATTTGCTGATAAAAATAGACCACTTTGCTTTACTATTGGGAATAGATCCCAATTTTATTCAATAAAATATCTGGCTGAAATTAATTATTCACTTAGTAGGCTAGTTGTACACAAAAAAGCTACATTAACAATATAAGCAAAAGTTTCTGTTTATTTCCTTTTAGCATTTAAGTTCATCTCCTGGTGAGGGAAATTTTTATTAACTTTATATCCTGCTGATTAGAGAATGCTGTCTAGAATAGAGAATATGCTGTCTAGAATAGAGAATATACATTTAAATAAACTAGCAACCAGTAACATGAATAGTGACTATAAAATATTTTTGATACCAGTACAGCTTTTTTCAGGTAAGAGTAAGTGAAGGAAAGCAGGAGGAAATGAAACCCTAACTTAAAATAATTGTTGCTGGTGCCCTGCTGTTTTTGAATGTTTGACATCACTTACTTGTGCAGGAATAAGATACTTACATATTTTTTTTGCTAAAACTTTGCTTTTTTCCATTGAATAATAACTTTAAATTGAGATATTTCTCAGTGAAGATTTCTCATTTAAATTTTTTTCATTAACTTCCAAAAGAACATTTTTGGGTAAGAGGTAAATTTTTCCCCATCTCAAAAGTTAATCTCTCTTTACATGTCCCAATTAGTTTTCCTATTCTGAACTGTTAAGAACAATTGATTTTCACTCAGTCTTCCCATTACTTCATTTTTCACTTTATTTAATTTTCTCAAATTTCCTCCATGTCAACTCATTAATGTTACTGCAAATTTTTTACCACACCGACTGTTTAAATTATCTTGAATTGAGACTTTATCTGTTTCTTGGCAGTTGTTGACCAATTAGGGAAGCATTCTAACCAGTAAGTCGATTTCAAAATAATATAAATCTAATTGACAATAATGTAGGTTCAGGGTTGGGTCATGGATTGTAAAATTATTTGTACCAATGAACTGGCAAATTAAAGAAAAATATTTTTTACTCCCAGAACTACTCAACATGATTTAAACTGAAAAATAAAAATATAAATAACTGAATTATGTTATCTTATGTCTTTAATGATGATGTTTAGAATAAGTGCATATATTTATTATTGTATTTTTTGGTTTCATGGGGTTTAATCATAACTCTGGTAGACCAGAATTAATATATGTTGTCACATTTTTTCCCATCAGTTTGTCTTAAGTCTGCAGACATTTTAGCACAGAAAGGTAATGAACTCAAAAAATAAAAAATTAATGCATGATAGCATTCTGAGCATCATTTCATTAGCAGTGTTTAAAAAAAAATTGTGTACAGTAGAGCCTTGATAATTCTAAGTAACCAGACTGAAACTACCTTAAACTATCAAAAAACTTGAATTATATGAAATAACAAGGGAAAATAATAATAATAAAATGATCAAACAAAAATTATCAAAAACTAATCTAGATTTAACATATACTAATATTTTAGTTAGATCCTGAGAAAACAGGCAAACTACTGGGCCCTGATCAATGGCAGTCCTTTTATAGAGTAAGACTTGTTCCTAAACCCATACCCTTTTCATTACCTTCATCCACCCTTCACTGAATAGTAATCATTCCACCTGCTTACACCTTGGCTCTTATTGATCTGTTATACCTTGTTGGCACTTTCTAAGAACTAGCAGGGCAGCCACTTCTTTAGTGGAGTTTTATGGGTGATAACTCTGCATGTGGCAGAGATTATCCATAGACTTTGTTTTCTACTAAGAAGTAAAGACAACCAGGGTTAAGGAACCAAAGAGGTAGAGCCAGACTTCTTACTTCTAAAATTTAATTCAAAATCTACATTTAACTAATAAGAAATAATTATTACATGGATTTAACAAAAAATCATGTGCCTTTTGTTTTTATTTATTAATTTTTATAGTTACATTAGTTAACCCTTTTAATAATCAATACTATTGAGTAGTTTTTGATTGCTCCAGTATCTATATTGAATGATATCTCTCCAATTCTGAAATATTGCTTAAGAATATGGCAAACTTCTGTTTATTTACTCTCTGTGTATGCCTACTTTTTTTATATTTGAACTTGAATTATCATAACCGTACTGTATCTAACTTTTCAAGGTTATTTTTTATTGAATGTTTTCATGTACTTAACCAACAGTACAGAATATAAATCAAGTTGGTGTTTTATATATATTGTATTTTTATAATCAAAATCCAGCTCGAACAACCCAAGTACAGAATTACAAAGTAAATGAAATGACACCTTATTAGGTAGATTTCATAAGAAAGCTACCTATTGTAATGGGTACCATTATTCAACTTCTGGAAAATTTTGACATATCTTCGGATTTCACATTCCCCAGACTCCAAAACCACCATCAATCCAAAAGTTTATATATACATTTTATATATATTATATATATTTTATATATACGTATATATATATATGTATATACATATATTTCAGTTTCTTGTGGACACGTTAACTGCCATAATTTTGCACCAATCACTTTCAAATTGATTCATAAAATATAACAACCCAAATCTCGGTTGAGTTTTTTAATGGCCAAAATCAGACCATGGGGTGGAAATGAGTGGGCTTTTTCAAAATTTTGTCATATCTTCAGATTTCACATCCCCCTGACCCCAAAACCACTGTCAGCTCAAAAGTTTATATATATATATATATATATAAATCTCGCATCATCAGTTGTATATATATATATATATTTCACTTTCTTGTGGACACGATAACTACCGTAATTTTGCACTAATCATTTTCAAATTGTTCTTTCAATATAACTCGTTCAAAAATCCTAGTCTAGTTCGTTAACGGCCAAAATCGGACCATAGGAATAGAATTGGGAGAGCTTTTTCGAAAAAAACAAAATATCGTTATAACTCTCTTATTAAGTAAAATACCAAATTCGTTTAAAGTTCCTACTATTCGTTGGATAATGGCCTAAAACTTCTCTAAGTAGTTTTTTGATATCAACAACCATAGGCCCAGGGGTGGAAAAAAGTCGGTTTCAAAAACAAAACATCTCCCTTAATAGGCACAGTATTGAATCTGTTTGAAGTGTTCGTTAGTCCTCTAAACATTACCTAAAACTTTTGTCTGAAACAATTTTTGATATGACCAACCCTTACCGCAAGGGAAGACCAAATTGTTGATGGAATTGTAAGAAGATGGGCCTTGTCCTATGCTAAACATGTGAAACTTTTTTCACATGCAACCATTGTCGTACTGAATAAATTTGAAGTTTTTCTTAACTTTAAGGTGGAAATCTTTTTTATCCTCTTCTTAGCGCTGGTGAAATCTACCTCCACCTTCTGTTATCCTGAAAGAAATTTTTTTTTATTCTAAAAACACTTTCTCAGGATCTCACATCATCAGTTGTATATAAAATTACGTATCAGACATAAAAAAATTTTAAAGTAAAATTAAAAGATTAAAATATTAAATTACAATCACATATACAAAAATATATGAAGTCAATTAAATAAAATAACCACAGATATAAATATGGCATTATAATTAAAAATTTGTAATTAAATTAAATTTAAGAAAAAAAGAATAATGTAACATTGACTGGCCAGGTTACATAGGATAAAGTTTCTGTTTATTTTATTTTTTTAATTTAATTTAATTTTTAATTATAACCAAATTATATATATATACATAAAAGAAACACATGCATATTTAGATGAGAAAGTAGTGGATCCATCAGTAACAACTAATTTTAGTATCAGAGAGAAAATATATCAGATTTTTTTTAATTATATTTCAATTTACGTAAAACTAATAGTTCCCATTTGAAAGTGATCTACGAGGGTAAGTCTATTATTATCCGCAATGTAGTTATAAATTTTATTGCAATACAAATAGGAAACTTACATGTACATTTTTCAACATAGTTCCCTTGCATTTCAACACACTTGGTCCATCGTTGCACAAGCTTCGTGATGCCCTCATAAAAGAAGGTTTTCGGTTGAGCTGCAAGACAGGAATGCACCGCTTCTTTCACTGTTTCGTCCGAGGTAAATCGACGGCACCTTAATGCCTCTTTGAATGGACCAAACAAGTGGTAGTCAGAAGGGACAAAATCAGGACTATACGGAGGTTGAGCTGGTACTTCAAAGTTGAGTTTCTGGAGCGTTTCAGCAGTGTTGGCAGCAGTATGTGGACAGGCATTGTCGTGCAACAACACAACACCTTTCGACAGCAGTCCTCAGTGTTTGCCTCGAATTGCAGGCTTCAGCTTGGCAGTAAGCATGTAACTGTAATGCGCACTGTTTATTGTCATGCCCCTTTCCTCATAATGTTCCAGTACTCGACCTTGTGAGTCTCAAAAAACCATAAGCATCAGTTTTCCTGCGGGTTGTTGGGTCTTGAACTTTTTTTTGCGGGCCAATTTGGATGTTTCCATTCCATACTCAGCCGTTTATTCTCTGGCTCGTAATGATGGATCCATGTTTCATCACCGGTGATGATTCTGTCTAAGAAGATGTCCCGTTCATTACCATAGCGATTCAATTGTTTTTGGCAGATGTCCCAGCGCGTTTGTTTAAATAACTGTGTGAGTTGTTTTGGGACCCGTCTTGCACAGACTTTATGAAAGCCAAGTCTGTTGTGGATGATTTTTTAGGCAGAACCGTGACTAATTTGCAGATGATGTGCCACTTCATCAATATTACTTGTCTATTTAAGAAAACCATGTCATGTACACGCTCAATGTTTACCTCATTTGTGGCGGTAAATGGTCGCCCGGCTCCTTCGTCGTGTGTAACACTTGTGCGACCGTTTATGAATTTTTCAATCCATTTGTAGAGACTCCGTTGCGGCAACACACTGTTCCCGTACTGTACCGAAAGTCTTCGAGGAAGTTCAGCCCCTGATACATCTTCTGACCATAAAAAACAGATCACTGAACATTGTTGTTCTTCTTTGGTGCAAACAGAAAGCAGAGCAGCCATGGTTAACGGCAGGGCAGCGATAATGGAACCAATCTAGCAGCATCAAACCTGCACAGACATAACAACAATTAAACCATGCATGTGTCATCTATGCAACACGATAGTACTACCAAAATAAACAAAAATATAACTAAATTGCGGATAATAATTGACGTACCCTTGTAGATCAGCAACTTTGGTTACAAGGTATTGAAAAAATAGCTGAAAGATTAATTAATTACTATGCATTTACTGATACTGTACCAGAATGATAACAGACAGCTATAAACCTAGATTTTTTTACAGAAAGTAATCTACTTAAAGAGAGTAGCAAGTTTTATACAACAGTTATACCATCTTATTGTTAATACCACTGAAAATTGTAATACTAAGTAAGAGACTAATTTACAGCCTTGAAAAGATCTTCTGGAAGTGTATTTCTATAAAATTTGTGAACATTTTATTAAAAATTGTTTTTTATCTCATATTAAATTATAATTGTTTTAAAAGTATAATTAATTTAAGTTATTAAAAGAAATAATCAGAAAAATTAATAAAAGTAGAAATACATTAAATGAAATTAAAACAAAAAACGATAAAGAAACCTTTTAATGGAGTAGATTAACATTTATTGTGAAATAAATTTACCCAATTAAACAATTTTTTAGTAAATATATTATAAAACTGGCTATAAATACAAATAATACACTAAAAAAAATCTTTAACATAGAAGAAAAATATATATGCGCCAGTAATGGTATATACAAAATAAAATGTAATTGTAATGCAACATACATGGGACAAACAGGAAGAAAATTAAAATTAAGATATAATGGACATGAGATCTTCAAAAATCAAAAACAAGATTCTAATTATACAATGCATTTAATAGAAGAAGGACTTTTCCCAATGAAAATGTAAGAATCAATGAAATTAATTCATAAATGAGTTAAAGGAAAATGAATGGACATTTTAGAAAATCTATAAATCTTTAAATTAAAAAGTAATAATAAAATGGTCATAAATAAACAGCTCAACATTCAAGTGGATGTCCTTTTCAAGAACCTCAATTTATTAAAAAAAGGAAATAGATAAATAAAATTAAAATATAAGTATAACCATTAATAACAAATAAACAAGAAGAAGGCCAGATAAGGCATGATATCAAATATAGGGAGGGGCATTGACTAAATGCTATATGAAAATTAGCAGAAATTTAAAACTATCATTACAATAAGTTTTGACGATGGAGTGGATCCAAAACCGCCATCATGTGATAAAAGATGAAGCTAAGAAAGGTAAATAGTACTCAACATAGAAACTATATCTATCTCTATCAAACCAGATAACAGAATGGTTTTCATGTAACTGAACACAGTACTTCGTCTCTTGATGGTTTATAATGTTTTAGTTGCCACTTATAATAGATTACCAAACCACGTAAAAAACCTTACCCCCAATTTATTTAAAATTTAATTTAAGAATTTTCTTTTACAGAAGCAACATATATATGTGTTCAATTAATTTTCATTTAAGCTTCTGAATTATGAATTACTTAGTAGTTAATGCACTACTACTTAATTAATAGTAACTACTATACTTAATTAATATGCACTACTATACTTAATTAATAGTAATTATTATCTTAATAACAACATTTTAAGAATTTAAGGCTAATTTTTAAAGACTGAAAATAACCAAACTCCTTAGAACAAAAATATATTTATAACCAACCAAAACAGAAGCTTTTTTTGATCACTATTTGATGAACAGATTTCTACACTATATGGCAGCTGACTAAAGTTAACTAATTGCTCCTCATATATTGAATTTAACTATCATTCTAATTTTTGTGTAATTTATGAGTCATATTATTAAAAGAAATTGTTAGAATTACTCTATTAAAATTAACAATAACAATAATTGTTATTGTAACATTTTATTAATGTAGATCTCTTTATTTTACAGATTTTTAACCAGTAGAAAATTATCAGAACCACATTATTCCAGAGAACAAAGTGAAGAAATGCAAAAACAACTAAATTCTCCAGAACGTCCAGTTAGACGCTCTTTTCAAGGTGCACCACGTGGAGAATGGTCAAGAAAACGAAACAAACCACATTCCGTCTAATTACAAAATATAAATATTCCTATATAACAAAAACAAAATCGTGATAAAATACCATTGTGAACTAGGCCTAAACTGTGATTATTTTAAAAATATAAATAAAAAAACTTTTATTCATTCTCAAATTTAAAATTAGAAAAGAAATTGTTACATAGATGAATTTTGTAGTTAAAAAATTATGTAGATAGATAATGAGAATCTAGATTCTGTTTTATTTTGCAGTGACAGATTCAGCCACATTCTTTGATTATCTTTAGATTTACAGTTATAATAAAATTAACAAGAGTTGTAAACAAGCTACATAACATGCTTTAAGTGAAGAAAGAATTTGGCATTTCATTGTGAGAAGTGTAGAAGAGCTACAGACAAGAGACAGAGGTAAATGACTGAATAATTTTTAAAATAATGTTAGTCTCTTTAAAGAGTAATGTTAACATGAAAATTTCTTTTTTTAATAACTAATCTAAAGTTAAAATTTTATGTTATCTTGTGTATAATTTGTGAGAGGTCTTTAAGTAATCACATTTTTTTTAAATCATAAAACATCTGCAGGGTTTATGATGTTAGTGTTCTCAGAGTAAGTGTCGCTCTTTAATCAGCTACCAAATATAAAGGCTTTTGAAGGCGTAAAATAAACCGATCTGACTGCACAGATATTGGACAAACAGGATGAACCTTTAAACATACTAACAATATAATGGAGATATATTGTCCATTATACTCGTACGTATCAATTCTATGTTATGTACACTTTATCACAACATAGAATTAATATTTTCTAGCCATCTTATAGAAACAAATTGCAGAGTTACCACACTAACAAAGAACTAAATATTCTACACGTTCACAAAACAGGTTCATATCATAACACAGTTAAAAATTATAAAGAATATAATAACAACATGTATTGTTATTATTTACATACATAACTTTACGTATATGGTATACCAAATGAAGAAAATATTTCAGACGTGATAAATTTTACAGCTATATTCTTTTTCTAAAAAACACTGGTCTGAATAAAAAAAACTACAACTGACATCATATAGAGAACATCATGAGAATTAATGTTATAAAAGATGGCCACCGAAGTGACTAAAAGCTTACAACATATGTTTAAAAAATTTCTATTTCAAATAAAATTGATTTAGTCATTTAAAGATTTTTTAAATGTTTTCTTTAAATTTGTGAAAGAAGTTTAGATTGTAAAAAAAATCAAAGATTTAAACATTTTTTTATTTTTTATTTCTAATTACTAAAAGAAAATTAAACTGGAAAATCATTCAACTAATGTACCTACAGCTAAGTAGATTATTACAGTCATTTTTATCCAGATGCACATTTTATAGAGAGATATAATCTTACAGGTTTTTTATTGTTACCTTTTACAACATGAAGAACTGAAAACATTGCTTGTAGAAAAATGTCAGAGTGTTCCTCTTAACTGCAGTAATAACACTAAGTAAAAAAATCGATATATATTAAAAATAACATAATAAGTATATGAGATAAAAATAACAATATATCACTAAATTTTTTACAGAAATAGTGCTTTTGTAAATAAAATATATCCCATCTGTGCCTGTTTTATCTAACAGTAAATAATCTACATATTTTTATACAACTGGACAAAGTTCCATTAATTAGATTAATCAGATTTCATGAAATATATTAATTAAAATAGAAAATCTACGAGCTATTATAATTCAATAAATTTTAAAATGATGATTTTATGTTTTGCTGTCACCTACTCTCTTCATATAAATTTTTTCCTATGTAATTCTTTAAAAGTCAATTAACAATATTATTAGTTGAGAATAATTACTCTTTTCTAACCTTTATTATGATTATTCTCCACTTAACAAGAAGACAATATCTAGTCTGTTTTGGTACCCATCTTTTCTGAGGTCTTTTCTATTTTTTCTCCTATCTGGTCTGTGCATATGTACAGTCTTGTGTAAATTAATGTGAAAAAGAGTATATTTTCAAAATAATCAAATTTATTACATACAAAGAATATATAGTCTTTATTACAGTATTTTTTAGTATTTAATGTCCTCCTCACTCTTTAATAAACATTCCAATTCTTTTAGGAATTGAATCTATAAGTTTTTTACATATTTCTTTAACTTCTTGATCCTGAAACCACACCTTTATCACAGCACAAATCATCTTCTCTTATTTGGAAGTGCAGTCCATTTATCTCAATCTTTTCTTCACTCAATCTTTTTTTTGCCCAAAAATTTTCAATTGAGTTCAGATCTGATGAATTTCCAAGCCAGTCCAAACTCTGAATCCCTTTTTGAGACATAAAAAACTAACTTTCTTTGGCGAGTGGCAGGGGGCCAAACCTTGTTTAAAAAACAGCATTTTTGACTCTTAAGTAAATCTGAAAGTTTTTGAAGTACTGTTAGAGTCCTTTTTTCCAATAATGGGATGTACTTTTCACTGTTCATCATCCGAGAGATGAGTACTAAAGTTTAGGTTCAAAGTAACTGAAGCTTCCCTTAAACATCTTCTTTAAAGGATGCTTCACAACTTGTTTAATATGCTTTGGCAAAACCTGCTCATCATTGTTTCTTCGCATATGTGACGCACTTATGCCCTGAACTAGAAAATGTCTCTCATCAGATAAAATGACTTTTCTCGAAGGCTCAGCATTGCAGTTTTTATATTTTTTAGCCCAAAGAAGCCTATTCTTCTTCATGACGTCTGTTAAAAGTTGTTTTCTTATAGGCCTTCTTAACTTGCAATCACTTTCCAGAAGTCTTGTGTATACAGTAGAATCGTGAATTTTCACACCAGCTGATTCTAAGTTTTTTGTAACTCAAAATTATTTATCTGAGGATTAATTTTACTTATTCTATATAAAATAGCATCATCTTTTACAGTGGTTTTACATTTTCTTCCACAGCGACCTTTTCGTTGGGATAAAATTATACCCGTCTCAAGATTTTGTCTAATTATCTTATTAACTACACCTATACTAACCTTACACTCTGCTGCTATCTGTCTTTGAGTTATACAAGTATGTTCATTGAGTGTAATTATCTAGCTTCGTTTTCTTAGGAGTTAAATTCATAGCGCTACTTTTCTAAATTTATTAGGAAATCACAAGAAGATCACTTACACTAGAAGAAACCAAACTAAAATTGGTAAGCAATACACATAACTTCTTAAAACAAACAAGATATTTTCAGGCAATACTTGAAATGGAGGAAAACAACTGTACTACATCTGGAATCAGTGATACACATCATAACTAACTAAAAATTACCTCTTGTTCACATTAATTTGCACAAGACTACATATATAAAAGAAAATACTGAACTCCTGCTTTATTATGTAAATTATATTATGTGATATTGTGAAAAGAATTGTCTGCCCTTTTTCTGTACTGATAGGTTTTTAAAATCAAAACATGTCAATAAAATAACATGTCTTAATGAAATAAAATTGATTTAATGAAAAATTTTAGTTTGAGGTAATCAGTGTTAGGAATGACAGAAAATTTATGAATTCTAGTAAAAGATTTAGTGATAAAATCTGATAACTAAAATATTTATTTAATATTCTCACAGAGGAATAAAAGGAAGATATAAAATTTTGTTAAACTGCTTTATTTCATTTTTAAATATGAATTGGTGGCATCATTATGAGGTTAATGCTTATGAGTATAAATATCTGATTTGAGTTTATACTAAATAAATACTTTATTCAAATCGTACTATTAACATCATATTATTATAATTATGAAATGATAGTGATTTATGCAAAGAAAATAAGGTAAATAAATCCAGTATATTAAATAGAATTTCAATGTCATTAATTGCTAAATACTTCAGTATGCATTCAACAATTATGCAGGAAATTCAGGTTATCAAATTAGTACTGTATTATTTAAAAACTGATCAAAAGAGTAATATTATTTCTATTATAAAAGGAAATATAAATCTTAAAAGAGTAGAGGATATTTTAGATCATTTGGTAATCTGCTACAAATAGAAATTGAAGCATAAGATCCCTGCTTATTATTTTAAAAACTTTTATGCTATGAAATGTGAAATAGTTGTTATCTAGTTTGATACAAGTGAATGTGTTTTTTTTAAATGAGAATGTTTTTTTAGTGAACATTTTTGTATGTCACTTTTTTGTTGCTTGATGATATCACCACTCTGCCACTATAATTTTATAATTGTAGATTAGCCATTATAATTTGTATTATTATACGCTGCACATTCAAAAGTGTTTTTTTTTAATATTTATAAAAGGAAGTAAAGTAAAAGCTCATGTGAATTGGTAAAAACTAGGAAGTTTAAATTAGTTTACTTTTATAATGTAAATGCTAAAATAAATGGCAAAATAAATCAGTTTGGATGCTAATTATATTATATGACTAATATTATTTTACTAAGTCTTGATAATAGAATTGGATTCTAGACCCAGCTCTAAAGTCTTTTTTTTAATTTTTCTTCTTGTGAGATTAGCAAATTATTGTTTCATTACAAAAATGTAAGAGAACAAGATACAATCTGAATTTCTAGCTAATATCTGATCTAAAGGACACTAATAAATGTAAAACTTACATATATTCAAAAAATAACAACTTAACCACAAAATTACATAGAAAAACTTACTATTTGTTGCAGTGTAAACAAGTTGTTACTGATTGTAAAAAACATTTAAAAGTTTTGGAAATTTGTAATAATAATTAAAAAAATGAATATACTTTAAAAATATTATATTTATGAATTTAAACAAAAGTATAAATTGATGAACCAATAGATCGTATTTGAAGATGATGTTTTAAAGACAGTAGGTTGTAGCAGTAGGCAACAATGATTACAAACATAGATGTGTGACGTTTTAAATTTACACCATTCCAGTAATGGCAGTGGAGTTGTGTTGTTATTACAAATTTTGTGATTGTTTATGTTTATGTGTAAGTGTTTATATTTTCTAAATTTTTAAGTTTTTATTTCTTTTTTGTTGTTTGTTTGATCCAATGATAGAATTGTGTACTCACTGATAATGCAAGATCCCGCGAAAGTCGACCATTGGTATTAGCTTTTTTTTTTTTAGATTTTTCTGTTACTGTGTTTTGGTGGCTAAACTGGTATTTAATTACCACCTTTTACTTCTGTGCACTGAATTTACATTTTCAAATTATTCATAACATCTGTCATTTCTTCTTTCATGAAAATACGAGTACTTATCCACGGTGAGTTGAAGAAGTGTTTAACACATTGTCCCAATACAGAAAGGATAATTGCTTTACGCCAACTGTTTTATTTATTTTTTTTTTGCTGTGATCCATGTAAAGCAACTACTACAAGCAAACTAGATACAAGAGATACTAGTCAGTGCTTTCTCTAAGAGTAATGATATTCACTATACAGCCAATCTCTGTGGTGAATTGAATGAAGGTTTTACTTGTAGGGCTGAATATCAATTGCATTTCAGTGTGCTTATCATTGTTATACACAATCATATATATATTTTGTTCAGTGAAGAAGGCAATAGGAAACTACTTCACTCCTCATTTCCTTTTAAACCTGATATAGGATGTTTGTTATTTTGAAGGACAGCTTTGTCATTTTTGGGAGGGACTTGTGAATCATGTCAGATTATCTATAATGATTACAGTTGGTATTTAACATAACCAACGATACTAAACAGCATTTGCCAAGCATACTAGTCTGCAAGCTCTAGTATGCCAAGAAGGCAATTTAAATTCAATTTCATAAAAACAAAATTACTTAACCTTGCTTACTTAATTTTCCAGTACTAATGTAATATAAATTCAATCAATGTAGTGTGTATCCTTAAAGCTACATGTAAATTTATTTAACATTTTTAATACAGATTTAAATAAATTTAACTTATTTTAGTTTCTTGAGTAAAAGCTGCTATTGAACTTGATTAATGCTCCAAATGTTTGCTGTCTATTATAATTCTAACTGGTATTTAATTGGGTGTTACTGTTTTAAAAGTTTGTGGCTGTTTGCATTGTAAAATTTTATAGTTAACTAAGATTAATCCTAGAATTAAATGTAATTCATTAATTATTTTAATACAAATATGTTATGTATTTATCTATAATTATTCCATATAGGCATCTTTAATCTATATATATATATATATATATATATATATATATACACACACATATATATGTAAATAATTCTAATATGAGAATATCATTAAAAGTATATTACTGTTAATTCTTGAATAAACTTAGATAATTTTGTTTTTATAATATTTTAAAATGTTATTCTATGCTGTATTTTTTACATTGGAAATTAAAAATTAGAACCATCTATCTGTACGTTCCATCTGTATTGATCATCATGCAGAGCTTGCTCAAAGTAGATTGCTTTGTTTAGGCTCATATCATTTTCCTTACAACTTCAATTACTAAAATATAGAATAATTAGATTCATATATTTTTACTTTCAAGTACAAAAAAACTTTGAAGCAACATCATATTAATCTGAAAGTACCAAAAATACAATATTTTGTATAATATAATTATAATTATTTAGTTCTAGGATTTGATCATAATATATTTTATCTAATCTACAATATAAAAAATGTAGCCTAATATTTTATTATTATTATTATATAAATAACAATAATAGAATGTTTAATATTAGTTTTTTTTTAAAAAAAAAAGAACATTAAAGTTCACAAATGCAATTCAGATATGATTATTTAAAAAATAATAGGTTTGATGAAAATCACATTAATAAAGAAAATCAATATTTAGTGAAGATATTAATAAAATAATATATGAATTGCTGAGAGTGTAAAATATATCAAAAGCCTATGAGTGAACATTATTTATATAGTATATATAAATTTATATTTATAAGAACATTAATTTAATAGAATTAATTATAAATATATTTTAGTTTAATTAATAAGATTAATTAATAATATTTAATTTTAAAAAAACTAAGGTGATTACAAATTGACCTTTATAAAGTTTATATTTATAAAGTTCACATTTAAAGAATTTTATCAATAAAGTTTTGAATATATAGGTGGAGTGAATCATATTTACTCAGCTATGATTAACCTAATGTTTGATTGCATTACCTCATACTGGTAGTAATTTAATGAATACAAAGGAAATTAAACCCTCCTCAAAACAAAAAAAAAAAAAACATTTTTTGTTACATTTAATAGAAACATATCGTGATATAATTAAGGAAAGAATAACATATTTTGTAAACTTATCCTTAGAAAAAGCTGTGTGAAACTTATTTCAAAACAAATATAAGGATAGGAGCACATATGCAATCACTACAATAATGTTTCTATGAAACATTATTGTAGTGATTGCATATGAAAATTTTCCTGTGATTAGTATGATAATTACATCAATTATCCATTATAATGGATAATCATCATGTACTTACATAAGCCATAAATGTCACTGTTATAAATATATGCTTGGAATTGTGTCATTTATAGTAGAGGAATTGAAATACACTGCTTTAATATAAGGGAATCATTGCCAGTAAAGAGAAACTAATGTAATTGTAAAATTAAAATTTTTATGAATAAAATTTCTTACCTGTATACAGGTAAAGTAATAGATTCATTAATCTTGAAAGTATATAAATAAATTATATCTAATTCTGACAATTAAATCTAGATTATCTCTAATTTTCTTAATTTATCTCTAAATTGCATTCATTACTTATCCAAGAGTAAGAACCTTAAACTATCCTTCTTCATTAGCATATTATTGTAGAATATTGAGACAAACTGTTTAAGACATCAGAAATCTGAATTTGCTTTTTTAAAGGAATTGTAATTGTTTCGTTTAATTTCTTAATCATCGTCGGTTTAATGACATAACTTATCATTCATTGAATTGTTGTATCGTTGAATTATTGTTGTAGTGTATTTCATTGAATTGGTAGAATGCCAACATGCTAGATTATTATAATTCATATATAGCTGTGAAACAACATAGGCAGATAGATAATTTACAGGTTCTTTTTAGTGTACCTGCAAAAAACCATGATCCCAGCATTTCTTAGTTGAATATTCCACATCAAACTGTTACACCAAGATGGTTCAACCATCTTTTTAAATGTTGTTTTCTAAACACTAGTAAAACAATTTTACTTTTTATCATACTGGATAATTTAAAAGTTTATTAATTAGTAAAAAAAAAAAAAAAATGTTTTAATCAACTCTGAAAACTACAGTTTTCATTTATTATTTATTTGTATATTTGTGTACAGGATGAAACCTTTATATAAAGGAATTTGGTTAAATCATATTCATTGAAAAATCAATATAGTGAAATAATTACAATTCACTGACAAATAGTTATCACATAATTAGTATTATATTATACAGTTAAACATATTACAGTATAATGATAATACAGTCAACAAAATTTCATTGCCCAAGGAACTACCTTTTTTGTATAAAAAAAACAGAAGCTAACATATATAAGAAAAATTATTATAACATTCATCATTTACTACAATATAATTTTCTATTTTGCTGTCTCACTCAAACAAATAAACAGTTTTGTGAGACAAATTTGAAATTAAAAAACATAGCAATGACTTTCAAATCATACTCTATTTGTGTTATTCATACTTAATTTTATCCACTTGGAATTTCATGCTCCAATAAATTTTTTTCATAACAGTGATAAAAGCCAGTTCACTGATAGAATCTTATTTTCAGGGCAAAGAAACATAGCTTTCCGGATGATTACTGATGAATCAATAAACATACAACACTCTTCTGTTTTGTACCGATAACTGAGTGATCCTATTATATTTTAAATATCTGTGCAAAAGCAAGTATAACTTCAAGTGAAAAGAAATGTATAAAGTCATGCACGTATTTTTAAAGATACATACTTTATTTTATAGTGAAGCAGTTCCAGTAGTTCAGTCTAAAACATAAAATTTCTACTTACCTTTTAGATAGATTAAAATGTTGCACAAGATAGGTCCTTGGGTAAGTAAATGTTATTCAGAAAACAAATTAAGCTTGCAAAATGTATTAGCAGCACCTTAATTGATGGAGTTGCTTGTAATACAATTGTTGTTATACCATGGTCATCTTAAAAAAGTCTTACAAAGTTGAATGTATTATTTACTCACAGATATAAGGAATACATGCTGGCACTACATACATAGAATCAAAATTTGCATATCACTGTATACTAAAAGACGTTAACTACAACATAAAAATTTTTCACATAGAACATTAAAACCAAGCTTTCAATGTACATGAACAAATTAAATTTATAAACATGCAAAATTTGTCAAAAAACATATTAAATGAATAAATACAGCAGGAAATCTATTTTTTGATTGCATGCTTAAGGGAGTTTCTAATCTTTTTAAGATAGTTAGTGTTATGGCAACATATACGGTATAACTCCACAGAAGAATGAAGAAGGTGCTCCTTTGAGAAAATAATAATTTCAGTTATTACCTTAGGTAAAATTACAAATATTTTATGATCAATGTGAATTTAAGTGGAAATATTATAACCTTATATAAAGACATAAAGGTAATGTAGTAAAACCTCCCACTGCAACCATCACTATCAAATATTCACCTCTGTAATTATTAAGAAGTATTTTGTAAATAAATTTCAGTGTCAGTGACTATTATCATATCTAAGATAATTACTGCTATAAAACTTATCTTATAAAGATAAATATTAAATTATTGCATTTTAGAATTAAATTATTTTATTTCAATTGAAAAATTATTAGTATGAAGTAAATTATAAAATTGATCAGGATAAATATTTTGATTTATAATATTAAAACTATATAAGCAGTAATTATTTTTCATTTCTATATAATTCATTTAGTTGTGTTATCAAAAAATATTACCTTTTTTTTACTTTCTCATCTAGTGCTATAACAGAGCTTTATAAAAGGGAAAGTATTGTAACCAATCCAATTTTGGCATATCCAGTTTTCACAAGATCTTGATGTTTTGGCAACGAAGGAACCCAAAAAACTGGATGGAAATCTTCTGGATATTCATATGTACGCGCACGCGCGCGCACGCGCGCGCGTGTGTGTGTTTTCAGTGCCTCACTCCAAATCACCTTATATCTCCAGAACTACTGGACTAAACATACATGGTCAAATTTGATCAGATTATTTATGTATATAGGACATTGATGTCATTAAATTTTCAACTAAAAAGGTCAAACGAGTGAGGCTGTAGAGCAAGGTCACATTCACTCAGTATCTCGAGATTTCCCTCAGTTAAGGTGATACTTTTCTCATACCCAATTGATAATTAAAAAATAATAATATTTGCAAACTTTTTTTTCAATATTACACCCACACCCCAAAAAATGCTCTAAACTAGAGGCTAAGTGGATATACTGCATCAATAGTACCCCCTTGTCACCATAAGGAGTGCCGGTTAGCACTAACATATAACTACACAAGAAATATTATATTTAAACGGAATTATAAATATTTTAAATTAAATTGTGTATGTAAGTCATGCATCAGAAAAAAGCCGTGTGATGGGAAAGTCCGGCAAGTGTGTTGTCAGCTTTTTTTTATAAGAACCAACTGTTATATATACCATACATTAACATGGGTAGTGTTTTGATTGCAGGCTACCTGAAAATTAAGCTGGAATTGAATAAGTATAGACAAAATTGAAAATGAATACATAAAATTAGATCAGTTAGATAATGAAAGAAGATTTTATATATATAAATTAACAAAAAATTTAATGTAAAAGAGGATAACTGAGATGAAGTGGTTCTACAAATGACTCTTGACACCATGAATCTTCTTCAGAAAAAGCAAAAGAAATGTCAAATGGAAATTGATGAAATTTCTGTCATTCCTTAAATGAAGCTGTAGTTAATATCAACAAACTAAAATTGTCGTGAGTCAACGTTCTAAAAAAAAAAAGTGGATGTAATCTGCTAGACAATTAGATTTTTATTCTACCATGAACAAACTGATTTAGAAAAACAACCAATGCAAAAAATCAAAATGGCCTATTGTTTGGTCATCATAAAATTACAAATTCAAAAGTTAGCAGCGAATACAAGAGGTGACCTCCACCTCCTGTATTTGACATCCTCCTTTTGACCACCTCGGTCATGATCCAGCCATTTGCTGAATGTCTTTATAGTCTAAAGACGACCTCTGGTAAAGCCCCTCAGGGCTTGGAACGGAGGGGAGGTGTGGCAACTGGTAACGTCACAAGGTGGGTGTCTTTCCACTCCGGGGTTGGGATGAATGTCTTTATTATTATAATCCCATAAACAATTAAAAGAATAAATTACTTTATCAATTAATTATTCTTTGGAATATTAGTTGTATAGGTCAGTTTGTAACATCATATAAATAATAATATAGTTACCATAAAAATACCAAATATAAATAAATAATTTATTTAAAAAAGATTAATTAATTGTTGTTGAAATTTGTTATCATATATAAAAAATTTTTAAGTAATAATGAAAAAAGTAAAATAAATAAAATATAATATAAATTAATGTATTAATAATTCCTATTTACCTGTAAAAAACTACATATTATAATAATTTATTTATCCTATTGTTAATAATTTGTTGATGACCAATTGAATTTGTAGTTGTTAATGTAATTACAAATAATAGGTAAATAAATTAAACAGTGTGTGTAAAATAAAAAGATTAAAAAATGATAATAATTTTAGTTATTAATTTATATACAACGCACATTTCAAAGATAAAAATATTTTTCTTAATGTGTAAGTAAAATTAATACATAATAATATTGTTCATTTTAAAGAAAAAAATAATAAATATTTTGTAATGTTATTTATTTATCCTTTATCACAATATCCTTCTATAATATCCTTTGATACATTTACCAAGCCAAGTGACAACTTCTGTAACAATTTGCCCTCTTCAATATTTCATGTTTATATACATTGTGTTTCTTATAAAATTCATTTAAAACAGCTGAAATTTTTCAGGTCACTCACAAATAAACACTGCCCATCAAAGAATCTTTTTTGAATGTTTCCGTTACTTCATGAGTCAAATTTTGGGTTAAGAAAAATGAATATGACAAAGAAAAATTTTTATTAGCTCTAGTTTCTGTGATATAATAGGTGGAAATATTCTACTTTACAGATTAAGAGAATACAATACATTTTAATTACATATACCAACAACATAGAAAGTCCATTTGAGATTTTTTAATGACAGTTACATTCTAAAAGTTCTTAATTGATGGAAGAATACCTGGTAGTTAGTTGGGTCTGAAGAGAATCATGTGGTGGCTTCATGAGATTGTTGTCTTTTGCCTTGTAAGTGAGTTCCAGAGGATCCCTACACACAGACCAGCAAGGATCCCTACCCCAGTAATCTGCAAGCATTGCTTCATTCCAGTGGCCCTGATATCTTTGTTCCATTACAGAAATATCCTGACGAAATCTTTCTCTGTGTTCAACACTGACAACTTCACAATTACAAGGGAAAAAGTCCAGCTGAGAGTTGATTTTAAGGTACATGTTGCATCCGAGTTGATGTTATTTTTGCAGAAGTACTGTCACTAACTGACTAGTTCTCATCTCTTTTATTGCCTAAAAGTCCATGAATGACTGACTCCCTTTAAGGCTTCCCAAGCTTCTTCTTTCCCCTCTAAAATTCAGTCAAATGCAGCATCCTTTACAAGTTGTCAAATTTGTGACCCAACAAAAATACCTTCCTTAACTTTTGCATCACTTAATGTAGGAAATTTGTCTCAATAAACACAAATCTTACATTTGCCAATGCCTGTCCTTCTCGATTCATACTTTGACAAAATTTTTCATCAAATCCAGCTTTGTATGAAAGGGTGGAAGAACATCTTTTGGGTCCGTGAGAGACTTGGCAACAACATTTTTCTCGCTAGAGTTAAGATTTCTTACAGGCCAGTCTGCTTGAATATAATGTGATTTCCTATCCCTACTGTCCCACATACATAAGAAGCAGCAGTATTTAGTGTACCCCAGTTGCATTCCTAAGAGTACAGAGATGACTTTAAGATCGCCACAGAATTTCCACTTGTGTTCAGCATATTTGATTGAGTGTTTGCACAAGTCTCCTTCATGTGAACTGCATGACCAACAGGAATAGAAGGAAGACAGACAGTTGCCAGTGTGAAGTAATACAGCTATCAAACTAAGCTTGGAGGAGTCTATGAATAGCCTCCAATCAATTGAATCATGATTCAGATTCAAGCATTTCATCAAGCCATTAACGTCACAGCAAATAAGATTGTTTTTCTTCTCAAAAAAAAGAAAGCAGATACCTATGACAATGTCTACATTGTGAGACCCTGACAACACATTGGAGAAGATTCCATTACTGTGGTGTATTGACACTAAAAGTTCTGCCATCTCCTTCGACAAATCAAGGTCTCTGATGAGATCACTCAATTTTGCTTGACTCAGTCCGTGCAGTTTATCATCTTTTTCATCGTAATCAGAGTCATGGAGTGTGGAAGGCTTGTTGGGTTCTTCTTCCACACTGTATTTATTTTCTACTTCAAGCTCATAATTTTGGGGTGAAGTAGGAACTGGTAAACTATCTGAATGTGAAATAGGTCAAGTAGCAAATGTAAGATCGGGGTATTGAACTGTTCCTCTTTTCTTCATTGACAATTTGCCTTTATAGGTGGTGTCGAGCAGCAATAGCAGTTATCTGTATGGTTTGTAGGGTCCCACCAAATCATAGGCACAGCAAAAGCCATAGACCATTTCTTTTTTCAGCCATTTTCGTAGTATAACTGAACAAGAGTTGCAACATAAATGTGGAGCCCATGACTTATCCTGATCCCCTACCTTTATACCAAAATAATACTGATAGGCATTTTTCACAAAAGGCATCAAGATTCCGTTTCTGTGATGAGAATGTTACTTCATCACAAATGTAACAAAGATTATTCACTGAATTTACACATTTTCGTGGCATTTTGATTTATCAAATTTTTCATTTCAAAAGCACTCAAAAACTAGAAATTCTACATTAATTACAACACAAACAACATGAAACTAACAGTGAAAGTGACAATAATAATGTTTATAGCCTACAAACAGCTGGAGAACATTGTGTTTTGTCATTTAACAGCTGAGACAACTCCAAAACAAAATTATCACCAAACTAAAAATGTAGATCAGATAAAAAATTACAAACGAAGAGCTTGTCTTCAAACCAAGAGCTAATTTGTCATTTTTATGGTGATTTTTGAATTCAACAGATAGAAATACATAAGAATAAGCTATTTTTCAGCCCAAAACATTTTCATTGATAGCCAATGTAATTTAACACTTTTTTAGCTGTTAAAAAACCCCCTCCTCCTTTCTGTTTACACTTTGTTTTACATTTTTATTATTTTTCTCCAAATTATAAAAAGATATCTTTTATTTACATCATAAAATTGTAGGAAATTAACAGTTAGTTTAAAACTTGTATTTGGAAAAACAACAGACAATGTTATGTCAATGATCTACATCACCAGTTGCCTGAAAAGTATTAGCCCAAAAATATATGAAAAATTAAGAGAAGGTTTATACATGAAGTAAATATTTTTTAATAGTAAAATAATAATTGAAAATGTACCAAAGTTTTACAACAAACTGACTGCATGTATATATATTTATTTATTACACATAAATGCTTCAGAGTTTTCAGTGAAGACAGTGTTCTTACCGATCTAGTTACTTGACTCCATTTTTGGCCTTTTTACTTCTCGTTGTAAAAAATAATTTAAAATAATAATGAGTATAATAATCTCTTAATAACATAGATTACATGATTTACTGATATGCTAACAAGCACTGTACCAGAAAAAAAAATGTTAGGAGTTGCTGATCTGCAGGTACCAGTTTATGATTATCAGAATTTATGATTATATCATATTGCATCTTTTATTTGTTCTTTTAAGATTCATCATCTATTACACTTTTTCTAATCTTATGAATCATAAGTTTGTAAGGAAATGCAATTTACTGTTGCAACCAAGACTCAATACAAGACTGAAATTTATTTGCTGTCATATTACACTAGAATTTGATATTACTCAAGACAAAAGTTGCGCAAATCTTTTTACTCTCTTTATCAGTATTCATATTTCATCAATATCACCATTTTGTACATTTTTCTACATCTTTCTATTCTGTGCAAATCTTTTAACTTGGGCACATCGTCATTTTACATTAAATTTTCTGATTATGTAATTTACCTTTCTATTCCTTCTTAGATGTTGCTCTTTAGCATTCTTTCTACCACTGAATAAACTAACCTACTATACTCAACAGCTAATAAATTCTAGTATAAATACCAACACAATCGAATATCCAAAGTGATTGAATATTTGGAAGAAACATGAATTGTTTTTATATAAATGATTAAATGTCTTTCATTTTCAAACATTTTATTCCCTGAGACACTCTGGCTGTAATGACACTAGAAGGTTGTAAGAAACATAGTCTAATACTTTCCAAAGAACCTCATATTATTCTAATAACTTTGTTTAATTTTTATTCAGTAATTAAATATGCATTTTGCTCTGAGGCTAAAACTATTTATTTAAGCAATGTGACATATTTTTCACTTCTTAACGTAATCTCCAGCAACATTAATACACTTATTCTACATCTGAATCAGCTTATTTATGTCTGCTGCAAAAAATCTTTGTCATGATATCAGAGTCAATTTAGCACATTTCCTTGACACCATCATTGACTTTATACTTCTAACCACATAGCTCCTCCTTGAGTAGACCAAATAAATGGAAATCTGATGGGACCAAGTCAGGATTGTAAAAGAGTTGAGTTCTACTTGAGTAGTACTTGAGAGTTGAGTTGAGTAGTACTTCCTGATCCAAATTGTCAATGGTTTCTCGAGTTACCTGAGCTGTGTGAAGGTAAGCGTTATCAAGAAACAGAATGGTGTCTTTGCACTGACATTGAAAACAATTTGTCAATACTGCTGGGCTTCACTTTGTTAATAAGCATGTCACATTAGTATTTCACTATTTATTGTTAACTGACCTACTAGAAAATAGGCAAAAATCAGGCCTTTTGCATCCCTAAAGATTGTCATCATGAATTTTCTTGTTAATCGGGAATTTTGTTAATCAGAGTTTTCTTGTTATTCAGAATTTATGAATCCATGTTTTATCAACAGGTTAGAATACTGTGAGAGAAACAATCACCTTCCTAGTTATACCATTGTTTCAGGTACCATTGTAATTTTTCAGTTATAATTTCAACTTTAATCAGTCAATCTTGGATAAAAGATTCTAGGTTCAAGCGATAAAGTTGAAACTTCAATTGGATTTCTAGAACGATACTTACCAGTTACTAAAGTTCAACCATGTTTAAATTTTTCTAGCTGCTTGTAAAAGATTTTGCAGTTCATACAACTTTGTCTCTATTGTTTAGTCTTATGAGAGTAAATGTTAATTGATTTTTCACCTTCGGAAAGCAAAAAATAGATCACACACTGCACATTGTTCAATTAATTAGCAAACTGCAAGATGATTTGCCACTGTGAAATGAGATTTTGAGGTTATAAACAAGACAATTTTACTCAAACGGCTGATCAAGGGTCATCTCAGAATTACCAACTTATGTTCTGAAAGTATCATAACCCTCTTATCAACTGTTTTGCCTTCACAATTATTTGTGTCTTTAATTCCTGAATGACCATTGTACCTAAAGGGAAAAGTATGAGTTTGTTTTTTTAGATTTTGATATTAGATGATGAAAGAAAAGATTAATATATAAACTCCAACAGTAAGCAGATATTTAAATTACATATAAAATGTTTATTACTGATGCTTTTTAATACAATTATTACATTGAAGATCTTTTTTATTATGATGAGTATTATAAAAGTACAGAGTTGCTACAACACAAATTGTACCAATAACAGTAATGTATTCACTTCTATTTTTAAATGGTTTACCACATATTGTGTACCAATTTGCAATACCTTTAGGAGGTCCTGATGGTGCACATGAAAAATCAAAGTAATCTTCATCATAATCATCTACGCATAGATATTTTCTTTTGTGCAGTATCTGTAAAATAAATAAATATATAAACAATATTAAAAAATATTAATGATTTACTTTCAAAATAACATGAAAATTTTATTTTCAGATCTTGTTGGTGGTAATTATGCAGCATCTTCTTCATTGAGTTACTTGTGGTAATATTGTTAATGGCAGTGTAATTAAGCAATAAATTATATTCATATAAAATATAGTCGCTCTAAAATTCCACTCACATTAAAAAATTTGGCCACCATTCTCTCCATTGATCTGAATTTTTGAACAGCCTCAGAGGTCTCCTCATCATTGAGCACCTAGACTTTGTTCTAAGCTTTGGTCAGGATGTCATAATAGTTCTCTCAAGTTCCATCACCTGTTACAATACTGTTCACATAGCAAGAATTCCCATTTTTAAACTTTTTTAGCATTTCATGACACCATGAAACATGTCACATCTGATCATCAGTCAAGTTATGTAGCACCCAAAGGGGAAAAAGCTTTCTAACAAGGTGATCTTGCAAAATAGCACAAACTGCTGGTGCATTATTGCCCAAAAATAAAAATATTGCCACCAAATAGAATATTTGGTGGTAGATCACACGCCTGATTATCGTAAGCATTTTTTATAGTGCAGCAATGTTTCCCTAAGTCACAGACAAAGTTGGTCAACCTGACTTGGAGCATCCTCAAGGTCAAAATTTCCTCTTTCATACTCTTGATATCACCTAAATATTGTTATACAATAAGAACAATCCTCTCTAAGCACTGGAGTCATTTCCTCCAAACTCTGATCAATATTTAATCCACATGCAAAGTTGTAGCGAAAATTTCCTTAGTTTTCACCCATTACGACATCACTACCTCTTTTCATTAACACAGTTAAAAAGCAAATGACTCTGAGACAGTGACTAGAACAACTGTAGTGCAGGTTGGAACCTGTTTAAGCATGATGATTCATTCCATCATATTACAAAACTTTCCTAGTGTCCTTTGAATATCTTATTTTGTTTCTATGTGGTGATATATAAAATTGATTCTCTTGTGTTTAATATCTGTTTATGTTTTTTGTCTGTGGGAGAATGAAAACTCAGTCTATCTGATGTATAGTATTTAGACAGTCATTGCAGTTTAAGTAATACTTCTGGGGGCTTTTGTTTGTTAGTATGTATTATTAATTTTCAGTATTAAAACATACACAGTTTGTTTAATGAATTTATTTTTCTGTAGTGAACTTTTAACTTATCTTGGTCTGATTTTTACTTCCTTGCGGTGTTCTTTCTATAACCTTTTAATGTTGATTCAATTTGACTGTGATGCTATTTTCAATTATTTTTTTTTGCTATAATTCTGTAGTTATAGGTCATATTTTTTTAAAATTGCAAAATTATTTTTTAATTTAACTCAAGTACAATATTTCATTTAAACTGTGATAACTGGGTAATAACATCCTTTCTAGTTTTCATAAAAAAGTAATAAAAACAATAAATTTTCATTTACCTTTTTCACTACTTTCTACCCAAATCCAATCATTTGTTTATTCCAACCCTTCTCTACCTTTTTTAACATTCTTTATAATGGTATAGTGCAAATATATTAGCAATTACTCTGTTCCTGTTTTAAAATATTTTTTCCAAAGTAGCCCAGTTGCCAGTTGGTATCTCCTGTTTTATATTTATTATTATCAACTCCATCTCCTGTTACAATTTTATGCTATAAATCCTCCTCACAGATCTACAACACAATCAATTTTCACAACAGTCTTTCTCTAATCATTTATGTCATGATTTCCGGTTTCTTTGTGGTATAGGGATGTGGCAACCTTACTCTCCATTTACCTTGTAGTACTGTAATCCAATCTTCTGTACAACCTTAATGGTTATGAATTGTGAAAATAAAATCATAGAGAACAAATTATTTTTAATATATGTATTATATATTAGTATATACTACTCCTGTTCTATTTTTGAGTTCTATTCTGGCTTGAGATGATGAAAGACATATTTCTTCCCATCAAAAAATTTCTTAAATTTAAAATATCCATAAGTTTAACACTAACAATAAAAATAAAGAATCTATTTTTAATATATTTACTTTTATATAAGTGAAAAATTATTAAATAATTAATTTTCTATACCATTCCAAGTGCTGTATGAAGTTGCACTGTAACATTACAAGGTCCTGTAGGTTCATGTAAACCAATTGATATCTCATTTTCTGGTTTACCAAATATAACAATTAATAAGAAAACTGAGTAATGCATTATCAATGAAAAAACAAGTAGCTTTGTAAATAATGTTCCATCATTAACACCTGAAAAATTAAGACAATAAATTAATAATAATTATGAATATTCTGGGAATGTTTTTTTTTTTCAATCAACAGCTTTCCTTATTAGTAAATTATTTAAACAAAGTATGGGATATAGATTATCATGGTATTTTTACAATAAACAAAATTTCATTAACTTATATTCACAAACAAATTATGCCTGTGAAAATGTATTTCATCATTCTGGATTTCATTTCCACAAATATACCAAATTTAATTTCCATGAGATGGCAAACTATGAGGAGTTGTAATGAATCTAACACAATATGATAACAGTAAAATAAATGTAGTTTACCTTGAGGTTTCTATTGTTCACTGAAATAAAAAACGGTACTGATAATTTATTAAATATTTTTAATGATGATTCTTGTTAAGAAAAAATTAACTCTTTTAAGTTCCTTTCTGTTAATTAAATAAAAATTTTACTCCCAATTAATAATAACATATTATTACATTGTACAAATCATGCAAAAATGGGTAGATGTGCCCTTCTAGCGCATCTCCCCATTTCATTCCCGACCAGGAATAAAAAAGGATCTACCTATTAATTATTACCGATCTCTATTATTTTTCTAGATGGAATACAGGAATATGTGGCAAAACCTTGTTCAGAGAAGCATAAAAAATATACAATTAGTTATCATACATAAAAAAAAATATTAAATTCCACATTAATGAATAAAGTAGTAAGAACATGAAATCATTTTAAAGCAACTATTTTAAAATACTAAATTAAATAAATATCTTCTAATTTAATTTGTATTTCATGGATCTTTCCCCAAATGCATGCATTTTTATTATTATTCGTAAATGAATTATTTTACAACTAACTAAACAATCAAATTAGATACTCGTACATGTACAACATGATGGAAAAAATTAATCTGAAAAAATAAAACTACAATATTCTATACATTGAAACTGCCTCTTATTTCATATTTAAGATTTTTTCTCTCTTTTATACTCAGAAAATCTCTATTTGCAGTTAATAAAAGACAGAAATGAAATGAACAGTACATTAACACTCCACTGGAGTGGTTATTTTGCCAGTTCTCATGGGAACAAAATTTCTGTTCAAAATTCTTTTTCAGTGGTTTTTAGTTCACAAAAACTGTCCACAAATCTATTAAAAGATTTCATTCAGACACATCTAATAACATTGATGAAGAGGAAAACAGTGAGAAGATACGCAGTTTTTATTTATCAAAATTTGAGTAATTTTAATGAAAGTGATTTTTTTTTATAAATAATAGCCATAATATATTTATTAAGTATATTATTTGTAAAATATTATTAGTGTATTAATATAAAATTTTGAATAATTTTATGTATAAATGATTGTTTTTGAAAATTCAGATGATTCATTAATATATTGACCACTGTGCTAATAAAATTTAATAATAAATAAAATTTAAAGTAAATCAATAAGTTAAACTTATACTACTTCCAAGAATTGATTTTCATGGGAAAATCCCACACCTTCAGTTGGTATTTAATTTTATAATTACATTAAAATAAATTGCTTATAATTTGAGAATTTTGGCTTTATTAAAAATGTTACTGTTTTATAAATTTTGAAATTATTATGTACAAACCAAATTCTACTGTCCAGTACTGAAATAATATAATATTTATAACGTCATATTTTCCTTCATTCTAATATCATTACTGCCAACCTTTTTAGATTGTATTTTATTATGTTCTTTATTAAATCATCGTCTAAATTTAAATCTAAATCATCATCAGTAACATTTTTGAGTAATCCAAAATTCACAAGTTATAAAAACAGTTTATTTTAATGTAATTATAGAATTAAATACTAACTGGAGATGCGGAATCCTGGCAAAATTGATTCTTGGAATTAATAAACTTATCTATTTACTGTTTTTTTGTGGTTTAAATTTCATTTCATATAAAAAGACTGTTTGTATAGATAGTAGTCGTGAAAGATAAAATAAGTTCTGATAAATAAATTGTTAAAAACGGGCTTTAAAAAATGTTAAAATTTTATTATTAATAAGGGCTATTGAAGTATGCTTGTGGAATATAATAACTGCTTTAGGAAATTTAATTCAGCATTTAACCCTGAATTCAATTTGTTGAGGTGAATTCTGATAAGCAATGTGCTGAGATATCGGAACGGAACGGAACGCAAGGATAGCGGGAGTTTGTTTTCTCCCTACTAATTGCAGAACCTGGTCAAATTTCCCTTGCTGCTGTGTTTCTATTTTATTTGGCGGGTTATCATCTGTTTCGTGGCGGTTGTAG